>NC_045696.1:107000255-107362481 GCF_009834535.1 Camelus ferus
TGATCTCACTTACATATGGAGTCAAAAAACAAAAAGGCAACAATAAAAAATACAAATTCATAGAGACAGAGAACAGACTGGTGGTTGCCAGAGTTGGAAGGGGTGGGGAGAGAGAGCTGAAGGTGACCAAAAGGCATGAATTTCCAGTTATAAGATAAATAATTCATGGAGATGTAATATACAGCATGGCGACTGTAGTTAGTTATTCTATATTGTATATTCAAAAGCTGCTGAGAGTAGATCTTAAAAGTTCTCATCACAAGAAAAACATTCAAACTATGTAGTGATTGATGTTAACTAGACTTATTGTGGTGATCACTTCACAATAAATACAAATATCAAATCATGCTGTACACCTGAAACTAACATAATGTTACATGTCAATTACATCTCAATTAAAAAAATAAAACTCAACCCATACCAGAAACAAAGATGCGACAGCCCCATGTTATATAAGCCTTAACTTTGCAGGTTAAAAAATAATACTTTAATTACAAAAGTAGTATCTGTTCATTGCAGAAAATATTGACCATATCTTAAAATATAAATGTGAAAATTGAAGTCACCCTTAATTTCACTTCTCATAGATAACCACAATTAACATTCTTACGTATTTCCTTCTAATCTTTTTTTTACCATGAACATTGAATACAAAAAGTTGAAAGCGTTTAGAATTGGCCATAGTAGAGTTTTATATTATATCCTAAAAATGTTTTCTAGTTTTTGCATTTACAGAATAAATGAAACTGACTTATATTACAGTTTGCTGATCTAATCTCATATATTTTCAACAGTTTCATCATATTTCTTGAAAATGAAAAAGTTTTCACTGGAAAGTTGTCAGGGAATTACAGGCACCCATTCTTACCTGTTATACATATTATTAAATAGTGTAGTCTAATTATTTGTTCATTTTATGCCATTAGCATTTCCCCATGTCATTAAATTTATCCTTTAAAATACGATCTTAATGAATGTGAAACATTTCAGTGCAAGGATAATCTCTTCAATATTTCATTGAAATAGTTTTCTATTCCTCAACATTTAGGATATTTTCAGATTTTTAAAACTATATATAATACCACGATGATGTGATACTATATATATAATACTTATATATAAATCTCTGACCACATCTCTGATTATTTCATTAGGACAAACTCCTAGGAATGAGACTCGTAGACTTTTACAGGATTTCCTCTTAGATTCCAAGGGAACCCAGTGTTTCACAGGAAGGGCAGCTCTCCTAGAGCCTTGGTCCTTAGTCTGTCCAAGTATTGCTGTTTTGTTTAAACCTGAGATTCCATGAAATCCTAGAGCATCTTTTCAGTCTAACAAGCTTGTTGACCATTTGACTTTCATCCCTTTATAGACAACCGCTTTTTGAGTTTTCCTCTTCATCTGTCCCCTTCCTGTGCCCAGCTCAGACCAATTGGAAATAAAATGGGGTAAGATCTGCCTGTCTGCCTACCTCCCCTTTCTCCATGTTGACTCCTCTCAGCTGCACTTTAATGACTTCCCTGCAGAGACTCCAGTGCCCAAGCATAGGATAGCCAGGAACTAAGCACTTAAGGCTTCTTAAGTTCTGCCTCCAAGAGTACTGAAGGATCTCATCAGTCAGGACTTCCATAATTCCTTGCATTTTGAAAGAGGATCGTAGAGAGAGGACAATGTTTAACTCAAAAGAATGAATCACTAATGGTGGAAATCACGAGAACAAACAGACAATAAACAAATCAGAGAGAGAGAGAGATTTACATTAGCTCAACGGGAAAGGAAAGCTATTGAAATCATGGGCTTGGCTGAACTTGCCTGCCAGGAGTGAGAGGAGGAAGAGGAGTGAACCCAATACGAAGCCCCAGGGATATCACCTTCGAGTCAGTGGCTTGGGCTTTCAGGAGAGAGGCTGAGGGGGAGCAGACAGGAAGTCCAGATAATGGGGAATGACCAGAGTGAGATGGTGGGCTAGGAGAACAGTGGGAGCCTTTGCCTGCCAGGTGAGCAGCCTGGCATCACACCTAAAGGCAGCAAGTGGGCACCACTCTAGGGTCTCAGGCAAGAGGATATTGTGCAGAAGCCAGGGTCTGAGGATTCTTCCAGCAACTGTGGGCTTGATAAATGGTGGAGGAGAGAGACCAGGAACAGGAAAACCAGCCAGTAAACTGCAGCAACAATAGATACTATTTACTAAGTATTCGTTGTGTGTCAGGCACTGTGTTGTGTCATGTATTGTCTCATTTAAAAATCAGCCCAGATTTATGTTGGAAGTATTATTATTAGCCCCATTTTATAGATGAAGAAACTGGGAAACAGAGAGGTTAAGTTACTTGCCTAAAGCTACACAGCTAGTAAGTAGCAGGGCAAGGATCCGAACCCAGAGGCTGAGCCCCTGCACTGCGAACTGCTGTGAGGATGACGACCTTGACTGTGGAGGCCATTCTGGCTGTGGGAAGAAAGAGCATGCATGCGTCACTCTGGGTACAGCTGTGTTCCGGAGCATGAGGCGGCAAAGAAAAAAATGAAGACTGTGTCTCAGGAACGTTTCAGAGATGGCAAAGGGGCCAGGAGGGGAGAACTGGGTGGTGTCCCAGGACCACAGCCCTTGTGTGTCTGACAGTACAGCTGTCTTCTGCAACTCACCAGACTGCTGTGTTACCCTCGGCACAGGCTCCGCCGGACTCCGTGCAGCTGACGTATGAGGAGCGCTAGTTTCCTCTTACTGAGCATCTATTCATGCCAGGCGCTGGGCTAGCAGCTTAACATGGATTGTCTCATTCATTTCTCATGGCAAAACTAGCTTTACTTCTATTTTATAGATGAAACAACTGAGACTCTGGAAATTTATGAGACTTGCAGAAGGCATGCAACCCTGACGGCACCAAGATTCGAGCTTGGGAGATGCAATCAGCTCCAAGGCCATCCGCATTCTGTCCGCTCCTGGCTAAAGATGACATTTCACCTTCTAGTCTTTGGGTCCTTCTTTCTCCCACTCCCCAGAAGAGGCCCCCTCCTCACCAAGGAAGAAAGGCTGAGCTTTCCCTTACTCAGACATGTCATCAACACTGCTCCCCACCTCCCTCCCTTCTCCATGCCCCCATCAGAAAGAAAATAACCTATCAGTTCCTGGACCTGTAGGCTGATGGATGGTTTTCCTCAATCCATGGCCTTGTCTGGATATTTCCTCCCCTTTGATGGGCTCCCAGGGAGCTAGGTCACTTGGGAACAAGCACAAGTTGTGGAAGGTTGTGTTGCAGTCCTGGCCTCTCAGCTCAGGGCTGTACGATTACGAGCAAACCTTAATTTCCTCATTGGGTTGTTGGAAGAACCAAGTGAAATGATGCATGGGAAACACTTTGTGAACTGGAAAGCCCTATGTATCTATTCCACAACACCAACCCATCCTCCCCCCTCGGTCAGGATTGAGTCCAGAATAACTGTCCCCCGAGTTGCCTCCTCCACATTAGGGGAGATGGAACTGTGGACAGGGAGGCCTGGGCATCCATCAGGCCGGCCGTGAGCCAAACCGCCTGCCTGCCGAGTCAGGGCTGGAGTCGGGGCTGGGCAGGACGGCTCCCATTTGTACTACAAAGTACATCCCCATCTGTTACTTGGTTGCTTCACAACCACCTTAAAAGGCAGAGGCTTTATCCCTGCTAGTCCAAAGAGAAAACTGAGTCTTCAGAGAGGTGCGTAGTTGCCCCAGGTCACCTAGTCATGGCCTGGAGAGCTGGGCTCCAGCCCTGGTCTGGAGCCCCCTGGGCCACTGCTGCTTCTGGCATTTGAAAAGCGGCCTGGGGTCAAGCGCGCAGCCTCATCACAGCTTCATGGCTCAGCTGAGTGGGTGCAGTGGAAGGGGGCTATGACGGTGCACTGTAGCAGTTACTTATAAATGTACCATTTTCTATAAATTGTGGATAAATGTATAATCCTGAGTTCAGCAGACGTTCACTGTGATTCTGCAGTTTTTTTGTTTTCATCTCAAGAACATCTCAAACCTTTTGGAAGACTCTTGTAAACCCCTGTCGGCCCTAAACGTGGTGCAATTGAGCCTAATGGTTTAAAGTGCCTGCTCCCCGGCCAGCCGCCCACGCTGTTCCAGCTCAAGGTGTTCACCTATCTTCAGTTCACACCCCTTCCCTCAAGCCCAGATGTGGGATCGCCTTCCCCTTAGTGGACCAGGAAACCAGGGGTCCCCTGCAGGTGGAGAGGCAGCCAAGGGCTGTCACAGGGACCACTCACAGCCTCCGTTCCTTCAAGTCTTAGTCTAACAGCCACCTCCCTGAAGGCCTGCCTGGTAATGCCAAGCGGATCAAAGTGCCCCTTTTCTGTGTTCCCACAGCGCCCAGTAACGGGCTCCATCACTTTGCAGTGAGTGTCAGCTGCTTGTGTGATCCCCTCCAGACAGTGAACAGCTGAGGTCAGGGATGATGTCTGCGTCATCGCCACCTCCCCCCAGCACAGGACCAGCTGATAAATGCTTCCCGAGTGAGTGAGGGAACGAAACAACCAATGGATGAATGGAAGGGTATTTACCTCCCCTCCAGCTCTTCAATTCTTCTCTCCTCCTCCTCCTGTCAGAAAGGTGAGGGGGAGGGGTGCAATTAAGGCCAGAGAATTAATAAATTTTTAAAAAGCATTGATGAGGGTGGAGGGTGTAGTTCAGTGGTAGAGTGCATGCTTAGCATGCACAAGGTCCTGAGTTCAAGCCCCAGTACCTCCATTTAAAAAAATTAAACTTATTAAAATTTTAAAAATTAAAAAATGGAAAGCACTAACAGAAAGTTTGGGTTTTCTTTTATGGGCCCAGCTCTTAGGAGCCCCCAGATCGATGGCCCACAACATGGCCAGAGAAGTGAAACGTGTCAACGTCCTCTCTCCCCTCCCCGATCCTCTGCACCTGTGAGGACAGAGGATCATCCTCTCTCTGGCCCTTACCAGGTCACCAATGTTTCTGCTGCAGTGACCAAGTGTATTCTAGGCAGCAGTTTCCATTCATCCATTTCCTTTGCTAACTGCAATTTTTTAACATACCTTGGGGCTTTCTCCTTGACCTACAAAGCAGCACCATGTGCTCGGTGTTCTCTGGGGAGAAGGCCCCCCGAACCTTTATTTGGAGAAGCGAGTGTGTGCCGGAGCTTGTCGTCCTCGGTGGGAAGTTTGATTCATCTCACCAGGGGACGGTTGGGGGCCATGCCAGCCGGGGCTTCTGCGTCTTCCTTTAATGAAGTGGCACCTATTTGGATGATAAGGAGCCACTGAAAATTGGGGACATCTTACAAATGCAAAATGCCCTTTATAGAGAAATGTATATCTCAACTTTAGAATGTGTCCTGTAATATTATTCTAATATAATAAGGATTCCTACAAGGAGTTTATAATAACTTGGGGAAATGTTTATGAAATAATGTTTAACTTTAAAAGCAGAATGTGAAATTATACATACAGTATGTCCTCAATTCTGTTTCTGGAAAAGTGTACACAGGAAGAAGAAAGGCCATTTTCTCTTTGAATCTTCACAAAAACCCTGCAGTATTATGTGGAATTATTAAATCCTTTGCCCAAAGCCATCCAACTCTATGTGCTGCCCAAGGTCACAATGCATGAACAGAAGTTTGACGGTGCATGTGTATTTCATCCAGAAGGCAATCTGGGGAAGGGGGCGGGGTATGTGGGGCTCTGCTGGAAGGCACGTGGCAGAATTGCCCTTCCTTCCCACCATGGAGCCCGATGTGGCAAATGATTGGCTTTAGCCAATGACATGTGACTGAGGTGATGTATCCCTTCCAGATGGAAACTTGAAGAGCCAGGGTCCATCCCCTAATGCTCTCCTTTACTTTTGTCCTAAAGATTGGTAGTCCAAAAAAAAAAAAAAAGGACACAAATGAACTACTTATTATTTATAACTTAGATGATTGATTTCCTGAATATGTGTAAGTCCTTTATGATTGGATTACTGCATTCTGTTGACTCTTATTTTGTGGTTGGCTTTATTCCTTGGATAACTGTGTAAGTTTAAAAAGCTAAAGCTCTAAACTGTTCTTAGAAACAATGAAGAGTACATATATGTCAATTAAAAAAAACTGATTTTCTATTTGCACTATTAAAAAATAAATAAATAAGTAAACAATGTTTTTTTAATGATTGGCAGTCGTCCAGAGAAAGGCTGTGCTGTCAGCTGGATCCTGGAAGGAGGACAACGTGAAGTAGAATTCATATCACCCCCAGCATCAGCAACAAATGGTCCTGAGTTGTTTCAAACCACAGGGATTTGGGGGATGATTGACACCACAACATGCCATGGGAAAGCCTGGCCTACTCTGCCGGATTCAAGGGCACTGAGCACTGAGGCCAGGTGACTTGAACGCTCGCACATGACTTCTTACCGTTTAAACGGGAGGTGGTGTGATGCCATAGAGGAGGTTGGGTCTCAGAACCAGACCTGAATTTCAATATGAGCCATTAACCTGGTTACACCTACTTTCACAGTTTGAAAGGAGGATAGTAATACACTCTACAAAGAGTTACTGTATTAAATACTGCAGTGCATACAAAGTGCCTGCTACTTAGAAAAAAATAAAAACTGGCTATTCTAAAATTTTTCTACATGATTGATTTTTATAAAGATGCCCTGATCCTAATGCATTTGTCACTCAGGGTATGACTGTATATTTTTGATTCTTAATTTGTTCTCTCTACTGATGAACAAAATATTATGATGACTTTAGTTTTCCCTCTACCAAATAGTAATAAATACACAATGTCTAACATTAATGTTCATACATATCTAAGAGGAAAAGCCAGTGGTTATCATGATTTAAAAGCTTAATAAAAAATTAAGATTAAGATAAAATTAAGAGAAGGAAGATAACATAATTAAAAATACATTTAACAAATATACTAATTGATGTTCAATTGTACATAACATCAATCCAAAGAAATAACAGAAAAACATAGGGAAATAATAGAATTCTAACTTCCTTTGATGCCTGCTCTGCCATACACACAGTCCCTGAACCTCAGCACACTGCCAGTCTGAGAAAATTAAATACATACCAAAGACTTGGCTCTAATGCTGTATGAAATTTTAGAATATTATGCTGCTCTCTTGCTACTGTATACTACTTATATAATGAGTCTACTCTTTTTTATCTCATTCCATGCTCCACCCACACACAAAAAGAGAACATACATGGGTACGTTAGATTGTGGCTATAATATAATACATATGAATAAAAATCAGATCACAAAGTTGTAGAGATTTCTGTAGGAAGAAGGAAACTTTCATCTCCTTTCCAAGGCTAGGTCAGGTCTTTGCACATCCTTCTTAGGACTACCCCAAGAGAGTGGAGTCCACAGGACCCCCCCCCCCCCCCCAGGGCGAGAGGCTCCTCAAGGAGCCAACTTACCATGCCCCATCCAGGAGACATGCCAACAGGAAGGTCAACTCTAGGCCGGCCAGCCTCCTCCCACCCCTACCCTGTGCTCCTGCTTTCTGAGCTAAGCTTTACAGAAACACAGCTTTTACTCTGCTCATTCAGTTCTTTTCTTCTGTCGTGGGGAGCTGCAAAGTTCTTCCACTCAACACTCCTTCCTTCTGTTCCTCCACACCCTTTTGGAACCTATTTCTATATAAAGGTTAGTTCCCCCATCTCCCAGGGAGCTAGTATTTGTAATGTTCATAGATATTGAAAATTATAAAACAGGTGATTTTTTTTCTTTTTTTCTTTATCTGCCAGAAAACTCAGAGCCAAACTTACAGCTCAATTGTGGAAACTGAGTTGGGTCTTTTAGCTCACATATCCACATCATGTTTCTAATTTATACATCCCTCACCCAAATTTCTAATGTGTATTTCACTATTTTATTATATGGGTTTTGAAATGTGTCCTCAACTCTTGCAAAATCCAGAAAGGAATAGAGATGATATGTAGCTAGCTAGCTAGCTAGGTAGACCAATAGATAAACAGATAGGTGTTAATAGATCAAAAGAAATTTCCTACTCACTGGTCACCTTCAGCAAAATTTCTTCACTAAGTGTCCCATGATCGTCCAGGTAGTGAACCCTTGTTTTCTTCATTTCTCTTCCTCCCTCTGGACTATGTTTTCTCCTTCAGGAATTCATAGTCTCAGAGAAGGAATATTGCCCTTCAAGGCAAAGAGGTGAGCATCCTGTTCAGGGTCACATTTGTAGCAATGGTCCAGGCAGGGCCAACTCAGCTTGCCTGGTTTCCAGCCCAGTGATCTTTTCACAACATTGCTCTGCTTTTTGTGTGGTTTAGAGCATGGAAAGCCCACATTAAAGGCAGTCCAAACTAGGCATGTCTTTTTTGAGTCCTGGTCTAACACCATCTCTGTTCTTTCCCAGGTAAGGGATTTCTCCTTTCCTTATCTTTTCCTTGAACATTTTTACCTTTTGCAGCACATTTCTCTCTCTTCCATTTTCAATCCTTTACTTGTAGTATTTCCTGTTAAAAAAAAAAGGGGGGGGGGAAGGAATCAACAATACTCATAACTGTCCAGTTGGCCTGCTGCCATAGGTACTCAGTAAATGTTACTTCTCTCCCAGACACACTTTGACACATGTTAACGGCTCCTCTCCCTCCTTCTACATCCCCCTGACTTCCTGTACTTACACTGCTCTGGATACACTGACCTTTTGAACTCTGCCAAATGAACCAGCAGAGACACAATAGGTAGATGTCAAGTTCATTCTGGGGAGAAAAATAGACACAAACAAGGCACCAGTCTGCCACATTGGGGTATCAAAAAGCATTCCCTGTTTCCAGTAAGTCTTTTCTTATCTTCAGCATATCTGACATCTGTTTTTGCATCGCTGGGGAAGTGAGGTCAATCTTCATCACTTGATTTTCATTGTAGAAACTTGATTTCAATGAGGTCCTAGGGAGGAAGTTGATCATTTGTAATGGACATTTGGAGTAACTTCTTCAACATCCACTCCTTCCGTGTGTCTTTTCTTCATGTGGGGATTCATGTGGCTCCAAAGAAGCCAACTCTCCTCTCTGGCTTCAAGGGCGGAGCACATGACTTAGCCTGAGCAAATCATCACCTCCCATCCACCTGGCCATACTGACTCATCAGGTGTGTGACCTGTGACCTCAGGGAGCCCAATCAGAATAAATTTCAGGACTTTGATTAGCATTTCTGAGTCCAGGGCTTTCTCTCCTCCTGTGGAAATAGGAAGTCTGAAACTCCTCCAGCCATCTTGCTACCACAAAGCAAACCCACTTGAGAATGAAGCCAAAATAAAGAGAATTGCAAAGAAATGAAGCCAGGGCCCTGATGACATCATGAAACCTTAGGTTCGATCTTACCTAAACCTAGCCTTTTTAGTTAAATCAATTAATACATTTTCTTTGTTGTTTACACTCATATGTTACTCGCAAATAAAAGCTTTTTAACTAATACACTGATGTTACCTTAAAATTTGTGTAAATTACCCTTGTTTTTTGATAGATAGTTGTGATTCATCTTTGCCACTTACACCCTGTCCAATGTGCTAAAAGCACCGGGCAGGTGGAGGCTATGGTGATGGGTACGTCTCTGGAAATGTGTTTTCCCAGATGATCCACACCAACAATCGTCATTATCCCCATCGTCACTGCGGATGCGGCCATCATATGTAAATCAAACTCAGATGACCAAAGTTTACAGCAACACTTAAAATTTAGTGTCTCAGAAGCATTTCATTTCAGCCCCATAAAAGTTATGGTGTGCTGATTAAATACTGACTGGAGGCTGAAAGAGTGCTTCCTTGAGGTTTATGGGCATGGAAAGGATGCATTCTGTTGCCACCTAATTTTTTTCAAAATATTGCTGCCCGATGACAGCCAAATGCATGTATTTCAGATGTTTTAAGGGAAAGAGGTGTCATACTTTTTATTTTTTATAATGGTATTTTCTGCCAATAATAAAATAGGAGGAAGAAGAAATGTTGATTAAAGAAGCCATATTCCTTTTCCAAAGAAAGCATTTGTTGTCTTCACTTTCCTCACTTCTATTTTTGAGGAGAGAGAGGGAATTCACTCCCTCTAGTAAAAATTTTTCATGTGGGAGTCTCTCAACTTCCCTTTTTGTAACTCCAGTCCAGAGCTTCCAGTATTTTATACTTAATTCCTTCCTTCTCTTTGATTCTCTAAGACAAAAGGCAAGGGCCAAAACTAAACAGATTTTCAAGAAAAAATGAAGAAGTAAAAAGATGTCTCATCATGGGAACAGGGTATGTCCATAAGCACCTGCCAGAGGGGCTGCTCCTTACACAGAAGGCAGGAGGGAGAGACCATGATGCCGTGAAGGACAAAAAATGGGTTTTGTGGGTAGGAGACTAAGAGGCTGCTGGGAGTTCCGGGTGTAGAGGACTAAGCGTGCACAGGGGCTTTTCAAAGGATTGCTGTGGCCAAGTAGCTCTTAAGGTTTTGAGCCGTCTTTTGATGCAATATTGCTCCAGAAGTATACCTGGGGTTTCTTCACTCTGTAAACAATAAATACCTCCTTTGATGATTTATTTCCAATGTTTTACTATGAGTATTTTCAAACATATAGAAAAGCTGAAAGAATTGTAAAGGGTACACCACATCTAGACTCTACAATGAACAGTTTGCTGTATTTGTTATCCACTTATCTACGTATTTATCCATTTATCAGTTCATCTTTTTTTTTTTTTTTTGGTGCATTTCACAGTAAGTTGCGAACATCAGTATACTATACTCCTGAATACCTCCTCATGCCTATCATTAACTGGAGTTCAGGGTTTATTTACAATACTTTTTTTTTTCTAGGTGAAATTTACATAGGGTGAATTGCATGAATTTTAAGTACACTTAAAATGTACGTGCCTGTCAAAGGAAAACCCCCATCAAGACACAGAACATTGTCATGGTGATTTCTTTCTAATGTGAACTTTCAGTAGTGTTAGTTCTCCACTGCATTCATTTATCCAACAAAGATTTTCTGAGCTCCCGTACAGTTCAGGTATTGTGCTAGGTGTTACAGAGGTAAACGAGACATAGCCCTCCACAGGAGCTGACAGTTTAAAGAAAGAGATGCTTATAGCATTTGAATTAATTCATTAATTAATTAAACTAGAGTTGCTGTGAAAATCTGTTGACACAGAGGAGGGGTCAGCCAGTGCACCTGACTTGAGGTCAAGAAGGGCTTCATGCTGGACATACTGAAAGATGAAAAGGAACACCAGACATCTGGGGCCAAGAGCACAAAGCAGCCTGAAGTCCACGGCCCCTCATGACACGACTGGGGTCCAGGGCGAGGGGAATGGAGTGAGGTTGGAGACACCAGAAGGGCAGGTTCAGGAGGACCTTGAATGTTGAGCCATTATCTAGAAAGAGACGGGAAGTTGAAGAGCAACCTGCCGGATACCTGCGCCAAACTGACCTTGGTCAAGTTCACTTCATGTTGACCTTGAGAGAGATGAAGAAAGGGACTAACATGTATGTGCTGGTGATATAGAGACAAACACTTTGGATTATGTGTTAAATTAGGGAAAATTCTAGTCCATAATCCAGGCTGCTGGACCCCAAGGGCCATGGAGGCTCCAGCTGGCTGCCTGATGGAACATTTTATTATCAGTATTTTCAAACATATTTAAATGTTGAAAGAATTGTAAAGGATGCACTCCATGTACCCGCCATCTAGACTCTACAATTAATAGTTTGCACGGCCAAGGAGCCCTGGAGACAGCCAAGCCCCCGGCTCCTCTTCCCCTCTCAGCACCAGAGCCTCATGGACTAAGGAGACCTGCAGAAGCCAAGCTGGGAAAAGCCGGATTCTAACATATTCTTTTTTAATGTAGCCAGTTGCATTACAATCATCTAATAATGATCATGGAACAGCTTGTTTAAAGTATTGTAAAAGGTCCTGCCAGACTCTGGTCAAGAGACGAATCTTGTGGCTAAAACCATTCAGTCGCTTTTGTTTATACTAAAATTGAATGATCGCATATCCACAACCTGCTGCAATCAGGCAGAGTATTCCTGTATGTGAAAACCCTGCTAAGTAGTATGAATAATCCAGGGTAAAGTGTCAAATTCTCTTTCAATAGAATGTGAAATAATTGTGCTGTTGTATGACAAGCAGTAAAATCCACAAGGACGATTGAATCAATGGCTGTAAAATGTAGAAGACAGCTGGTTTCAGACAAACAGATAGTCAGCATCTCTCCATTGGAAGGGATGTCTTTTAAATGCCTAACAGATTCTATTGGTGATCAAGTTTTAAGGTGCAAGTCACACAGTAAGCAACATCAACAAAATAAAAGGGCAGAGGAGTGGATGAGGAAAGGAAGAGAGGCTTAATGAGAAACAAAGAAGAAATAATTTCAGAAGAAGATATCACACCAATTTTTTCCTGATCTTTTCATAGAGCTAGAGTTTTACAAATCAGCTGGAACTATCTTGCTTAACCTGCCAAGAAGAAGAGTTACTCTTAAGGACTGAATGTGTCCCCCCCAGAATTCATACATTGATACCTAATCCCCAATGTGATGGTGGTATTAAGAGGTGGGGCCTTTTGGGGGGTAATTAGGTCATGAGGGTGGGGCCTCCGTGAAAGGAATTAGTGTCCTTATAAGAAGAGGTCAAAGAGCTAGCTCGCTCTTTTCCGTCACTTGACGCAATGAGAAGTTGGCGATCTGCAGCCCAGAAGGGGGCCCGGGCCGGAACCCAACCATGCTGGCACCCTCATCTTGGATGTCCAGCTTCCAGAATGGTGGCAAATAAATCTGTTCTTCATAAACTGCCCCGTCTGTAGTACTTTGCCAGAGGAGCCCTGAACTGAGATAGGACCAAAAAGAGTAAAAGTGCTGAGTTTTAGGACTTCATATCCTGCACAGTGGAAAGCTGTCCCATGGGAAGTTCTCTTCTCCCTTTTTCTCTCTGTCTCTTTTAATTTTGAGACTTGCACTGAGCCCTGATCAGAGGAACAACAGGTCTCTAGTTACTTGAAGAAATCTGAGGAGTTGCCTCATGTTTATACCTCATTAAGCCAGAGACCAATCTTCATCAAAGGCAAAATCCCAATACTCACTCCACCTTTTATTTTAACTCTAGGTTGTTAATTAGAAATAATTCTTAATTGACATAAGCACATTTATTGGCCCATGTGCAGGACACAGCTCCTCGCTCTACTTTTCTAGCCTTTGTGTTGACTTTATTTCTTTGGCTGGTCTTTCCAGGTTGAGGCTATAGCATCTCCAGCCTCATATTCTGTGGAGTAATGAAAAAATTTTTGTCCCCAATAATTCAAAAAAAAAAATTCCCCATAACTGAGTTCCATTGGACTAGCTTAGCTGGCATGCTGATCCTCAAATGAACTGTGCTGATTGGCCAAGACTAGGTCATGTGATGGCCCTATAGCTGGGGAGTGAGGCTGAGCACATGGCTTGACGTCGGGGAAAGTTTTCCCCAAAGAAAATAGAAGGGTTACTACCAAGATGGAAAGTGCAGTGTGGGAGAGAATGGATTGGAGGCTACCAAAGACAAAGGATGTTCACCAGGCTTTTGAAGACTCAAGTCTTGGAATGCTAGTAACAACAGAGCCCAAGAAACACGCAGACAGCACGTCTGCATCTCTGCTGGTCAAAGTGGGGAGGGAGAGCATGGGTCCCGGGCTCTGCACTGAGAACCACTGCTCTGCAGCTGCTTCTCCCCAACGTCCATACAAAGTGACCAAAAGCCTCCCTGCTGGTCTTAGGAGCAGGACGCTGCTGGGAAAGTCAGAATGACAAAGTGCACCTGTGGAGTCTGCCCTTAAATTTTGTTTTCATTCCCTTCCAATAACTGTTCTTCCACAGATTCTCGCCCTGCTCACACTACCGTGCACCCTTCTCTTGCCTCTATTTACAAGTGTTCCAGTGATTCAGAAGCCAGCCCTGGAAAGTCCTCTGGCTATTAGTCCAGGAATCCCCGTTTTTTCAAATAGTAATTGTGTGGGGTAGTCATAGATGCTGTGCTCAGAAGGAATTCTGTGGTCCAAAATAGTGTGGGAGGTGGGGAGGGTATAGCTCAGCGGTAGAGTACGTGCTTGACATGCATGAGTTCCTGGGTTCAATCCCTAGTACCTCCACTAAGGGAGAAAAAGTGTGGAAAACACTGGGTTAAACAACGTTAAAAGATTTATTTAGTGCAAATCTTCTAGTCCTTAAAGTGTAGGTATGTATTATGAATCTATCAGAGGAAGCTTTGGTAAGGAGCATTTCCCACATTTACTTAAATAAGGGATTTTATTTCAAAAGACGTCAAGAGAAGTCATTGTTTCTACAGAACACATGTTGAGAAAAGCTGGTTTTGCCTCTCACCCCTTCACTTCCCAGATGAAAAACTCAATTCTCACAGAGTTTTAATGACCTGCTCCATCTGTAGCTGGTTAGCAGGAGGGCCACCAGACTCATCTCGCAATTCCAAGTGCCGAGACTTGTCCCTTGCACTGAATCTTTGCGGGGGACACCCTGTCCTTCCAGGGCCATCTCGCTCCCCATGAGAACACGCAGGGTCTGCTCTGCGTCTGGAGGCGGGGCTGGAGTCCCCAGGTGCCCCTACTTCTGAGGCAAGGCTGGTGGGCTGAACTGGTGTACTTTTCCACCAGCACCTCAAAGCTGAGGCAGCAGTGAAATCAGACAGCTGGGAAACAGGGCAACAGTTTAGTAAAGAGATTGCACAGTGCTCAGTACATAGGAAGTTCTCAAAGTTAATTAGAAATAATTCTTAATTGACATAAGCACATTTATTGGCCCATGTGCAGGACACAGCTCCTCACTCTACTTTTCTAGCCTTTGTGTTGACTTTATTTCTTTGGCTGGTCTTTCCAGGTTGAGGCTATAGCATCTCCAGCCTCATATTCTGTGGAGTAATGAAAAAATTTTTGTCCCCAATAATTCAAAAAAAAAATTCCCCATAACTGAGTTCCATTGGACTAGCTTAGCTGGCATGCTGATCCTCAACTGGGAGCCCGGACCACAGACAACAGTAAATACTGTCTCAGGTTGGGATCCCCAGAGGTATGCACTCAAAAGGATTTGAGTGCTAATAGTTATTTGGGAAGTGACTCCAGGAAGCAGATAGGTAGGATGTGAAGAAGTCAGCATGAGGGGAAAGAAGCCAGTCCAGGGTGGCTTCGTGTGACGGTTACCAAAGTGGGCAAGGTTGTCTAGGGAAGCAGTATATAACACGTCTCAAAACGCCCTGCCCAGCGTGCAAGGAACTGGAGTATTTATCACCAACTCTCATCCATGGTTGGCTGGAGACTCTTACTGGGGATGTTAATGCCCCAGCACTCCTGGCCTCCAGGGGACCAAGAACGTTGCTGTGGTACCACGCCGGGTGCTGACAGCATCAGTCAAGCCCTGTGGGGGTGTCCCCGGCACAGGGCTGCGGTGGGAGTGTCCCCGGCACAGGGCTGCGGTGGGACACATTGTCTCGCTCAGCACCAGTGACCCGGCCCCAGCAAGTCCATTGTGGAGGCTCTGAGGATGCAGGCCGCACCCGGAAGGCAGTTCTTGTATAATCCTACCTCAGAAGTGACATCTCATCACTTCTGCAGGCTCATACTGGTTGGGAGCGAGTCAGTAGGTCCAGCTCACCCGCAGGGAGAGGAGATTACAGAAGGGCAAAAATAGCAGGACATGAAGGTCGTTGGGGGCTGTTTGAGAGGCTGCCTGCTACATTGCCCTCTGCCCCCCAGCAATTCCTGACCCTCCCCACATGCAAAACACACATCAGTTGTTCTCACCCACAGAAGCTTTAGGTTTTTCTCAGTTACAATCTTTTCTGCAAGCACTCGCTAACTCCATTGGGTGTTTGGCAAGAAAATCATCCACTTGAACTCTGGGCGCCTTCCATCATAGGCAGCACTGGGTTTTGGAAGTTTTGGGACTCAGATTCGTGGACACCCTTAGGAAACTGATGACAGGGATAATCCATCAAGGTAACATGAGAGTGAGAGGGGGTCATGGAACTTAACTGGCTTGGTAGGACGTGGTCAGACGGAGTGAAGGAGGTGTTATCTGAATTCCCTCTGGGAGCAGGAGCCAAGAGGGGCACTTTGAGGACCAGCGAGCTGGATGAAGGATGCAAGGCCATGCATGGATTGTGCCTGTGCAGTGTTCATTGGGCATATGAGTCATAATGTCCATCTTTCAGGTTTAGACAGATGGTAAAATATAGGGCTAACAGCTGGGACTAAGGTGACAAATCATCCAGATTTGCATCCCAGCACCAACCCCACAGTGTGATCTTGAGCTAGAAGCCCCACTTCATCGAGGTACCGTGAGGATTACATGAATAATGGCGGTAGGGGGCTCCGCACGATGCCTGGCACCTGAGGAAAGAGAAACCATACCAGTTACTGTCGTTTTCACGCATTCTCTCTGCGACTTTAGGTGTGGCCCTGACTTCACTCTTCATTCACATGCTGCAATCAATTGTTAGGGAAGCTGCCAGACGGCAGTGCTGCTCCCGCGGCTGACTCAAACTTCTAGCCTCCCGGAGGGCCTGCCGTGCCTGGAGGAGCCCTGGAGAAGCTCTTATTTGCCCCAGGTGGTCTGCACACCTGCTGCCGGACAGCTGGAGGCCAAAACTCTGATTGGAGTCTAGTAATCATGCAGCTTCTGTCACTGGAAATGAGAGAGAGAGGGAGAGAGAGGGAGAGGCAGGTTCTGGGACTAACCCGAACCCCACTCCACAGAGACCTCCTGCAGGCAGCCAGCCCCGACGTGCAGGGCCCAGGCCTGAATTTTCTATCCTCCAGCATCAAGCAGAACCCTCACGGCTCACAAAAGGGGCAAGGAGCACCGGACGAGGGTAAGTCCCATCTTCTGTCCTATTTGGGGCACCTCCCCAGTCCCCAGTTAATAGCGAGTGCCATCTCCTGAGGGCCATGCCCTGCGCCAAATGCTTTCAAATCCAGTTACACTCTCTAGGTTCCCCAACCAGTCCTCCATTAAAAGGATGTGGAAAATTGGTGACAGTAAACAGTCTATCGGGCAATGAAGGCCATGCACATGTCCCTGTACCAAACCGCCCCGAGCACACTTGAAAATGCAAGATGGAACGTTCTTTCACCCGCCTCCCCCACTCTCCCAGGGGTTGGACAGGGACATACCCTTTACTGGTCCCAGATGTGTTCCCACCTCACCACCACACACACACCAGACATCGTGCAGAAGCTCCTGGAAAACCAACTCTAGGCTGAGCCCCAGACTTACCTCCGACTTGACCACAGGCAGGCAGGCAGCTCACATGGGCTGACAAGGGTCTGCATCTCTTCCCACCTCCTCATTAGTAGTTGGAAATCAGCCAGTATGGATTCTTTACACCCTGGAAACTGGTGAAACTACATGTCAGGACTTTTCCTTTATTCCTAGAGAGCAGGTTCTTAAACACTGACCAGCACACCGCTGTTACAGATCGATGAGTTATAAAATCCTACCATCCCAAGACAATGTTCTCATCAGTGTGCAAACACTTTACGCTGCTATGAAAACTAGGAACGTGTCAGATGGAGTCCTACGCAGCCTCTGGGATCCCAAACCTTCCGATTGCCTTGCTTTAAGGATTACAGCTGTCATCTTGGAATTTTTCATTCACCAGCAGAACCCTTAATCCACCTCTAAAATACGACTCACATAATGAATCCAGGTATTTCGCCCAGTGCTAAAATCCAAAAGCAATTAGCCTTTTTGTTTATTTCACGTGGGAGTTAGACTCTAAAAGCTAAATGAACACTCAAAAAAAGGAGCCAGGCATTGGTCCAAATGTCTGAATGATGTACTAATTAAATTGTATAACAACACCACTATCTTTATACATACACTTTATTACAGGTTGGGGAATCAGCCCGGGCCTTGCACGTCAGCCTCCGGGAGAGGGACGGCGCAGGGCGAGGCGCTGCAAGGGAGACGGAGCTACACGTTCACAAAGAAACTGACAAGACTTTGGATGAGATTTGGAAAAGCTTGGTTAATTTTTTTCTCTCTTCTCTGCTGTAAGATGATTTTAATCAGGGATAAGAGTTTAAAAGATGGCTTATTCAGGTACTCACTAAATAAATATGGTAAAACTTGGAATAGATGCTAAGGATAATATAAAACTAGTAAGGCCTGTTCCAGGCCCTCTTAAAGTCCTCAGCGTGCCCCAGTCTGGCAGAGGAGAGAATGTTGATGACAGCATGTCCCTAAATGTGACAGAGGACTCACGGGTTCCTTGTGGGGCCAGAGAAGGATGGTTCAGAGTGTCTGGGTCGAGGGTGGGAGAGTGGGTACCCAAGGCTCCCCAGCGGAAAGTGGCTTTGAGCCGATTTCTCTCGCATTTCCTTCATCCTACTTCACAAGCTTCCGTGAGGAGCTCATGAAATATGTATTGTTGAAGTAGCTTGTTTCCAAACTAATGCTGGTTGTCACAAGGAAAACCTAGAAAGAGTAGTAATAGCAATAATGGCTGGTGTGCACTGAGATTTTCCACAGGCCAGGCGCTGCCCCGAGAACTTTACGTGGCCTGATTCGTTGAACCTTCACAGCAACACTAGGATGTACAAGTGAGCAGAGCAAAGCTTAGCGAGGAATGGGGTTGGCATTTGAATCCTGGGCTCTGGACTCATGGTACAGGATTACGTGGCCAGGGGCAGTGTGCCACCACGGACCCCCCCCTACTTATCACAGCATCATCTCTGTATGCTCACTGTCTTTAAAGAGATTGTCTGGTACAGCAACATGAGCCTCGGGGTTCATCTTGAGTCCTCCTCCCGGCCACATCACTAACTAGGCTGTGACATGCAGGCAAGTTGTCTCTTCAGTCTCTGCTGCCAACTACAGCCCAGCTCAGGCCACTAAATCCAAGCCCCCTAACCCACTCACCATCTCCCCAATCACAAGGCTCTGCTGGGTCTCCAAACCTCTCCAGAGTGAGTGGATGACTCTAGCACAAAATTGCTAGCACCTTCTAGCAATGTTTCTCTTTCTGGGGACCAAACTAAGGTAAATCTGCTCTGCCAGCACCCAGCCTCACCCAGAAAACAGCAGTGAATGCTCCAAGTCACTGTGAAAAACAACATGGCAGCCAAGGTTCTGAGGGGAGTGCTCAGAAAGAGGAGAGGTGGTCCCCGAAGAAGAACAAGCCACTTAACCTGGGCAGAGAGGACAGAGAGCTGGACGACAGACTATGCTGCCATATGTGGGGCCCAGCACACAGTAGTTGCTTAATATAATTTTTCAAATGATGACAATATTCTATCTAGTGTCAAACAGGTACTAGGGGCTATTTGCTAGTGATAACAAGGTGTTCCATGCAAGGCGGGAGGGGATGGGGATGGTCTACCAAGGACACGGAGAGAACACACCTGGCTGCAGCAGAAGCAGGTCTGTTGAATAGTGGGGAACAAGATTTGGGCCTGTGAGCCTGACTCTACCAACTAGAAACCAGAGATGGGACAAGAGACAGAGAGAGGGGAGTGGTTCTTCACCTGGGGGGATGCATGCAGACCCCTTGAGTATTAAAATTGGATGTGCACACCCCTCACTTGAGGAATCTCATCAAAATGGAAGTTCTGATGCAGCAGGTCTAGTTTGGGGCCTGAAAGTCTGCATTTCTATAAAGCCCCCCGGTGATGCTGATGCTACGGGACCACACTTTGAGTAGCAAGTCCTTAAGGGTCCACAACAGGCTTCAGAGGTCTGTGAAGGCCTTAAAACCATTTGCAAAGTTTAATATTCTGTTCACGTGTGCACTTTTCTGTAGCAAGATCATAGTTTTCCTTAGATTCTCAAAGGGATCTCTTTAGGGTTGAATTGTGTCCCCCAAAAAAGATATGTTATGGTCCTAACCCTAGCACCTGTGAATGGGACCTTATTTGGCAATCAGATCTTTGCTGATGTATTCAAGTTAAGATGAGGCCACTGGGTGGGCCCCCAGCCAATAGGACTGATGTCCTTAGAGGAGAGAGATGTGGACACAAACACACAAGGAGAACTCCCTGTAACAACAGAGGCAGAGACTGGCCAGCTGTGAGCCAGAGAACACCCGGATTGCTGGCAAACACAGGAAGCTAGGGAGGGACAAGGAAGAATCCTCCCCTGCAAGTTTCCAGAGAGGACACAGCCCTGCTGACATCTTAATCTTGGATTTCCAGCCTCCAGAACCATAAGACAGTAAGTTTCTGTGTTTAAAGCAACCCAATTATTTGTGGTACTTTGCTCTGACAGCCCTGGGAAACTAAAACAGGGTCTGAGATGCACACACACACAGAGTGAAGAATTAATCATAAAGATACAAGAAATTGTTGATGATTTTGAGATTAAGATTTGCAGCCATAACTGGCAATTGGCAACTGCTACATTTCCCATGTGCATTTGCTTCCTTCCTTAAACCCTAAAATTGGCTTCTTTCCTAATCAAAGCCTTCCCTGAGGTCTCCAGCTTTTCCTTCCCCTTCAGCCTGTAGGAAGACACACGCTCTTTCTGGACTTCCAGGACTGAAAAGCCCGCCATTTTCTTCTTCATATCAAGTGTGGAGAAGCTGAAGCTTCTGGCTTTTCTTCCTCCCCAGGTCCCACCTCTGCCATGGTTTGTCTTCAGCTCAATCCACACAATCTCATTCTTCCTTATTCTCGTCTTTCCTCGGCTCTGAGGAGAGAGGCAGCCTTCCCTCTTTTGATGAGTAGATTTAATCCTTGAGGTATTCTACCCCCATCGCTTACCTGGACACCCAGGCTCTCTGGATTAGGGGGCACGATTCAGATAACCTGCTGTGTTTCCATGGCAACTGCCTCTGCCTCCAGGATGCTTCCTGTCCCCCACCATGTCTGGGCTCTGAGGAACTCCGGTCTGCACATCTGTCATGGTGGTGGCCACTGTTCACTGTTCCCATTACACTTCTCATCTTCTGCTGAAGGAAAGAAGAAAGCAGACGGAGAACTAGCATTTACTGAGTATTCAGTGTGTGGTTTCACATACATTTTCCTCCTTAACCGTCACCTGCACACTTACACACTCAAAATGAGCATGGGTATCAGCATGCCATTGAGCTCATCTTCCACGTTAGGACACTGAGTCATAGGGCTGGCAAGGAACAGAAGCAAGATTCCAGTGCAGCTCTGTCAGCTCCAAAGCCCACGCTCTCCTCACCGCTCTAAGCCGCCTGTCTGTGTCTGAGCTAAACAGCTAAATCAGGGCTATATATAAAACCAGTCAGGCTCAATTCTGTTGTTGCAGAATATTGTCTTTAAGACAAATATTTTAGTGTCATGTAAACACAAGCACCATCTGTCCACATACATGCTATCTGTCTGATTCACTTACTCTGGCTGATGCAAAAATAACCATCATCAGCTATTCAACACACGAGACAACCAAAGTGGCACTTTCCCACTGGTTGTTATGGACACAGTCATAGCTTTAGCTTTTCAACAATAATCCCCAACTCTGAATTTGCAACACCCCAGGGTATTTCCAGTCACTGTAAGGGATTTTAAAAGATTCTTAAATATTCCCAGAACCAAATTAGTGTCAACATCCTCTAAGAAATAAAGAGGCTCGCAGCAGACTTTTCAGAAGGCAGGGAGAAGGCTGTATGGTGGAGCCCAGCGATGCTGAGAGCTGCTATAATGAGCACAAGGTAGGGCAGGTCTGTCTCCCATCTCTTCACTCAGGTGGCCTTTCCCTCAAGGAACAGATGAATATGTCATTCTTGCTTGTAAATAGGCATGAAGACCTTGTTGTTATGGTATGAGAATGTTTTATTTAAAAAAAAAAAACCTCAAGTGACTGTAAAGATTTCTGCATGAAAGGTAAAAGGACATGGAGCTAATTTTATCTGGAGAAAGGAAAGCCAAAAAGCAAGGCTGCCAGTTTTAGTTGGGAGGAGCACATAAGAAACACTTACGCCCCTTACCTGTGGCAGCCACCACTCGCTAATAACAACTCTAGCAGGGAGCCAGAGCTGAGCCTCAGAATCCTTCTCAACACAACTCTCTAAGGAAGCACATGAAATCGACTGGCCATGTCCCTGATATGGAGCCGGCTGCAAATCAGCACGCTGGGATTCACTATCACATCACAGATGGCGGAGCAAGTACCCAGACACTCACTCTCTTCCCCTCTTTTTATCTTGCCTTTAACCCACTGATTTCTCACTTCATCATTTCTAGAGAAACCTATCCTTTTCAAATGGTTCTGAATTTGTGTTCATTTTTTGCCACTGGGCATCCATCCATCCACCTACCCTCTCATAGGTATGCAACTGTTAAACTGGCATTTGTAAGAAATGGCCCCAGCGCGGGAGTCTGAGGACCTCAGCTTGAATCTACCAAGTTCCAGCTCTTTGGCTCTGGGTGAGGCCATTTCATCATCTCTGATAAAGAGGATACTTGCAGCAACCTCTCCACATGGTTTCTATGAGTATCAGATGAAATACACAAAAAACCTCACACAGTACCCTGAGTGAATAGATTTAATAAACGCTAGCTTAATCTAAAGAACTGGTAGACATAGCTATTTCAAGACAAATTCGCCACCGCCATTGAGGAAGCATCCTGATCCACCATGTCACTGGTATCAAATATTCTCTTGACATCCAGAGTCAGCCGGGGCTCCTTGTCCCTTGAGATTTCAGTAAAAATTAACCTGAGCTCCACCCTGCAGAGCTACATCCCTTGGAAGTCCAAAGCCCTTCCTACAGTCTCAGTGGATTCCAGGGGCTCACATTCTCCCTCTTGGGCTCCTGTGATCTCACATGTAGACTCGGCTCAGAACCTCTTCAGCTCAGACACAAAACTTAGCTCCTTCCCCATCTGCTGAAAAAAAAATGTGTGTGTGTGTGTGTGTGTGTGTGTGTTTCACAGAAAGCTTTTGGGAACAAAGGATCCCTTGTCTCTTCCACTTTGTCGCTGACACAGCCCCCAGAAATGTAGGATTCAGCTCTAGCTTTTGTCTTCTGAGCGCCATCATCCCACCCATCCTAGAGCACAGGACATAATGCAGCCTCCTGCCAACTGTCTCTCATCTGCCACTGATATCTGGTCCACAGTGGGCACTCACACATTTTTAGCCCTGAAAACCCATGGAAGTTTGGGGATGACCCCAATATGGCAGTTCAGCCAGCCTGAGCTTTTTAGATTTCTGAAATGTAGTCTGAGAAAGTTGGAGTTCAGGTCACTGTCTTGCCCCATCCCCAGCCACCTGCAACCTGCACAGAGCCTGAGCCTTCTTGAAAGTCATTCTCTCTTGAGATGAAATGGTTGTATCCTGCCCCCCTCCAAAAAATGACTGCTTTAATGTTATTGGTTCCATTTGCTCTTCCTAAACCATGCCACTCCCCCATCAAGAAATGAAGACTTTCCCTCTCCTTGAAATCAGGCAAGCCATTATGATGCTTCAACCAATAGAGTATCAGTAGAAGTAACACTGCATGACTTCTAAGACAAGGACATAGACAGGAATATGGCTTCTTACTGGATCTCTTTATCCAGGATTCTAAATCGTGGTATCCAGCCGCCATGTTGTAAGGAAGCCCAGGCTACACAGAGAAGCTATGTGTAGGTGTTGTCACTGACAGACCCAGCTAAGATCTCAGTCAGCAACCAGCATCAACCACCAGACAAGAGTGAGACTTCAGATGATCCCAACCCATTTCTTCAAGCTGTCCCAAGTGATGACAAATGGAGGGGAAAAAAACAGCTATCCCTGGCAAGCCCTGCCCTAACTGCAGATTCATGAGCAAAATAAATGTTGCCTTGTCTTAAGCCACTCGGTTTTAGAGTGGCTTACTTTGCAACATTAGATTACCTGCCCAAGTATGCCTACCAATTACTGGAGATGATATAAATGCTGACACTCTATACTTCCACACAAATTGGTTAGTCACTGATCAGTCCTGAGAGTTAGGAGTCAGAACTAGGGAACCAGAATTTGTCCCAGTCCCAGAAACACAAGGGCCAGAACCTCAGTTCATTCATTTATTCTCTGACCCATGCTAGCTGGAATTAACCCAACTCTTAAAGCCAGATAAGACAGGCTCCAATGTCCTCCTTAAGATTTCCATGAAATTCCATAAGACCTATCTTCTCATCGTCCTTCCTGGCTCTGTGCTTCTGTTTTTGCAGACTTAGTTTTGTCAGTGGGTCATTTCTCTGACTAGCACGTGCTGGTAGAGAACAGAAGTCATCCTCTTTCTCTGATATTTACAAAAAGACCATTCACATAAGTCTTGGTCTGTGGATCAGATATTACTGCCTGTGTGAGCAAACTAAGGTGATATATTGCAGAATTAGAAGTGAAATTACAGGCATCCCTATTCCTTCCGTGCACCCATTCCGGCCACCTCACCCCATCCAGAGACCTGAGTCTCGTCAGATTCAGATTTCTCTCTCTCCACTCTCCCCCTCAACATTTTCCCCTCATCACTACTTTTCCCTCCAGTTGCCCCCAGGAATTTCATGTCCAAACACGGTACTTTTCTTTCTGTTGTTTAGGCCTGCCTGTGGCTCTCAAACTTGACCATGAATCAAAATCAATAGGAGAGCTCATAAAACAGATTTTTGGGCCTCATCCCAGAATTCCTGATTTAGTAGGTCTGGGATAGGGCCTGAGAAGTTGCATTTCTAAGCAAGTCCCTGAGTGATGCTGACGCTCCTTGTTGGGGAATCACACTTTGGGAACCACTGGCATACATTATCTGTCTCTCTAGCCCTTATTTTAAAACTTGTCCCCAGGTCTACCTTTGCTCTTCAGCTGATCAGAAAAGAGTCACCACCCAATTAACTGCCCAAAGGATGCTTGACAGCATCCAGAAATCACTTGTGCTGTAGACACCAGTTATGGTTTTAACTACAATCATTTCCTCCTCCAATTTGCTTCGGGGGCAGTATAAACTAGGGTGGCTGGCTCAGAGCTGGCTCTACCCATTACTAGCTGTGTGACCTTGGCCATGTGACTTAAACTCTCTGAGCCTGCTTTCATCTATAAAGCTATGGATGATAATGCTTACTTCTTAGGGTTGTATGAGCATTAATGGAGGTAATGCACGTATAGTACTAACCGATTCCTGGGCATGTGAAAAATACTCTATACATGTTAGTTATTTCTCAGTTATTCCACAAATCTTGACCAAGCCCTTGCCATATTTCAGTCACCGTACTCGGCACTGGGATGAGAGCTGAAACCACGCGGTAGGAGAAGGGAGGGACAGTAAACAAAACACAGGCTCTCAGGTTTACACCAGAGATGAGCTTATGAAGGCCTCTGATAATTCAGGACTAATTCTTCTTAGAAACAAATGCAAAATGGGAGCTGTATTCTAGGGGCACATAAATCCACCACATTGTAGAATGATGTGCTCTAATGCTGCTTTTTGTTTTCTCAGCATTAGCTCTAATATTTTGCAGAGGGCTTGCTCTTACATTAATGGCAGTTGTTGGGGCTTCCTGGTAGCATTTTATCACATCTAACTTCTATTCCAAAGTTATGGATCTTTTCGGTATGCTTTTCATCACTTGCACAAACGTCACCTAATGAATGTTTGGATGACTTTGCTAAATTATAACAACCAACTGATAAATATGAGGACAACTGTCACCAAAAACGACTCACAGAAGTTCAGGCGTCTGTAAACAACCGCAGGGTCGACAAATGCTGACGTCGGAGATCAGCTAAGATAGCGCCGCCCTGTGGCTGCATAAAAAACACACGTCGTTTCAAAATTCCCTGGGTCCTCCAGTTCATGATGGGCGCTTCCGGTTTGGGTTGTTGCTGCTGCTTATCTGGGGACAGTTGCATAACTTTACATTTTGTGCATAAAGTGAAAATAGTGTCTCTCTGTTCAACTGTTTCAAATCTGTCACTCAGATTCCCATGACATGTGTGTGCCCGAATCACGATGATCTGACTGGGAGGTGGGAGACCCCACTCTGGTGATCTGATCGCCGAGTGGCCGGTTCCACCCTCCGTGCCTGCAGCTGCCGCCTTTCCCCTTTTAGGTGTGCCCTCATCAGGCAAGGTCCCTTCCGGCCAAAACAAAAGCAATGATCCCAGGGGATACATTTTGTCTTGGGCTACAGTCTGGGGCAACACCTAGCTTCGGATGGTGAAGGCAGACTATCCACTGGAATTCATGGAAATTAGAGAGAAATGTGTATCCTGCCCAACACTTAACTGTAATAAAAGTATTGAAAGTAGTTAACCCTCTTCTGGTTTAAATATAGCCAGCTTGACTTACTTTTCAAAGGGATAGAATCTCTGTGTATGTTTTGAATGTAAGTTTAGGCTTATGATCCAGAATATTGTCAATTATTTAGTAACTAAAATTAGAATAAATCCAGTAGAACTCTAAAAATTACATTTTATGAATGTTAACATGTGCCGTTCCACTGATGTCTTATATTTTTCTTTAATAGCAGTATTTCAGATAGAAGGGGAATGCATTCTAACATTATTTAATGCCAGCATATTTAAGATACGGTAAAAAGAAGATTACTTACTAAGAGTCCTGATTGTGAAGATGTACAGAATGGAGATAATACTGTGTAAGATTCCAGACATCCTAGACTTTGGGGAGTATCTGATGTTCAATTAAGGATGTTCAACAAGAGTGTGTGGCAGGAAAATGACTGAGCCATTCATCTGTGGCTTGTTTTCATTGTATCTCTCCTCCTCACTCCACAAAAAAAGGCTAAGTTTTTGCGTTCTCCCGTCTCAGGGGTGTTTGTGTTACAGGGCAGAAGGCTGAAGTCAACTGAAAAGGCCCTGCTCCTCACTGCTGTTCTGAAAGCCGAAATTCTTTGAAGAGATTACCACCATCTCCCCAGGGGACGAGGGTAAACTGCTGCCCCCTAGGGGTGGCAAGAAGGAACAGCCAGAGCACCCTCTAGCGGTGGGGACAGGGACTGGCTACTGCCTGAGCTCATTCAACAGTCACATCTTTTTGAGTTTTTTCTTTAGAGTACTATATTAACATGATGTTGTTAAGAAAATGATTAAAATATACTGCACTCAGCGTGTGAAATATGCGATGAAAGTGGTAATGATCAGACATCAGACCCAGGGAGAAAGCAGTCTCAGGAGAGAGCCTTTCGGGTTTGTAGCGTCACCCTCTGCCGCAGACTGGCCACGGAGGCCACCACTGGGCGCTGCAGGGCTGCTCAGAGCCGCAGCCTGGTGCCTGCCCTGGTGTTAGAACCTGATCTGGCCCCCAGGCAGAGTTGAAAAAGTTTGGCCGAGACTGGGGCCTTTCTGGGGACAGTGCTCTCAACCGAGTGTGGCCCAGAGCAGCTGAGACGCCTGCCTGCAGGGAGCCAAGGGGCCCCGGGGGGTCTGGGCACTGAGCATCTCGGCAGCAATCCGAGCACTGATGATAAAGCTCTTCCTTGTACATTCTGGACCTCCTACAGTCAAGACTTCTCACACTTTGGACCCTGGCAGTCTGGCAGAAATGCCTACACATTTAACAACTATCTTCTTAGGAAATATCACATATAACTAACCCGAGTTATCTTTCTTAAGAGGGGTTGGGCCCCTTATTACAGTGTCTTAATACATAAAAAGTGGTAAGGCTAGAGAAAAAAATTAATTTCTTCTGTATAGCACCGGGAACTATATTCAATATCTTGTAATAATCTTTCATGAAAAACAATATGAAAATGAATATATGTATATATATATATGCATGACTGGGACATTATGCTGTATACCAGAAATTGACACATTGTAACTGACTGTACTTCAATTAAAAAAAAAAAGTGGCAAGGCTAATTAATCCTAGACAAAAGGCCAAAGGCAAGCACAGTTTATAACTGTCAGATGTTTCAGGTACTGGTGTTTTAGATCCTCGGAGGATCTAAACTATGTTATAAAATGATTAATTTGAGGATATTTGATGATTACTCACTCCTCTAGCATTTACAGGAGCTAATAATGTGTTAAATACCATGCAAAATGTTAAAATCTTAAATGCACAGAAAAAATTTTTGTTCCTGCCCTCAGGGAGCTCCCAATCTAGACTGGGAGTCAAATGAAAATTCAACAGAACCTAGAAAATGCTTTATAGAGGTAAGAATATATTTCCTCGGGGGCTTTGTTAGGAGCAGAAGAGCAAAAGCTGGACCAGTTCTCTGACTTGAGGGACTAAAAGTGAATTCCTAGATTTTATTCAAACAATAATAGAAACAATACACTTTTCCCTCTTGTTTCAGTTTCAGCCCTTTAGGAATTTCCTCAGCAAAATTGGTCTTTCTTTAGATTAAGAGTTCATGGGTCTTTGCCAGAAAGAGAAAGAAAAATACCATATGAGATCGCTCATATGTGGAATCTAAAAAAAAAAAAGAAGAAGAACATAAATACAAAACAGAAACAGACTCACAGACATAGAATAAAAACTTGTGGGTTCCAAGGGGGAGGGGGAGGGGAAGGGATAGACTGGGAGTTCAAAATTTGTAGATACTGACAGGCATATGTAGAATAGATAAACAAGGTTATACTGTATAGCACAGGGAAATATATACAAGATCTTGTGGTAGCTCACAGCGAAAAAAAAAGTGACAATGAATATATGCATGTTCATGTATAACTAAAAAATTGTGCTCTACACTGGAATTTGACACAACATTGTAAAATGACTATAACTCAATAAAAAAAGTTAAAAAAAAGAATTCATGAGTCTTTGAGTAGATTTTAAAGAATTAGTGAAATAGAGAAGAGAGTTGTCATATTTGAGCTCCTTTCGAATAGTTGAAAGATTGTCTCTGTGGAAAAAATTAATTGTTGTCAAAATTTGTTCTTAAGAAATTGTTTCATACCACACAAGTGTAGAATGGCATGGATATTATATATCCCTGGAACTAAAGTGGTCTTTTCTGGTCTTAAAAAGAAGAGTGAGAGAGAAGATCTTATTCAGTATTTAAAACAGGCAACATCTTCAGGAAATGCTCTTGCAACTTAAAAAATGTTAGTTATAAGCTAAAATTTTCCAATTTCAAATATTGCAAGTTTAAAGAATTCATATTTGATCTTTCTTGATCATCCTGTAGTAAGTTTAACATTTTAAAATAAAGGTTGATCCCTTTTTGGAAAAAAAAAAAGAAATTGTTCCCTACTGCACGAGTGTAGAATGGCATGGATATTAACTCTATTTCAGGTAGCAAAGAGTCATCATCATCGACGTGCTTTTCTGTTGATGTATATTTTCAGCTGTAAGCTTCTATTATGATTATGAGCATCAGTCCTTAGAACACAGCCTGGCTTAGGTTGGAAAACATCAAAGAAAATAAAGTAGAAGAAAATGTGTCTCCTTGAGTTTCATCTCAAATGTAACAGTCACCAAAAACATGGTCCGTCTTGTACAGAGAGTTTCTTGCTTAGTGGAAACATAAAGCTAACAAAATCAAAGGAACAGTTGGCATCTGTCTATTGTGGGAACACCCAGTTCAGAATGGATCGTTTTCATGAGAAGATGGGTCGAGTCAAAAAAGACTAGAGAAATGTAACAGCCTGGACTTAGAGCATCCCGCAACAACATTTATTTCATGGCCATGCAAAAGAAGCCTGGCAATTGGGCAGACCTTGGGGTCGTTTGCCCTAAAGCAGTCAGGTGGATCTATAGCCTGAGAAGAGAAAAAAATACTGAGGCAGGGCCTTTATCAAGAAGTGTTGCCCTGTCTAGAGTCACCAGCTTTTCTTCTGTTTGAGGAAGGGCTCAGGGGAATCTAAGCCAGGCCAGTTCCCTTCAGCATGCAGCTGAGTGAATGCCCTGGCCGGTTCTCAGTGGAGTCAGATCCTAGTTTTCTTATTACATGCATGCAGATGTCCATTTGGTGAGCCCCTCTTTAGAAGCATCAAATGCTCAGGGCAACTTTGAAATAATGAAAAAATTCTTTGCCAAGCAAAACTTTGGAAGAAAAATGTTGGTGCTGTGGGTAGAGGTGGACATATTGCTGTTCCGCAAAGCCTCTGGCTTTCCCATGTTGCTGAAAAAGAAAGTCCACACATCATACTGACCTCTTGTTGTCTACATCCACATAATGGAGACAGTAATTCTAAAATAAGTCTTGTCCACATTAACTTAGAGTCAGGACCTTGAATCGTGCCTTCACAATGGGATTTGTCAAGAAATTAAATGGTGAAGTTCACTGGCTTTCGAAAGTACAAGTTTTGAAGCAATTGATTAACTTCAGGCAGAAAGTTTTCCCTTTCTTAAGTGACTAGCAAAGCCCATTCTCAGATTGATTTGACGAAGAAGAGTTCATTCATGACTTGAGTGACTTGATTGACATCTGTGGCCATCTGAATGAGCCATAACTCTTGACTCAACATCCAGCAGATCCATTATAAATGCTGCTGGAAAAAATGTAGTCTCCTGACCAGGCTACCATTGTGGAAGAGGTGTTTGGAGAAAGATGGCTGTGTGCTTCTTGCACTGTTGGAGAAAGGGCATCAGGGGGCCAGAGCCAAGAGTGAAAAGGCTTTGCTGGCTTTTGTGCAGGTGGAAATGAGTAGACAAAGAAACCCTTGAAGAATATTTCTGTTGGATGACTTTAAAATTGAAATGTACGATCCTGATTCTTTCCTTAATGACAAAGACAACATTTATGATTCAGACATTGACAAAGCTGACCTCACTGAATTGAAGACAGAGAAAATAAGGCTACATGAATTCAACTCAAAGTGTTTGAGAGAATTCTGTGTTCCTTGACACAAGCCTACCAGAAAAACCTGTGAAAACTCTAACTCATTTGGTAGCAAATACCATTGCAAATTAGAATTTCCTGTCCTTGGTATGTCAGAAAAGGAGAAGTCTAAACTGATGGTACGTGAAAGACACGTGCATTATCATATTAAAAAAAGACACTCTATAAGTTCAATCTCGTTCTGATCAAACAACAACAATCTTTTTATGAAAGTTACTTCTGGACTAAATTATATTTTACTTTTATTTCACATTTTGACTCACTAAGATTTTTTTAGAAAGCAGCTATTAATTTTTGCATACAATATGAGATTAAGAGGATCATTAGTTTTTTTTTTAATGGAGGTACTGGGGATTGAACCCAGGACCTCATGAATGTTAAGTACGTGCTCTACCACTGAGCTATTGCCACCCCCATAAATCTTTTTTAAGTATTGTTTTAACATTCTAACTATGTGAAAGATATGTTTGCAATGCAGCAAATTAAATTGTGTGCAGAAAATATATGTAATGTGTTCACATGCATTTTTCTGGAGAAGGCATTTATAGCGTTCATCAGATTCTTGAAGACCACCCACTCATTCACATATACCCCTAAAAAGGATTAAGAGTCACTGACCTAGTTAAATGTGTATTTTCTGACAGGCTGTGAATTAGTAGAAGGCGCAGACCCAAATTCATGTTTGGTAGCTTGTCATAGCAAAGTGGACTTCTTTTAAATCAACAGTCCATGGACCTAGGTTAAAGCAAAGTTCTTTTTGAAGTTTAAATAGATTGAATTTGAGGGGACGGAGGGTGTAGCTCAGTGGTAAAGCACATGCTTAGCATGCACGAAGTCCTGGGTTCAATCCCCAGTCTCTCCATAAACAAAATACCACAAAGATAAATAGATTGAATTTTTTAAAATTGAAGTACAGTCAATTACAAAGTGTCAATTTCTGATGTACAGCACAATGTCCCAGTCATGCATATACATACATATATTCATTTTCATTGTTTTATTGAAGGTTATTACAAGATATTGAACATAATTCCCTGTGCTATACAGAAGACACTTTTTTAATCTATTTTTTTACATAGTGGCTAATATTAGGTTGAATTTTTAAATGAAGTTCTTACTTGTTTCTTTTCCCTCATGGTCCACAAAGTCCATGTCTGTATCTTTGAGGTACAAGGCAATACTAGCAGCCTAACCCTAAAATACATGAGATACTTATTAGGGATCTTATCACAACAAAACATACTTAAAATAATTAGTCCTGGAAACAAACATTAAAGCATCATAATATATTGCCTTTCCATTTTCCAGAAGGCTCATAGTTAAATAAGGAAAAAGAAAGACTTGAAGGAAATAGAGACGGATGAAGTCAAACACAGAAAAGACATCACTCCGAACAACTTTCCCAAGGGACTCAGTATGGGTACACACAGACTGGGGGCATGCCGTGTAGCGGTGTGTGTGTGCGCGCGTGTATTTGTATGAGCATGTGAAATGAGCAAACAGCAGTGATTTCTTCCAGCCAAATGCATATCTTTGAAAGTGGAGAGTCAGCCCTGGTGATGCTAATGGAGTGGAACATAAATATTGGCAAGCTAGTTGTCAAATAGAGGCTTTTAAAGGTTGGAATTTTTCAAGGAAAATGTTAACTGTATTTAAAGGGCCAAAGTGGTCTTAACCTGATCTCAGAATCTAGAATTTTCACTTGAAGTTTTAAATATGCAGGACACCTATGCTAAATTTAGCCTTCCCAGCTCTGCAACTGGTATTTTGGAATGTTTGGTCCACGATGATAAATCATCACACTTGCTGAATACAGGGTTCGAAGGGGACTAGCGGACATAACCAATTAATGTATCAGCCTCCCAAGCAGCGCAGGAACAGAGTTAAGGGTGTGGGCCAGTAATGAACTGTTTTGCCACATTTCAAATACAAGTGTGCTTGCCTCTTGCCAGACCTCCCACCCTCCCCCACACATCTTTGCTTCTCGCTACTTCCCCAGATTATACCCACCCCAGGAACCAGCCTGATTTCTATGTTCCTGAGGCTTTCTTTCCCAACTCCCCACAACCACATCAACCTCAATCTTCTCTAAATTCTTCTACATCCTTCATCTTCGTCCCACTCACTGGCTAACCCAGGCTGCTATCTCTTCTATAGTAACAGCGAACACGCGCCTGGATTTTCACTATGTACCAGGCAGTATGCTAAATGCTTTACAGGAATAACCTCATTGAATCCTCACCACAGCCCTAGGTTGTCATTTTTATTATCATTCACAGAAGAGAAATGTTTATATGAGGAAAGTAAGGCTTAGAGAGGTAAAGCAACTTTCCCGGGGTCCATGACGAATAGTAGTGGACCAGGCAATCAACCAGGTTGTCCTGCTCAAACGCCTGCCCTCTTAATGGCAAAATGTACAGCGCTGATGTCTGATGTGCAGATACCATCCACCCAGCTAGATTTTAAGCTCTTCGGAGCACCTGTATAACCTTTCCTTCATGTGACCCTCAGAGCTGGCATTATGCTATACCAATAGTCAATCAACACTTACTGAGGGAGTGAATGAATTAATAACTGAATAAAAATCAATGCACCAGCTGCAAAACCCAAGAAAATTTAATTGATTTGGACCTCCAAATAGCATGCAGAATCAGGGGAAATGTTCTTGATACTACGTTTAGCAGTAGAAAGCAAATAAATTGCTGACTCACTGCCCTTGGGCTCAGGGTTAGAGCTGGGAAACAGGTCTCTGTAAAGAGACCTGATGGCCCTTGGCTTTGTCCCTGGACGTCCTCCAGCCCCCTAGGTCGATCCTGACCCTCAGAATCCACAAAGTTAACTGGGAGAGAGGAACAGTACTTGAGTTTACCAAGACCAAGGCCAACTCTTCCTAATATCGCCCCCACGCGTGCACATGTGCACACACATACATAAAGATGATACCAGTTCGTTCACTTCAATCAGTGCTTTTGAGTATCTTGCCCAGAGATTCACAAAAGGGGCTGCACATCACAATCATCTGTGAGATTTTAAAGATTGCCAACATCTGGGCCCTATGCCAAACCGAGTCCGAGCCCAGACACTGGGATGCATCAACAACTACCCACGGGAATCTCATGTGCATTTGGGGTGAAGAATCACTAAAATCCATGCCAGGCACTGCCTGCCAGGAGCTGAGTTACAGAAATGTGGGTGTGAAAAGGGAAGTTTGCAGAATAGTAGGAGAGTCACAAAAGTAACTCTAATTAAAATATTTGGACAGCAATAACCACAGGGCACCATGGGAGCTCCGAGGAGGGCTATCTACTCTCCCTGGAAGATGCTGGGAGGCAGGAGTGGAGGATGCTGGTGAATGAAGGAGGTGTGCTTTACAAAATGAGGTGCTGGACCAGGCAGAGGTCTCAAGTTGAAGTGTTATGCGTTCCTGGAAGAGAAGGTTAGATCTCCTTAACCTCTGACATGTAACCTCTGCACGTTTCAAATGCCCCCACTCCCTGGTGGCAGCTGTGACTGCCTCTCAGAGGCCCCTGACTCCCTCCAAATTCTTTTGAATCTCATAAGCAGAATGGAAATGGCAATTATTAAATATTGGTCCTTGGGGTTTAACATCAGATTTAAAACTTTCCCTGGTGGCAGCTGTGACTGCCTCTCAGAGGCCCCTGACTCCCTCCAAATTCTTTTGAATCTCATAAGCAGAATGGAAATGGCAATTATTAAATATTGGTCCTTGGGATTTAACATCAGATTTAAAACTTTTCAGAACTTTTAATCAGCCATCAGTGGAGACTGAGAGATTTTGCCCTAAATTTGTTCATCTGTAAAATAAGTAGAATAATCTACACTTTGCCAGTGATTGTGAAGATTCATTTAGTCATTCAATAAACATTTATTGAGCCCCTGCTGTATTGTAGGCATAGTGCTAGGTACAGAGATCCATTGATGAACAATCACAGATCCAGACCCCGTTCTTCTGGACCTCGTAGTCTAGTAAGGGAGATGGACTGAGGAAATAATCACACAATCTATGTAATTACTTTCAGAGATGAGTCCTACGAAGGAAACATATATCCCTCAAAGCCATGAGAGCATCCAACAGGGGAACCTGGCCTAGTCTAGGGGGCTCAGGAAGACACCCCTGATAAGTAAGACCTAGGCTGATATCTGAAAGGTGTCTGAGAGTAAACTAGATGAAGAAAGAAGCAAGAGAATCCAGCAGGGGGAATCCTGGGCAAAGGCTCTATGGCAGAAGTGAAACGTGTGCAGAGATTAAGAAAAGCAGGCCATTGTGGGTAGAGCACAGAGAGCAAGAGGGAGAGTGGGCAACACAAACTAAAGCGAGTCGGGGTCCTGCCAGCCACATCCTTATCCTCGGAGCACGGGGAGGCTCCTGGGAGGCCCTCATCTATGACATGATCAGGTATGAATTTTAAGAAGCCCCTTTGGAAACTCTAATTTAAAAAGGTACATGCACCCCAATGTTCATAGCAACACTATTTACAATAGCCAAGACATGGAAGCAACCTAAATGTCCATCGACAGATGACTGGATAAAGAATTTGTGGTGTATTTATACAATGGAATACTACTCAGCCATAAAAAAGAATAAAATAATGCCATTTGCAGTAACATAAATGGACCTGGAGATTGTCATTCTAAGTGAAGTAAGCCAGAAAGAGAAAGAAAAATATCATATGATACCACTCATATGTGGAATCTTAAAAAATGAACACAAATGAACTTATTTACAAAACACAAACAGACCCACAGACATAGAAAACAAACTTATGGTTACCAGAGAAGGAAGGGGGTGTGGAGGGATAAACGAGGAGTTTGAGATTTGCAGATACTAACTGCTATATATAAAATAGATGAACAACAAGTTTCTACTGTATAGCACAAGGAACTATATTCATTATCTTGTAGTAAGCTATAATAAACAAGAATATGAAAAAGAATATATGTATGACTGAAACATTATGCTGTACACCAGAAATTGATACAACATTGTAAACCAACTGTACCTCAATAAATAAAAGAAGCCCCTCTGGCTGCTCTTTGGTGGATGGATTTTGGTGGGGGATATGAATGGATATGGATGGACCAGTTAGTTTGTTATTGTCCAGACCATAGGTGATCAAGTTTGGTTTTGAACATACAGAATTAAAGATACCAAGTATAAAAGAAAATTGAACTTGAGATAGCCTATGGCACATAAATGATTGCTATTTAATTAATGCTACATAAGTATTCAGGTACATAGAAATGTGGCTACTATTTGGAAAGGGAAGATTAAATCTCTTTTGATTCTGTAACCTGGATCAGTGTGCCAATTCCACCATCTTCAGACTATCGTCCTGAGCAAGGCCATCCATCTGTGTGAGAAGTTTGAACCAAAAGCCCAAGACCCCTTCAGAGAGTTCTTGGTAAGCAAAGAGGCCAAGGAACTGAGCCACATTTCTCATCCTGGGACAGCTACAGAGATGCTGCTCTTGGGCCCAGTAGCTGGACTTACAATCCCAAACCTACTAAGGGATAACAAATTCCAAACTAGGAAGCATTGACTGATCCTGGATGAAGGAGATGAGGAAGTTGGAGGGCACCATTTCTGGTGCAGAGAAACTTTGGGTGGAAAGCTAATTAATAAAGATTCCTAAAATCATAATAAAGGCAAGTTGCGTGCGGTCAGAGAATCATGTCCCAGAAGGGGTAACCAGGGATGCATTTCCCTTACAAAATGGCCCATCTTTTCATAATGAACTTTACCTTCTGGGGAAGGTGATTCCATAAGTTTGTGGATGGAGGCACCCACACCCTACAGGGGGTTCGTGGCACAGGAGCTGTTGACAGAGGAAGATAGAGAGCCCAGAGGCTCCTGATATGGTCACCATGGCAACCAACCCAAATCTGGTCCATTTTATTCACAGACAAAAAACCCAGTTCAGTGAACACTGTGGGGAGGTAGGAGCAGCTTAGAGTCACCAGGCTATCTTCTGGCCCCAAGCCATCTGCAGGATAAGACCTTGCATTAGGCAAAGGTCTTCACTGTGACAAAGCAGAGGATTTGTTAAGCTCTTTGGATCTCACTGGGCCCATTTAACTTCTAGTGTGAGATTAAAAAATTACTCTTCTCCAGGCAGGAGGCCTGAAGTGTCACATGACCTCAGTTTGAAGTGGTAATGGTCACGCCACAATGAACAATCATTCAGAACCATTCTCTTCGTCATCACCTGGGAGGTCAGGAGACTGTGCAATCAGCACCTTCTCATCTCTGGCTTACCAGCTAAGAAAATAGACCACGTTTTATAAATGGAAATACGTCTTGAAATTGCAAGGAGTGTTAACATGTAATTTATATGTACAGTTTTCCCTTTTTTCCCTGGTAATGAGAACAAACAAGGTCTCTGTGAGAATGGAACTAAGAGAAGGAGCAAGAGTCTTTTCAAGGAAATTTCATTCATTCATTCATTCATTCATTCATTTATGTTTATTGAAAACCTACTCTGTGCCACAGAGCTACAGAGATGACTAAGCAAGGACTCTGCTTACAGGTCAGTGAGGGAGAAGAACTCCATTAAAAATAAATTAAAATGTAAATGTGTCAAACTGTGTAAGATAAATTACAATTAGGGTAAACTCAGGCAAAGTAGAGAGTAAATCTTGCTCATGAAATAAGTAGTCCAGGACAGACGGTCCTCCACTATTCTGACAAGAGAATCCACCATCTCCAATACATGGCCGCCATGACACTCTGGTTGGCATCACGGGAGGTTTCATGGGCCAGACCTGGAAGGGACACACATCACTTCCACTCATATCCATTGGAGAGAATTTAACCACATGTCCATACCTACCCATAAGGAATCCAGGAAATGCGGTGCACCTGGGTACCCGCGTACTGCACCTGTTGCCATGGAAGAGGGACAGCGCAGAACTTGGAGAAGAACAAGCCATCCCTGACAATAACAAAGCCATGTACAAAGTTTTCTAGAAACAGAAAAGAGAGACTAGGAAATACTTATCACACCCAAAAATCTCAAATATCTACAAAAGAAATATTGAACTGTGCTTGTCGTTCAATAAATGCTGGTTGTAGCAATAATGAAGTATCAATCTCCCCTATTAAACTGCCAAAAATTTAAAAAGTAATAATAATAGTGATTATTGTTGGCAAGGGTCCAAAAGAAAGAGGCATTTATAACTGCAGAAAACACCAATTAGTACAATCTTTCTGGGGGGCAGTTTGGAAGTATGCATGTAGCAGATAGTTAAAAGCCACAACAATAAAGGAAGTCAGGTGTATAATACTATAGCAATCTTCACTTAAATATATTCTAACCTAGCTTCTAAGCCCCTAATTCCACTCAGGAGGGGGGAATTACACCTGTCAGTTCAGCATACCAGTGACTTCCAATTTAAAATGCAACTCTTTATAAGGAAAAGTCATCAAAGTCAGGATTCCCTCTACTTCTGACCTCCAGAACTCTAAGAGAATACATTTGTGCTGTTTTAAACCATTCAGATTGTAGTGATTTTTTTACAGAAGCAAAGGAAACTCATGACCCTTTCCTTTGCTCCACGGTACCCTCTCACTCAGTACAGTGATCTTATAGGACAGACTGATCTTCTGCGGGAATTTGAAGCCAGGAGTAGGCAGTGTGGCCAAAGCTGGTCTGTGAGACATGCCCAGGCAGAGCCTTGACCAGACCTGTCAGATCTGAATTTGCTGAGTTGGAGGCAGACACTCAGATCACAAAGGGCAACTGCGTAACCAAGGCGGGAAGGTAGGGGTGATGGGATTTATGGATTATGGCAGGTGAAGACAACTGGCCAGCTCAAAGTAGTGGCTCAAAGGAGTTCAATAGATCTGATGAAGAAAATCTGATGAAAAAAGCTGACACCTTCAGAGTATTCCTAATGCTTTTTGAGATTAATATCTGGACAACCAGGACCCATGCTGTCTGCTGATGGCCAGTGCCAGGGGCGGAATCCTGGGTGGGAAAACCACAGCCATCTGAGTAATTGTGCACATGGGATGTGTAAGCACCTCTTCCTTTGCCTAGGACTTCCGGTCCCCCCACACTTTGCCCTCTCAACTACACAAGTCACTCAACTTCCTGGGCTTCATTCAACTCTATCAAAAAAAAAAAAAAAAAAAAAAAGACGACGACGACGTGGAGAGCACAGGCGCCTAAGCAGGGCCTGAGGAAATCCTGAGGTTCCTTGAAGCTCTCTGGGGCTTGGTTTCCATATTGGAAATAGATGTGATTGGTTTGGACACACACAAGGCCTGGCCACGGCCTGGAGAGCCCAGCTCCATCTCTTAGGCAGCAATGTCCACATAAGCTGACGTCAGTGAGAGGTGAGCGGGGCTGGGGGGAAAGGTGATATTTTAGGAAGTCTGAGCTGTGGGTACACAAAAGAGGAGAGGGTCAGGATGTGAAGAGCAGGGAGGAAAGCGCTGGCTGGTGGGGATTTGTAGAGTAAGTCGCTTGGGCGGGAAGTAGGAGCAATGGCAACCATATCTCCAAACATCAGTAGTGTGAGGAATTATTCAAAAGGCTGGACTCTGGCCTCTTCACACCCACCAGTAGGGTGCCTTGATCACAAAGCTTACTGAGACGGAGAACCAGACTAGAGAATTTCCATTCTTCTTTTTTCTTTAATTACACATATTTAACAGCTAAATGTAGTACACATTAATGGCATCAGCGTTGATTAAGATATTTAAAAAATCAGTTCCGATGTCTTCTGATGCATTTCTGGGTCATCCTTGCCATTGACTACAGCCGAGCCTGATCCCTTGGCATTCTGACAAGGACTAAAAGTCAGAGCAGGCAGAGACCCAGACGTCCCCAAACAGAGACTGAGAAACAGTCGGGACTCAGAAATCAGAAGAGTCTGCAAGTCAGAACCGTGGGTGTCAGACAGAAGCAATATAAAGCACAGGCCAGCAAGATCCTAAGGAGAAGTTCTAGCCTAACCTGAGGGTGTTTCCACACCTCTTATCTGGGGTGGACCAAGCTCAGGGTGTGAGCAGCACAGGGGCACAGGGCCCTCAGGTCAAACCGGGTAAGCAGCCACACCTGAGGAAGGGGCAGCGAGGCCACAACTGCAGAGGAGACACTGTCACCATCCCTTTCTAATTCACTTTACACCTTATCATGGAATCAAGTTCCTTCCAGGCTTGGAGAACAAGCCTGAGGATTCAGAACAGCATGACATCAAAAGCCCCTCTGAGCCTGGTCCTCCAGTTGCTGGTGACTTCTCTGTGTTCCGGGCTTCTTTCTCAGCCCTGAGAAGGGGCTGTCAGAAAGACGGAGACATGTCTCCTCTCTAGGTCCCTCTCCTTCTGCTCTGTCTTTCAGTTGGCAGAAGCAGAGAAAGGAGAAAAATCATGCCCCTTAAGCGTGAACATTCCATGACTCATAGTGTTCTTCAATGAAAGGAGCTTCCTTCTCAACTTCTAGAGACATCTGCCCTCCAGTTAGGTGTTTCCAGCAGCAGCTGCTGGCTGGGTATTATTTGAAATGTGTATCCTCTGCCACCCATGAACCCTGCCCATTTGAAGCTATTTCTGGCAAAAACTGTTCCAGAGGTCTCATATAAAGTATCTGTATGTCTTGCCATGGAATATTTTATCCCAACATTTAAACATGGGTCTTGAAGTACAGAGTGACCTCCTCACGGGGATGCATCCTTGGAGTTCGCAAGAAAGAGCGAAGAGGTGTCCCAGGGACCAGAAGGCGCAGATCTGGGAGCATGCACCAGCAGGGCTCCGCCTCTCCCTGAAGGCACATGGAGAGGTTTTGAAGACATTTGGGCGTGGCTTGAAAAGGAAGCCCTGCAGGAAGGGAATAGTATGGATGAAGCAGCAGATATTTTTCCTAGACTCAACATGGTGAAACCTCCGTTTACAGGGCATCCAGGATCTGGAAAAAAGCAAAGCCTGAGACCCTGGGTATTGGCCTCAGCACATGAATGTTAATGAGGCCAGATGTTCTCTGCAGCAGGACTCACCAAAGGAGCAAAGGAAGCCATGGGCTCAGACAAGGTATGCTCGAGAGGCTGGCAAGGGACTCTCACAGGCTATAAAAGACAGCAGGCAGCCTTGAAGGAAAATGTCCAGAATCCTCCAGGAAAACCCAGGTAGCCAGAGGGAGGGTAACAGTTAGGGTGCAAATAATACAGTACAAAGAATAATAGAGGTGATTTCCTACAAAGCACTTAGCCCAGCACCTGAAAGCAGCGAGGGCCGGGGTCTGGATCTGCTAGGAATGGAATGGGAACTGTGGGATCTACTCAGTTTCTACTAAATGGTAAACACTGAGAATGCAGCAAATACAGTCTCCCTGCAGAGAAAATCATGAAGGTGAACAGCATGGGCTGCCTTTACAGTCTATAAATCAAATTACCCTGTAGTGTGAGAAATTACCCACGTCCCCTAAGTCCTGAAGCCAAAGCCAAGAAAAAGGACATAAACTCCAGAAATTTACGTTGACTTCAAAAGCCTTTGGTATACATATTACACATATTCTGGGTAGGCTTAAGACTCAAGAAATCAAATTTTGAAAATATATATATTTGAAATTATGTACCAAGAATTTCATAGACTTGTTTTCATTGAACTGCTTTTGCCATGGTAGGTCATTAAACACAGCATTTATCCTTATAAATGAAAATATCTGCTGGTCTGGAACATTGAGACTTATTTCCCAAAAAAGAAAAGAAAAGAAATCAAATTTTGGTCCAGGATTCCAGGATTAGGCCCATTCCTGCCTGGAAATAATAATTCACAATTATATCAATAAATATGATACATGTTTTATAATATAAACATTTAGAAGTCAGAAAATCAGAATGGGCACTCTTGTAATCTGAAAACGACAATCCTTTTCTATAAAAATATATTAATATATTTTTCTATATATAAAGTAATTTTATGGTTTTTAAATTTAATTTTTACAACAACCCTGAGAGACCCTGGAACAGGGACTGATAGCCTCTCTTTTGGGAGATGGGGAAACTCAGCCCTAGAACAGCTGAGGTCACTGAGAGGAGGCTAGACCCCAAGCTCCAGCCTGCCTGGCCATCACCTTCCACCACCCCACTGGCTGCTCTTTCAGCTTGACCTTGAGATTGTTCTTTTATGAACGAGGGGACCTTGACAAAGAGCATGGGGCCAACCGGCGTAAGGAAGGAACTGACTTGGGGCAATACTGTGGCGGTTGAGACAGGGATGTCTTGGAAGTGAAGGCAACACGGGAGGCCACTGCATCTCTGCCCGGCAGGCAGCACAGGGGGCTGCCCAGGAGAGGTGCCCAGTGGCTGTGGTCCAGGGCCCCCTGAAGGCCTCCAATCCTCAGCTCAGGCCTGAGGCTTAGCCACACAGGGACTCTCCTAAAGCATCTCTGACTTCTCACAAGCCCTTCTGGATGTAGCAATGATAAAATCTCACACGTTTATGCCCCAGTGCTGAAATGTGTTGATGCTCTCGAAGTGAAGGTTTGTAATGGGTTTTGCTCACGGGAACGATTATTTTAGTGCTGACTTTAAAAAAGGCAATTGATAACAAGTTTACCCAGCCAAAAGAGCTCTGCCAATTATCTGCAAATTCAGACTCCGTGAAGAGCCAAACCAGATCATTTAACACCCCCTGAATCCATTCCAGGGCCAAGATTATCCAAATTGACAAGCTAAAAATGAGATAATTTATGCTAAAATGGTGCTTATGAAATCAAGATGCTACCCTGGATGGCTGCTGCTGGAAGTTGCCCCCATCCCCTTTTCCCTTATTCTCCTCCATCCTGGGCTTCTTCCCGCTCCTCTTCACTTCCCCAGCTGAGGTGATAGGGAAGTGGCGGGGAGGGGTGTGGAATGTCTTAGCCTGAAAACTTCCTGGGATAGTTTTTAAGCTTTCCATGTGAAGCCTTGAGCACTTTGTAGAGAGCACAATGTCTCCATGGTCGGGGCGTTTTGCTGTTGTTCGTTAGTTCTTAGTCACAGCTCTGGGCAGGGCCTGGGGGTGAAGAAATGGAAAGGAAGCAGGGAGGGTGTAGCTCAGTGGTAGAGCACATAGTTAGCTTGCATGAGGTCCTGGGTTCAATCCAGTACAGCGCCTCCATTAAAAAATAAGAATAATAAACAAATAAACCTAATCCCCACCACCACCAAAAAAATAAAAGCAAAAAAGAAAGAAAGACAATCCCTGAGATTGCTCCTCTCTGCCAGGCTCTTCAGCCCACCCTACAATTATCCCTCCAAGTGATCTTGGCCGTAGACCCGAGCACTGAGGCTCCACAAATGGGAGAAGGGAGACTGACCTGCTCCAAGCTTTCCCTCCGGATGCTCTCAGGGCTCAGAACATTGGAAGAATCCCTGGTTCTGGCCACCAGGGTCCTCACCCACCAGCCTGGTCAGAAACAAAGTGGGCAGAGACCTAGGAGAGATTGAGCCAACTCTGCTCTGGTCAAAGGTAGTGGATTAACCACACACCAGGATCTCCCCCTCTCCCTGCACTATCTGAATGAATGTAAAGGAATAAAAAAGTACCAACCAACAGAGACCAGAAGAATGGGGAGCTAGGAGATAGTGGAGGATCCATTCTGACAGGTTTTGGAAGCAGAAAGCAGATGGATGGGTGGTGACTGCCCCAGAGGAACAGAGGAGGTAAAGCCTTTGTGCCCGCGGAGGAGCCATATGGAGGCAAAGCAAACCGCTTTGTCCTGCTGTTAGATGAAGAGGCTTAGGCCTTGGAAGCTCCAAGAGTTCCGGAAACCAGGGCAAGATGTACAGCTGAAACCCATGAAGTTGTTGGAAATCTATATTCCAAGCCCCCTCAGCCATCCCAGGCCACCAGGCACCATCCAGATCCCCTCACCTCTGCAGGAGACAGGAGGTTGATTCTCTGGAAAAGATAAAGCAGAGGCTTCCACTCAGAAGTCAGGGATAAGGTATGACACTGAAAACAGGGGATTAGACAGAAGTCTACATACTCACCTGTGGGGCCCCCACACCCAACCCTCACCTCACTCTCAGGGGCAGGCAGCCAGGAATACGTGTGCCCTGGCAAGAAATAGGAAGATTATTCTCTAGAGGTAATTAATAAAACTCCTTAAGAGAAGATCTAATTACTGATGTTTGGGGGCTCCCCTCTAATGTGGCAGCTCACCCCCTGACTACATCACAGTAAGCACAACCAGCAATGAATTGATGAAGCCATGTTCTCTCCCATACAGGGCTTCTAATTGGTCTTAGCTCTTTGCTTCAGTCAAAACAGAGACACCAAAACAAGGGGGGAGAAAAGAAGAAAGAAAAAAAATGAGGGGGGGTGTTGAGAACAAAAACAATAACAGAAGTAGCCCAAAAGAAAACTTGAAAAAAGTAATCTCAAAGATATAAAAGTTATAAAGGAATAAAGAATGAGAAGGTATGAGGTTTTTTAGAAATAGAAAGAAAAAAGATATGACAGCTAAAAATTTAAAAATCAGCAAAAGGAATAAATAAGAAATAAAAAACTCAGATATAAAAAAAGATTTAAAATATGAGAGAACTATTGAGAAAACTGGAGAATTAACCCAAGATAGCTAGACTTAAAAATAAAAACATTAGAAGATATTCTCAGAGAGAGTATACAAGAATGGAAGGACTTGAGTTTCCAGATTTAAGTCCATTGAGTACCCAGCACAATGAGGGAATAAAAAGCACACTTCATTCTAACATTTTAGAATATTGGGTTAAACAGAACACCATAAAAACAAAACAAAACATAGCACATTCAAAGGAATAAAAATCCAAAAGACCTCTTACTTTCCAATAATAAAACTGAATGCTAGAGAAGAGAGGGCAGTGCTTTACAAAGTCTAAAGGGAAAAGGTTTTCAACCCAGAGTCTATAAATACCAATAAATCATAAGGTAAAATAAAAAATCAGACTCAGAGTTCATATGTTTTTCATTGACCCTATCTCTCTTAGGAAGCTACTAGAAGACGTGTTTTGGCTAGTTGCAGGTGTAAACCAAAAAATAAAACCAAAAAGGAAGACATGGAGGTCCAGAGAAGAGAAGGGCCAACACAGAAGTAAGAGGACAGGACATTCCAGAACCATATCCCTCAGCAGCCTTGTGAGCAGTGAGTCCTGGTGGAACTCTAGAGAGGACTGAGGAGTGGAGAGCATGGTGTCCTGTTATGCTCAGCTGTGAGCTGTGTCTGCATGTTTATCATAATATAAACACTGACTATTAGAATGGTTTTGGAAGAGTAAGGGGTGGAGATGTAGGGAGCAAGAGGGCTGAGTCTTCAACTACAGAAGTAAATAGATCCGTGCACAACAGATCAATGAAGAAGGAGGACAATGATCACAACGTTTAGGTATATGGAGGAAATAACAGCAGAAGCATTTCAAGAGTGGGCGAGGACCGGGCAGGGACATGCAGGAGACTCCTGTTTCTCAGTACTTAGTAGTGTGTAAGTATATTACACTGGTAAAAAATAAAACTTATATTAATTTTTAGAAGTAAATTCAAAATGTCAGTCCATTTTAAATATGCATAGGAATAATTAAGAGTCTCCATTTAATTCCGTTATGACCCCTGAACATCACAAAGCAGGTGGAATCTCTCCTCCTTTTCCACTATTTACAGAGCAACTGTAGGAGTCTTGGTCAGTTTCTTGGAAGAATTTTTTTCTTTTTCCTCAGTGGCAAGAGGAAAAAGAATGTTCGTTAAAAATATGTGAAGCTTAAGTAAGGCAAAAGTGAGATTCCAGGCCCCTGCCCCATCTTCCTAGCAGACCGTATAGAACAAAATCAGTAGCAAACCAGTCTCCAACTCCATTTCCAGGGTAAACTAGCCTGCAGGCTAAACAATGCGTGGTTGTCTGCGTGTATGAGACTCAACTGGATGCCGGGAGCATCAGAAGAAAGAAGCCCCGAGATCAGACTCCTCCCTATCTTTCCCCTTGTCAGGATCACCAACAGGAAAATGGCCCCGAAAGACCCCTTCCATCCTCGCCCTGATGGTGCCCAACGTTGCTGAACCCTCCCATCCACAGAAGAAATTCACTGGATAGAAACTTCTTCCTCTGTCTCCAGGAGGCCACAGAGACAGGCCATCACCCAAGAAAGCTAGAAAGAAGAACACAAAAGGACCTCTACAATAAATTTTGATGATAAACACATATGGAGGCAAAATGCCTGCAAATTATGCTGAGGGCAGGGTAGGCAGAAGAACATTCTACAAAACCAATGAGCCATGCACGTACTAATCTCATCCCCAACAGCCCTGAGTAGATATGAACCACTTAGTTAGAGGGAATAAAACACCTTCAGAACAAGCAAGGAATTTGGCCTCCTTACGAGGCCAGCCAAGGGCTCTGCCCAATCCTGATGGTGACAGAGATGGGGCAGGAGCTCCAGCTCTCTCAGCAATAGTCCCCATTCATGAGGCATTAAATTATATTCCCTTTTTTTATATTCCCTTTTTCTATTTTCCTCAATCACAGAACTCCTGACCTCAAGCCTCTGTCTTTTGTTTTTGTGGGGATGCTGGAAATAAGTTGGTTCACATAACAAAAGAAACAAACCTAGAGGAATAAAAACTAAAGGAAAACAAAATAAATTATAAGGAACAGCCATTAAAGGCCCTTCAAAAGGAATAAAACAATTTCAATTTTACTCTGTCTCACTCACTTCTCCCCACTTCCTCCCCAGATATATCATGCAAATCTACACATTTATACAGATATTTTTTATTATTTAGTTAATATGAATTACAGGCCTTGTGCTTCCTTCCTTCTAAATCCAAAATGAGGAAGCTTTCTCTTTTCTCTCGCTCCCTTTTTTCCTCCACTCCCCCTCACCAACACGATTTACATTCTCAATGTAATGTATTAAAAAGTTGACAGGGACGAAAGGATTCACACGATGTCTGCTAAGAAACCCAATTTCCATGATGAATTGCCTGGAGCCCGTGAATCACAAACCATTTTTTCCGCTGCTCAGAAGTTGGGTTTTTTTTTTTTTAAATCTTCTTAAAGCCTCTTTCCTAATCTTCAGCTAGAAGAGATGGGTGAAAGGATTTTTTTTTCCCCTAAACTAAGGAAAGTATTAGCATCTTGGTTGTTGTGCATCAAATTTGAAAATGCAAGGTTAGTAATATTTCAAATCGGCCATGGTCCAAACCTCTTGATAAGTGAGTACGCTCTTTCGTGTTCTCTCTCTCTCACCCCCTTCCCCACCCTGACCTCCCAGTCTCATAACCAGTAATAAGGAGGAGCTTCAGGAGAAAAGGAAAATTTGGAGTGATTCTTCAAACATCTACCCTACTCCCCTGGTTTTTGGAAATTTATAGAATTCCAAATAAAAGATACCCACTTTCTTAGAATTGGCTGGCTCAACCAACTCTAAGTGAAGGTTTCAGCAGCAAAACCCTAATGCTACTCACTCGACACACCTGTCAGCTCAGGAGCAGAGGCTGCGTGTACATCACGCTAAGGATGTTCCCCTAAGATTCTGCATTTGCCCAGAAGAATTCCCCCTGGGCTGCCCATCGCCAGAGAGGTGAGCGGGGACACACAGTCCATCTGAGCTCTTGCTACGGTTTTTGCACTTTGAAAAAAAACCCACTTTTTATCAGATATTCTGGAAATGTGGGCCTCTCCTGACTATCTGCAATTTCAACTTCACATTTTTTCCATGTGCTGTAAAGAGGTGAGTCAGGTGCCCGTCCCCACATGGGGCGGAACTGGGCTTTCCCTGCCGCCAAGCCCTCTGAATTTCCCTAGGACACCTCCCCCAGAAAACTTACCAGAAAGGACAAAGCATTCACAGAACTTGAAAAGAATTGAAGAAATTTTTCTTTACAGAACATACTCAACAATATGCAGGGGAAAATGTGGTCTCCGACATGGCCTACAAGTTGCTGACACGTTTGTCGACGTGTTAAGAGAATGAAGAGCCCCTACTCTAGGGGTTAAGTTTGAAGTCCCAAACTCCAGATTTGGGAGACACAAGAAAGCTGTGAATTCTCTCTCAAGAAAAATTCACAGTGCAGATATTTAGAAAAGTTTTCAATTTAAGTGGGGTCATGAACTTGGACCTATGACAGTAAGAATACACATTTTGCAGGTGAAGAAACTGACATTAGAGGGAAAGAAACTGGCCTCAGCTGCACAACTAGTGAGTGACAGAACCAGGTCCTGGTGAGACTTGGTGACTAGTCCATACATTTCCAAATATGTAACTGACATACAGATCATGCATCTGGGTGGCTGAATAAGGGCTTTACAACCACACAGTTCCCCCCAAGGGTTATTTCTCTTGAACATTGCGTTCATCTAACCAAAGAAAAGCAACACAGTAGAAAGGGACAGGTCATCTTGCTACCTTTCTAAACCAGCGTTAGCAAGAGGAATTAATGGGCCACCTTCCTGAAAAGTCTTCCAGTTGGCTCAATTTAGGGTTAACAGGATATCATCCAGACTCAGTGTCTCCCCAGTACTCGAGGGGAGAGGTGGGTGAGTTTGCTTGAATGTGTACACAGTATCAGTTAAAGGAAAACCATTGGGTTGATCCCTTATATTTGCCTCCCCAAACAATCCTTATAGGCTCACTATTCTCCTACAACCTCTATCCCACAGCCAAAGAGATAGCTGCAAGGAAATTAAAATTAAATAAGGGGGAGGGTATAGCTCAGTGGTAGAGCATGTGCTTAGCATGCAGGAGGTCCTGGGTTCAATCCCCCAATACCTACATTAAATAAACAAATAAGTAAACCTAACTACCTCCCCTGCCAAAAAATAAAAGAATAAATGAGTTGGCAATACAATGGAGAAAGATAGTCTTTTCAACAAATGGTGCTGGTACAACTGGACATCCACATATTAAAAAAAAAAGTGTAGGCACAGACTTTACACTGCTCACAAAAATTAACTAAGTGGATGATAAAACTAAATGCAAAACAATAAAATTCCTAGAAGATAACATAAGAGAAAATCTAGCCTTGGGTATGGCAGTGACTTCTTAGATATAACATGAAAGATAATACTCATGGAAAAAAGTAATCAATAATCTGGATTTCCTTAAAGGCATCTGTCCTGCTGTGATATTGTGATACAAGAAATATACATATTTGGTGTTCGTCTCTGGTTCCTGGTATAAGAACTTCTAAAACCCTTGGAATTTTCTAAGTGAAAAGAGTCAGCGGACCATATTTTGTTATTCAGAATAAGCCCCCTTTAAACCCTACCTGGGTTTATGAGGTGATTCTTGTTGGGCTCCAGGATAGTTTCAGGATAGGGGCTACTGCCAGAGGAACCAACAATGTGATTAGGGGGCTGGAAATTTTAGCCCCACTCTTTGACCTCTGGTGAGGAAAGGACTGGAGATTGAGTTCATCATCAATGGCCCATGATTTAATCAGTTGTGCCTACAAAATGGAACCGCCATAAAAACCCTAAGCAACAGGGTTTGGAGAGCTTCCTGGTTGGTGAACACTTTGAGGTACTAAGAGGGTGGCACACGCAGAGAGAACATGGGAGCTCCGGGGACCACCCGCCCATACCTGGCCCTATGCATCTTTCCCATCAGGCTGTTTCTGAGTTGTGTTCTTTATGATAAATGGATACTGGTAAGTGAAGTGCTTTCCTGAGTTTGTAAGCTGTTCTAGAAAATTATCAAACTTAAGGAGGGGGACGTGAGAACCCTCCAACTTTATAGCCACTTGGCCAGAAGTACACTTGACCTGGACTTGTGACTGGTGTTTGAAGGTAGGGACAGTCTGGTGGGACTGAGCCCTTAACATGTAGAGTACATGCTAACTTCTGGTGTTTTTAGAAGTGCAGTAAGAAAAAAAACAGATCTGTGAAAGATACCATCAAAAGAATGAGAAGGAAAGCCATAGACTAGGAGAAAATATTTGCAAAAGACATATCTGATAAAGAACTGATATCCAAAATATACAAAGAACTGTTAAAATTCAACAATAAGAAAATAAACAATTTTTAAATGAGCAAAAGACCTGAACAGTCCCCTTGCCATAAATAAACCCTGACAAATGGAAAGCTGTTCCAACATCGTATGTCATTAGGGTAGTGCAAATCAAAACAACAATGAGCTGCCGCTACATACATATTTGAATGACCAAAATCTAGAACGCTGACAACACCAAGTGTTGGTGAGGATGTGAAACAACAGGAGCTTTCATTCATTGGTGATGAGAATGCAAAATGGTACAGCCACTTGGGAAGAGAGGTTTGCAGTTTCTTACAAAACTAAACATGCTCTTACGATAAGATTCAGCAATTGCACTTTTTGACATTTACCCAAATGTGCTGAAAACTTATATCTACACAAAAACCTGCACATGGACGTTTGTAGAAGCTTTATTCATAGTTACCAAAAGTTGATAGCAACCAAGATGTCCTTCAATAGGTGACTGGATAAATATTTTGTGGTACATCCAGATAATAAAATATTATTCAGTGCTAAAAAGAAATGAGCTATCAAGCCATGAAAAGACATGCAGGAAACTTAAATATATATTACTAAGTGAAATAAATAGATAATGAGGGAGGGATGAAAAAGTGGAGCACAGAGGATTTTTAATGCAGTGAAACTATTCTGTATGATGCTATAAATGATATGTGTCATTTAAAAACCCACAGAATGTACACCACCAAAAGCCTGTCCTAATGTAAACTATGGACTTTGGGTGCTAATGATGTATCAGTGCAAAGCCATCAATTGTAACACATAAACTACTGGTTCAGGATGTTATCAACAGTCAGTGGGGGAAGCTGCACCTGTGTGGGAGCAGGGACTACATGAGAATTTTCTGTACTTTCTGCTCAATATCTCTGTGAACCTAAAACTGTTCTAAAAAAATAAAGTCCATTGAAAAGGGAAAAATAAATAAAATAAATGAGTTTTACAAGGCAGGTGGTACTTTCTAATGTCAAAGCCTATGGAACTGTGAATTGTGTTAAGACCACAGCAAAGACCCGCCTCAAAAAAAGGATAAAATTCAGAGGTCACACAATCACACAATGACAGGCATAAGAAAAAAGTAAATAGTAGTATATTTGACATAGATTCATCTTCAGTGAAGTGAAGCGGAAAGAATAGTCTGACTATTCTGAAATTAGACTTCCTACATAGATTGAAAGTAGCTAAAATTGAAAGGGGAAAAGGGTACGAGACAGAAGTAAATATCTGTATTAGAAAAGAGAAAAGGAAGATCTCATCTCATTGGCTGGTAAGCTGGTTCACTGTTCATGGAACAGTAAGAAAGGCAGATTCTACCATGGCAAAGAAATGGCCGTACAGAATGGAAGTTCCATGAGAAGGGGGACTGTTTTTCACTCACTGTTGTATCACTAGTGCCTAGATAGTAGCTAGCACCTAGTAAGTGTTTATTAAATAAATTATTTAATAAGTCAAAAGGCTAAAGTTGAGCAGATTATTGTGGGATAGAACCAAGATGGCACAAAGATAATCACCAGTAACCAAAAAAAAAAAAAAAAAAAAAAAAAAATCAGGTTTATGATTGAGGGTTCAATAACCGCTGTAAAAAAAAAAAATCCCAAGTTTTCAATGATGTAACCAATGAAGTTTTCTTATTCCCATCATAATCTGATAACAAAGATTGGTGGAGACAATTCTGTTCCACGTAGCCATTCGGGGAATCATTTTTTATTCATCTATTGACTCCATCGCTTCTAGAGTCTCAACCCCTCCATTAAGTCCTTGGTATCTAGCTGGTGACAGCAGAAAAGGGAATTCATGGAAGATCACATGTAGGGTTTTTAAGGGGTCAGGTTTGGAAGAGATATCTATCACTTCTACCTACACTCCACTGGCCAAGACTTAGTCAGAGTTCCCACTTACTGCAAGAGATACTAGAAAATGTACTCTAGCTGCAACCAACCAGGTAAGCAGCATGCCAGAGCATCAAAGAGACAGTTGCAGATACCAGAAATACTGATTCTATAGGTCGATGTCTGGGCCTGTTGAGAGAGTGAGAAGCCAAGGTCAAGAATTCATACAAGGTAGAGAGTCTTGTCTGAGATCTTCCTCATACTAATTTGAGATCCCAAAGAGTTACACCTTTAGGGAAAGAAAATCAAGTCTAGCTAGATCTGCCTGCTCGGAACGGTGGAAAGAGCTACCCTGATAAGCAGATCAGAAGAGGATCAAAGAAGCCATCTTTGGTAGGTCTTAGCTACAGACGGGACTTATCTGCAGTCAGGTTCTTCAAGAAGCAGGCCCCGAGTCAGGGATTCAGTGAAGAAGATTTTTTGAGAAAGTACTCTCAGGAAACACTGGTGACTAAGAGAAGCAGGATAGAGAAAAGGAAGAAGCCAACCTAGGGAGGAAATTCAGGTGAGTCCCAGCCTCAGCCTGATCCCTCAGGGAGCGCTAAAGTATAAATTGCACTTCACAGATTTTCTTACCTCCAGGCAAGGGAGCGGGCTTTGTACTCCTGCGCCAATTATTCTTTGGCTATAGACTTTCTTGAGGGAAAATAAACTCCCAGGTATTTCTGTACAAATCAGTTGGTGGTTACAGGTAACCCTGAGGGCATATACTCCCAGAAAATTCCAGCTACCTCAGTGGGCAAAGTGAATCCAACTGTCCAAGGGCAATGCTCTGAAGAATGTTACAGGTACTAGCTATTAGCGACAAAGCACAACAATGTTGGGGGATAAACGCACAGAAACAGTAATAGAGATTAAAAAGAATTTAAAAGGGTCACCAACAGTGTCCATTATAGGTCCTCATGCACAACTGGAGACCAACACCCCCATTTTCAGGGTGACCCAGAAACCCGCAGTCCTTGAACTTATTTTGTGATGGTCCCAAAGGGTAGGGCACCTAGGTCCCTGGAAGTAGCCAGCATAGGGTCCCTCTACAGGGGAGCACTTCCATTATAGATACTGGGGAAACCCCACAAATTACATTTGAAAAGCAATGACCAGCAAGCAATCAGAAATTACCAGGCATATAAACATACAAGATAATATAAATAGATATAAGAACTAAGAGAATCTACAGAGAGCAGAAACAGATCCACACAGACTTCAGATATTGCAACTATCAGACACCATTTGGTAAGATGCTTATATCATAGTTATTTACCATGTTTAAAAATATAAATGGCAAACTTGAAAATATCTGCTGGAAACAGAAGACTATAAAATGTATCATAGCAAATTTAGAAAAAATAACTAAATAGAGTGTCTAGAAATAAAAATAAAATAACAAAAGTTTTAAACTCAGAAGAGAAAAAGACAAAGAGATAGATGTAATTTGTAAAAAGAAAATGGCTAAGAAACTTCAAAACTGATTAAAGACTTTACAGATTCAAGAATCTCAAGCAGGTTAAATAAAAAGAAATCTACCTCTTAGAAAAAAATCATTGAAAATTTGAAGAAAACTAAAGAAAAATAAAAAATCTTAAATGCAGCAAGTAAAAATGAAGTTTATCTTCAAAGACAAGACACTTAGACCAACAACTGACTTCTGAACAGCAACAATGAAAGTTAAAAAGAAAAACAATTGAATATCTTTTCGAATTCCCAAAGGAAAAAAAAAAAAACCATGCAACCTAGAATTCTATATCCAACAAGAATATTTTTTGAGAAAAGACAAAATAAAGACATGTCAGAAAATACAGAAAAAATTCATCACTAGTAAACCCTCACTGAAAAAATTCTAAAGGACATACTATAAGCAGTAATTCCAGATTAAAAGTCTGAGACACAGGGAGGTATGAAATGAAACTGAGTTGAACTACATGGGAATTGTAAATAAACATTGATGTTATAAAACAGTAATAGTGTCTACAGAGTTAAAAACTAAAAAGGCATTTTTACCAGATAGTAATAATATATAAGTCAAAAGTATGATAAATGGAATTACAGTATTCTAAGGTGTTCTTTGGAAGATGGAGAAGAGTTATTAACTTTTTCATAATTTAAATATGCTTTTTATAATTTCCAGAGTACCTGCTAAAAGAATATAAACAGAGCACATAATACCTCCCCCCCAAAAGTTAGGAGGAGTGGAATAAAAACTAATTAAAATTTAGAAAGAGAGAAGCAAACATAAATTGATATAGAAAATAGCATAAAAAATTCCAAATATATCAGTAATCATGATGAATATAAATGAATAATCCTTCAACTAAAGAAAAATGATTTAAAATATAAAATCCAACTATATGTTTACAAAAATATACAATATAAGGATATAAAAAACTTAAAAGTAAAAGTTAACATGAAAATACTAATAGACAGATGGTATAGCTATGTTAACATCAAACAAAATAGAATTTGATGCAAAAATCATTCCTAGAGATAAGCACAACCTCTTCATAATAATAAAAAGGCTCAATTCACGAGGAAAATAAAACAATTTCACTCTTATGTGCATTTGTAACATGGCCTAAAATAATGTACAACTTAACAAATAGAAAAGTAAATATCCGCAAATTGTGAAGATTCAACACTCCTCTTTCAGTATTTGATAGACTATGCTGATACAAATCAGTGAGGATATTTTAAAATCCTGTTTGAAAAACAGAATTAACAAGCTTCACCAAATGGACATACAAAGAACACTGTGCCCAATAACAGAGAATATACGGTGTTTGTGAACTTACGCATACATTTACAAAAATAGACCATATAACGGACCATAAAGAGTCTCAACAAATTTCTGAAGACTGAGATCAGAATATATTCTCTGACCACAGCGCAATTAAACCAGAAACAATATTAAAACATTCTTAAATTCTGAAGTATTGGGAAATTAAAGTTTATTGATAACCACAGGTAATGGGAAATAATAATGCAAATTTGAAAACACTTAGAGCTAAATGACAGTGAAAATATTACACTGAAACCTTTAGGAAGTAATAGCCTTAAAATGCATTATTAGTAAAGAAAATAATTAATGAGCTCAAAAAGTCAGGAGAAGAAGTGGGGAGGGGGAGCCTAGAAAAGAGAGAACAGCAGAAATCAGTGAAACATACAGCAAACATGAAAAAGAAAAAGGGAAAACAAAGCCAAAGTTGATTCTCTAGAATAAGAGATGGCACCGATAACTAACCACAGGAATGAAAAGGAAATGAGTTCAGGTGCTGAAGACATCAAATAGATAAGAGAAAGTTATGAGCAAATCAATGCCTATAAATTTGAAAATAAAAATGAAATGGACACGGTGGCACATCTGGCATGTTTGGTACCCAGATCAGATCATTTCTAACCCTCCAACTTCTATTCAACAAAATTGTTTTCAGAAATAGTCATGGACTCAACCAAGTAATACTAATGGCCAGAAAAATACATAAGTGGTGAAAATTTATTTTATTGAGCTATATATGCTAGTAAACACACACACATACATACCCAAAAAAAGTTTTAATAAAATAAATAAAAGAAAAAAAATTTTAAGTAGTAGAGAAATACTTTCAGATTGCCTGGATGTATTTTTAAAGAATAAGTACTCTTTTCTTTTTTAATAGAAGTAAGTTCAGTTACAATGTGTCAATTTCTGGTCCCAGCATAATGTCCCAGTCATACATATACATACATATATTCGTTTTCATATTCTTTTTCATGAATAAATACTTATAGTTCACATTGATCTGTCACAGTAATGAACACACATATTATAATTTCTATTTTTGAGCCTAAACTTCTAAGAGTTTGTCCATGACTTCATCAAAATTGATCTTGCTCACCTACTCATGTCCAGAGACAGTCTAACCAGATTTGTCAATCTGTCTTCACTCAGAGTTGAACAAAAAAAAATGTTTTTTGTTAATTTTAAGTTTGAAAACTGTCTTTCATATGAAGAAACAGATATACAAGCTAGTCAGGAAATGTCTTAAACACAGTGTTAATTATGGCCAAACTTCATAAAAATATCACCTCACAATAAAGTCCTGAAATTGCAATACTGCCCATGCCTTTGTTCTTTGAGAGCCATTCTAGGTGATTTCAAACATCTCTACAGATGTTTACAAAGTCCAAGGGGATCACATGGAATGGCAGAATTTATGTAACCCCAGTTCTGTTTCTTTGTCTTTCCAATCACTGCACTATTGTTGTTGGTTTCTAATCTGCTATTCAGACCCAGGAATGTGTAGTATACCACAGAGGTTAGAGAAACACCTGCACCCAAGGCAGGCAAACTCGGATAATTCCCATTTATTAACAACCTGGCTGTCAAAACAAAGGTAAGTCCAAGAGCCCACCCTTTAAATTGCGAAGTCTCCAAATTAACTTTCACATAGAATATAGTGATTTTTAAAGAATAAGTTTTTTTTAAGTGCCAGTTTGAAGCTCACATATATATTATTAAAATGCAGCAGAAATCTCAGCCATTTTTTCTACAGCCAACAAAAGATTGGGAGGGGGTTTGGAATTGCTGGCATTTTTGTTGATTTTATTACTGTTTTAAAATTCTTTACAGACAACGTACTCCCTTATTGCATACATCTAGGGTGGTTGTTTCCACCGCCTGATTTTGGTACTAAGTGGACAAATGCCTAGCACATTGCAACTTATCAAACCTCTCTGCCATCAGAATACACACATAAGAATGTTCATAGCAGCACTGTTCATAATTGCCAAGCATATCATCCGATGGAATACTACACAGCCAACTCCTTTCTAATACTGCCTTGTTTCTTTATAACACTTACACAATTTGTTGCAATATCTCTGTTCATTGCTTACTCTTGTCTATTGCCAATTCCCCAACTGGGTGATAAGCTCCACAAAGGCAAAGCATTAAGTCCCAATCTTCACTTAGCATCCAGCCTGGTGCCTGAGACATGGTCAGTGCTCAGAAGTCATTTCATGCATGAATGAATGATGAATGGTTACAGTTGAGTTCTGCTTGCCTAGAAACCATTCTGTCACTTGGAGGTGACTTAGTTGATCTATTATATATTTATCTTTTTACAAAACAAATTTTCTTCAATTCCCAAATCCTCGAGGACCCTCACTATATACCCAAATACTAACATGGGCAATGGTGGGTGTGGAATTGATTTACTCTGAGGACACTGGACATCAGTCAGAATATAACAAAAATTATTAGCATTTATTGAGTGCTTACTATTTGCAGGCCAACTCTAAGAGTCTCGGTATTCACAGCCATCATATGAAGTCATGCTCGTGTTATTACCATTTTGCAGATAGGGAAACAGAGGCGCGGAGTGGCTTTCCTAAACTCATACAGCTGGGTAAGTGGTGGAGCTAGATTCAAACCCAACAGACACACTGTGCTATGCTGCATCAGATATTCAGGGTTGAAACTAAGAGTATGAATTTCAACTCACAGCACAAATAGGTTGGCAGGTTGAACACCTTGGCCTGGGTTGTGTGGTGAAGAGAAGACTGAGCTAATGGCCACCGCGTGGGGCCTGTGAAGCCGGGCTCTGGAAAGCCAGTGCCCACGTGGGCTTCCAATAAAGAACCCTTCAGATCCCACCTTTTTCCTATGCTGGGTAATCGCAGGATTTACCTGGAGGAGCCAGGATTGCATCTCTTGTGATCCTGGCTGGGGGACTCAGAGTGCCTGTTGCTACTGGAGTCATCTATAATTAGAGGATTAAACCTTCTCACATTTGGGCTGACTGCAGGCGTCCTTGACAAGCATCAGTCTTACAGATGGGAACAGATGTCTGTGTGGCTTGTGGCTCCGTGTACAGATGGATAGAACTTCAGAAAAACAGAACAGGAAAATCAACTGCAGAGAACTTTCAAGTTTTCATTTCTGTCTGCACAGATTTTTATTCCCTTTTTTGAACATGTTATGCTCCCAGGGTGTAAAGCCATCCTTCCTTCCTCTGCCACCCCGCCGGCTGTGCAGTGCAACACCTGCCCAGCTCCGCTCCACTGCACTGGATTACATGCCGTCTAGGTACATGGTCATTCACACTCCAGGTTTGTTTGGCATAGGACAAGCATCAAAGGTCCCTTCCAAAATTGCCCATCCTTTCACTGGCTCCTAGGCTGAGGCTCGTGGTCTGCATTTTGCCCTCCAGGGACCCAATGAAGGTCCCTGGAAGTACTAATCCACAGCTCCCAGTCTTTCTGACCTCCCTGCTGGTAAGCTACTGGAATATTATTGAATTATAGCATGTTTATCGCCAAGACATCAGACAACATTAAAGTGTATTAATGTTTTTTGAAGGTTTCAAATGTACTTTATTTCTTCAGTCATGACACATTTTAATAGGTACACCATGCTTTTACTTGGCATCAGTTATGAGTTGGTCTTGAAACAATTCAGTATTAAACCAGCTGTGATGAGCTTTAAAGTCCATTAAGGAGAGAATTAAAGTCCCCAGTCATTCTACCCACACCCTCTAGGTGGCCATTGTTACTAGCTTGGTGCCTATAGTCACAAAACCCTTCAAAGCATCTAAGATAGATAGATAGATAGACAGACAGACAGACAGATAGATGTCAACAAATTAAAGAAATTATATCCAGTATTTTACTGTCTAATTTGCTTAGTACATGTTATGGACATTTGTCTGTCGGGAAAAATTGAAAGATTGATCTACCTCATCCTTACCAATGACTGCATAGTATTTTATGGTCGAAAAGCAAACCCATTGCAGTGAAGAAAGTCACCATCCATCCATGTGAAAACTGGCTGTCTTCCCTGACACCTCCCCAAATCCAATTATTTACCAAGTTCCAGTGAATTTGCTTCCTGAATTCACTCAGATGCAGCCCTCCTCTCCTCTCTGTCGCCTCCACTTGAGTCTAAGCTATCATCTTCTCTCTTACATTTCTGCAATTGTCTCTCAATAGGTACCTTTTCAAATTATAATTCTGATCATGTCATCAAGCCCAACATCCAGCCCCTCTGGCTTTAAAAGCATTGTGATGGCTTCCTTGGCTCTTGAGATACAAGATGCCTTAGTGTGGCCCACAAGGTCCTCACAGGGAGACCCCCGCTGAGGCAAAAGTTCATGCACATTTAAAATTGTGACAGTCATCATCAGTCTGCTCTCCAAAAAGGTAAGTGAGCTCACATCACCACCAATGGTATTTGAAAGTATGAGTGAGAAAGAGATTCTTTTAAACATCTCCTTCTCCACCCCACGACAACCACCATACCATACAAAAAAAAAAAAAAAAAAGGAAAGAAAGAAAGAAACCAAAAAAAAGTAACAAACAAACAAACAAAAAACCTCCCAGGGTCTAAATGTTGATTTAGCCAGCATTATGTCTTACATCCATAAAATAATATGACTCAAGGCAATGTTAAATTAATAGAGAAAATGCCGCAGTCGCCTCAGCTCTGCCAGCGATGTTAACCACACAAAGGCTCAGTTGGGAGGTAATTACAAACCATAGACTCCCTGGCCTCCCGCAGGCGTGAAGGAGGGAAGGTCTGCTTGGCTGCTGAGCACTTCCAATTTCAGTATCTCTCAGGCAGCCAGCTGGAGGCTGCCATCTGGTTTGCAACGGGAGATCCCTGGATGGTTCTTTCTTCAATCTGGAAAAGTGTTCGGTGTTCATTTCCTCTTTTTAACTGTTCTCTGGATCAATTTGGGGCCACGCCCTCCCCACACATTTTCTCCAGGGTTAATTCTTAACAAACACTCAGCGAACCATGAGGTCTCTGATCTAAGAGTAGAATCACATTTTGAACCCATGTTTATACCAGATTCTGGTTTAAACCCAACGTGGTACTGCCTAACTATTCAGATTTTTCTATGGAAGCCACAGAAAGAAGCAACAGCTTAAAATTTCCCCCAAATAGAGCTCCCATATTTCATTTACTCATTCACTCCCTCCCTCAATAAAGAACCGTGGGACACATAGTATGTGCCAAACACTGAGTACAGTGCTAGGAAAATAGCAAAGAAAAAGACAGAAACAACCTCTTTTCTCCTGAGGATTGCAGCCTAGAAAAGCAGTGTATGAGATGAATAGGACCCCAAGACAATGGGTCATTTCCGACTTTTATTCAAGACCCCATTTCTGTTCTCATCATTTAACTTCGGGTCTCATCCTGAGTTACCCACAGAGCCTGAACTGTGCTTTCCCAGAGATAACTTACCCACATAAGACAGAATCTTCTCAATTTAATACCTTTTTTTTTTTTTTTTCAGGGCATTTAGGCTGTTTTTCTTGTCTGCTTTGAAAAAGAAATCTTCCTACTCCTTGTGGTAGATTAAATTATTGACCCCAATTCCTCACCCCTCCTTGCACTCATCCCCTTTGCCCGGGAAATTTGTGATTCCTCCCACTGGAGGACCTTGACCTTGAGCTGAGCCATGTGATTGGCTTTGACCAATGAATGTTAGCAAACATGACACAAGGAAAAACACACGGACCTGCTTGCATGGCTGTGCCCTCTTGCGCTTCTACCATTACCATGAAAAGAACATGATCAAATCAGTCTTCTGATGCAAGGAAGGTGAAGGACACCTGGAGGACACCTAGACCCAACCTACAACCTAGAGCCAGGCCCCAGAGAGCACAGCCTAGATTACTGAACCCCAGCCTACTCGTAGGTGCATGAGTGAGAACAAATGATTGTTGTTTGAAGGCACTGAGTTTGGGGTGGTTTGTTACATAGCAACAGGTGATCAATAAAGTCTCCTGCAACTGATGTAAAAAACCCTAAGTCCCTCTCTCCTATAGCTCTGTTAGGCCTCCTTCTGGAGACCGTAACTAAAAGATGACCATGTTTTAAATTTTTGAGGGGAGTCTGTTTCTTGGGGAACTATCACAAATAGGATATTTTTACCAGTAAACTGAGCTGTTCCTCTGCCCTTTCTTTGCCTGGTGAAGCTGTCATCTGAGCTCCTTTCTGCCCTCCCACCAACCAAATAGCACAGGATTCTTCTGGGTTCCTTCTAGGAGGAGAACTGGAAGAGAATTTTGGGTTTATAGCATCACAGGCCTGCATTTAAAGCACAGCTCTCATATTTATTAGCTGTGTGACCTTGAGCTTTAAGGTGATTTAAAGCCTCTGAATCTCATGTTACTCAACTGAGAAATGAAACTATTACTCATCTCAAACTCAATAATATCATCTGTGAAGATCTTGACTTTGGTCTCCATTGCAGGATTCCAAAAAAGTTGTAAGGGTGTTTTTTGCTTTGTTTAATATTGTTTTATACTTTTTTGTTTTGTTTTGTTTTCTATTCTTGGTTTATCACCATTCTTTACTGTATCTGAGGAACTGGCAGAACTAAAGAAGTAACAAGAGGTCTCCCTACACTTTCTAGAAGAGAAAAGTCCATTTGAAAAAAAATGCCTTATATTAACACTTCAAAATCTCAAAGTAAGCAACGAACTCTATGACTATATAAAAATAAAGTATGTCAGGGCTTCAGGGGAAAGGTGGCACAAAGAAGCCAAACATAGTCTCCTTCTCTCATATCTTATGAAATAATCCAAAATTAGAAAATAATGATAATACCAAAAAAAAAAAAATCACCAACAACAATCCAAATATCTACAGACTTAACAAAGTGGTGTCCAAGAAGTGAATCAAACTTACAGTGTGGCTCTGTAAAGCTCTCAACATTAGCCTCAGCTCCCAGAAACCAAACTAAGAGGGAGAAAATGTGAGTCAACAAAATCCCGAGACTTCCTCCAGCAGCCTTGAGTCTGGAGAGATGAGGAGCTGAGCCAAGTAAATATCTATGGTGTCAAATAAAAGACCCCTACTATACACAGTGAAATCTTGGGGTAACAGTAGAAGCAGTAAAATGGCCTTCCAGGGTGCCATGCTGAATTGAGGGGATGATTTGAAACCTGTGGGGATCCTCCCTAGGAAATAGACACACTGTCATGAGGAGGTATATATTCAGAACAGGGCATTGTAACAAAATCCCAGAAGACAGCCCAGAGCCCAGGTCATGCAGCAAAACTTGCCTGAAGTTCCAGAAGACTTCTCCTCCTCCACCTCCCAGCTCCTGCCTTATGCCCTTGAGGAAACTGAAAAGTGAATTAAACTGCACTATCTCAGGATTTAAACAGCAGCTAAGGAGAAAAACAGATCTCAGCTACAGAGGGAAAGGAGATTCATCCACACTCAATCAGAGAAATAGAAGGGTGAACAGAGTTGCCTACGTTAACATGAACAACGTAAGAAGAAAAGGTGTGGCAATTATGCAAATTTACCACATCTAAAGGAATATAGCATGCTAATGACAAAATACCCATTTAGAGGAACATTTTATACAACTATTTGGGCTATAGAGGGGTTTAATAAAAACATGAAATCAATAATCAAGAGTATGGAAAGCAAAATTACAAAACAGCAGAATGAGACGGAAGGAGAGATCACCTTGCTAATGAAATAGCTTGAAGACCAAAATCACATCATTAGAGAACTAATAATCAAATTAGAAACATCAGCAAACAATCCAGGATTTACCAATTGAGGAATGATATGAAATAATTAAAAACAAGTTTTGGGGGAAAAAAGAAAAGGCATTTTAAAGCACTTAGAAAATAATAGATGTGAGGGACAAAAGCCATCCAACTGAAGAAGAGCCCAAAACAGAATAGAAACATAGTTAGAGATATAACACAAGAAATTCCTTGCTGTAAAGGAAGGATTAGTACCATGTGCCAGAAAGTTCCACTATGGAATTATCAATAAGATATCACCTTCTTGCATTATGGAGATTGAAAGACTGTGAAAGAGTTACTTAGCATCCAGAGCCCCCCAAAAACACATATAAAATCACCTGTAAAGAGGAAAATATCAGACACATAAAGGTAATAGATAAGTATTCTTGACATGAAACAACTTAGAGAATAAAGCATCTAAGACCCCTCCTTGAAAAACCTAATAATGAATCCAGCCAATCAGGAATAAATCAAGGAGCAGTGATATAGGAAACAGTGCAAAATTCAGTAGCCAAAGGCAGTGGAACAATGCCCACAGCCTTATTGGGAAAGAGATTGGGACAACGAACTTTTCTACCCAGCCAGATCAACTGTGGAGGAAATGATCAGAAATGTTTAAGTAGGCAAGAACTCAGAGAGCAAGGACTATGAGCTCATCATGAAAAAAGCTTAAGAGAAAATTCAGCAAACCAAAAATAAGTTATAATTTTTCAAAGTAAATAATTCAGGAAAGCAGAAACTGTGGTACAAAGACAGGTAGTAAGCAGCAAATTCATTTAATTGTAGATGTAAGACTAAACCATGATAATTGTGGAATTATAGAATTATAAATGTAGAATATAAGTGCTTTCAATTCTAACATTTTTTTAAAGTAATGTTACTAAAAAGCTCCTAAGATGAAGGGAGTGGGAAATGAGGTGAGAGGAAGATTAAAAGTTTTAATTTCCTTATCTATCATAGCAGAGAGTCAATCAATACGTCTAAAATTAAACATGGATCTTTTTTTTAAAAAAAACTCTAACTTTCTTAATTTTTTATAATCTTTTTTTTATAACCTTAGGGAGAACTTTTAGGATCTAATATCTCTGTGGTTACAAAAAAAAAAAAAATTATCTATAGTTCCATGATTCTTTTGGTTTTTCTTTGGTTTCTTTTTCTTCTGTTAAATTCAAGAAGAAAATCAATTTAATGCTTTTTTATTTTTCTAAAAATGTATAATGAGGCCCAATTTTTACAAAATTATTCTGCATTTTTCATTCCTTTTACACACTTAAAGAGTTATCTGGAATGATGTTCACCTGAAGTTATTAGGTCATTTCTTGGCAGAATTTGAGGCAATATTTTTATTCTCGTCTTTAATGTTTTGCTTATTTTAAGAAAAATAAACTCATTTAGTCTTCAGTGCATAAGCAGAAGATAGCAAAAATTGATCACAAAATCCTCCCATCTCGTCCACATGCTCCTTTGCAATATGACTTTGCAGCTTCACCATCCTGGGGTAGATTCAGTTTCCCCATCCCTTGAATTTGAACTGGCCTGTAAGTTGACTTCTTCTATCCAATAGAATGTGGCAGAAATAACCCACAACTTCCAAACATAGGCTATAAAAGCTTTGTAACAGCTTCTCTTACCTTGTCAGAATACTTCCCTGAAACTGCTGTGTGATGAAACCCTGGTTAACTTTCTGAAGGAGGAGAGGCCACATTGCAGAGTTGAGCAGTCAAAGCCCCACAGACTTGCCAACTGACAAGCTGCGCCATTCACCACATGTGTGAATGAGGACGCCTTACACCATGTAGCCTCAGTAGAGCTGTCTGATGACCGCAGCCACTAAGTGACCCCAGATGAGGTTGCAGAAGAGCTGTCCAACTGAGACCAACTCAAACTGCTGCTTCACCAAATTGTGAGCAAGTAAAATAACTATTGTTTCAAGCTGCTAATTTTGGGGTGGCTTGTTATGCAGCAATAGATAACTGATACATATTAGCATAGGCTCTGTTAAAACACAGTCAGGCATCTAATTTATGTGGAAGACTGAGCACATATATTTGTGTCCTCAAATCCATGGAGCTGACATTGAAGAAATATAAAAGGAATAAAGTCATAAGAAAAAATCCCGAAGGCCCCACCCAGGTCTAAACTACTCCCTGGCAGACAGTGAGAACACAATGACCTTCTCATGTATCATGCTTCACCCCCTAGGTCTGGAAGGAGACACCTTCCCTGAGCACAGGACCTAGCAGATGCTAAGTATCTAAAATAGGAAAGGAAAAAATGAGGGTCACTCACATCTACCAACCAATATTATGAAAAACATATTCCATCAAAACTTCTCTAAGAAATAAATGAGCTCTTCTCAGTGAAATAAACACTTCTCATAGACTCAAACATCAAATCCATATTTATAGGATAAAGAAGTGAAAATGGAGCCAAAAAAGGAGACAGATACGGAATATTCCTGGAAACAGAAGACACTTGCAGTGTATTCATTCAACCACAAGTATTCATTTAGCGTCTACTATGTGCTGGACATTATACCTACACCAGAAACCAAAAGAAAGCACTACAAGAAAGAGAAGACAAGAATGTTGTCAAATGTTGTAAAGAAGTCAAAGAGGATGAGGTCTGACAAAGGGCCAGTGGCTGCAGTGAAGGAAGGGAGTCCCTGACTACCCTGCAGAGTGCATTTTTCATGGAGAGTTGGAGGCGGATGCAGACAGTGAAACTTACAGAGGGAGGAATGGGGAGAGAGTGAGTACAGGGGTTAGAAGACCACTTATGTAGAAAGTTTGGGGGTCACAAGCAGGTAGGGAATGGAATAGCAATCACAGGTAGCAGGTTTGTTGAAGAGAGAGAACTTGAGTTTGAATAGAGGGAAAGCAAGCAGATGTATGTAAAGATTTTGATGTTCTGAGGTGAAATGGGCAGAAGAAAAAAGCCATCCCATCAGATAGCCCAGATGCTCTCTCAGCAAAGGAGATGAGCTTATTTCAGAAAATAGATTCCTTAGACTTACCATATGACCCAGGAATCCCACTCCTGGGCTTGTATCCAGAAGGAAATCTACTTCAGGATGACACCTGCACCCCAATGTTCATAGCAGCACTATTTACAATAGCCAAAACATGGAAACAGCCTAAATGTCCATCAACAGGTGACTGGATAAAGAAGAGGTGGTATATTTATACAATGGAATACTACTCAGCCATAAAAACCGACAACATAATGCCATTTGCAGCAACATGGATGCTCCTGGAGAATGTCATTCTAAGTGAAGTAAGCCAGAAAGAGAAAGAAAAATACCATATGAGATCGCTCATATGTGGAATCTAAAAAACAAAAACAAAAACAAACAAACAAACAAAAACAAAGCGTAAATAAAGGACAGAAATAGACTCACAGACAGAGAATACAGACTTGTGGTTACCAGGGGGGTGGAGGGTGGGAAGGGATAGACTGGGATTTCAGAATTGTAGAATAGACTACACTGTATAGCACAGGGAAATATACACAAAATGTTATGATAACTCACAGAGAAAAAAATGTGACAATGAATGTGTATATGTCCATGAATAACTGAAAAATTGTGCTGAACACTGGAATTTGACACAACATTGTAAAATGATTATAAATCAATAAAAAATGTTAAAAAAAAAAAAAAAAGAAAATAGATTCCTCTATGTGACCAATTCAGAGGATCTGAAGCCTAGAGGGTGGATATAGGATGGTTTTCAATGTTCCTCATCCAAGAAGATGGAAATTCTGACCCAGGCTAACAAAGCTGTGGCCACCTATGTGTTGCACAATCAGAGATAATACTTAACACACAATCCCAGAGGAGAAGACATCTCAAGTGGTTCTACTGAGCTTCACCTCCTAAAATACATGTCCTCGCCTAATGCCTTCCTCTTGAGTGTATGCTAACCTATGGACTCATGTCTTATGAATAAAATATGACAAACGTGATGGGATGTCTCTCCCAAGATTGGGTTACCAAAAGATTTTGGCGTCCTGTTAAGTGTGTCCTCTTCCTTGCTCTGATGAAGCCAGGTGCCCTATGGTGAGCTGCCATCTGGGGAGGCCCACGTGGCAAGAAACTAAGGAAAGATTCCAGCCAACAGCAAGCAAGGAACTGAGGTCCCCCAGTCCAACAACCCATGAGGAATTTAATTCTCCCCAAAGCATTGTATGTGAGTTTAGAAAGTGAATCCTTCCCCAGTGGAGCCTTGAGATGACTGCAGTCCTAGTCGATGCTGTAATTGCAACCTTGTAAGAGACTCTGAACTCAGGAAAACCACACCTCGATGACTCACATAAACTGGGAGAAAATAAATATTTGTTTCAAATTGCTAGGTTTGGCGGTAATTTGTAACATAGCCATAGACAACAAAGACACTTGGAGTTACAGTTCTGATAGGATCTACCAAATCATCTCAACAAAGCTTCCACTGTACTTCTGATGACAACCTCTACTAGTAGAGATAATCTCCAAAATACCATTTATTTCCTCTTAAGAGCACACAACTGAGATGCTTTCCAAGAACAGACATATATTTTGTTTAGGCTCTGTCATTCTCTATGTTTCTGAAATCTCGGAACCATCTTTACATATCATCCAAAGATGAGCTCCTTCCACAGGGAAACTGCCCCTCATATAAGGTCTCCTCCCCTTTCCCATCTCCATGGTCCTGCCCCTGTATACTGATCACCTAGTCCCCAAAGCCCCCTTTTATCTTTAGTACTCTCCAGTATTAGTCATCTATTGCCATGTAACAAACCACCCCAGAGCTTAATGGCTAAAAACACCATGAATATTCTTTTTCACAATTTTGGGGGTTGACTGAGCAGTTCTTTGCTGATCTCACATGGATTAATTCAGGGGTCTGTGTGAAGTTTAATGCAGCTGGGGTGGTGAGGACAGCCAGGATTTCTGGACCCTCTCTTTGTGTACTCTTTCATCCTCAAGGAGACCCTACCAAGCTGGGCTTGAACACATAGTAGAAGCTGAATTCTAAGAGGCTAAACCCTAATGCACAAGCACTTAACAAACTTCTGCTTGCTTTGTGCTTGTTGATGCCCCATTGGCCAAAGCAAGTCACATGACCAAGCCCACAGCATGAATGTGAGCAGGAACTACACAAGAGGTTGGGTAGCGGGAGGCTGATTCACTAGGAGTGAGTTAGGAGGAGCAATCTACCACACCGCCTAATAGTCCTAACCACTATACCTAGATTAATCTTCCCCAGACTTCTGTTCCGTTATCCCAGATCCTTGCTCAAACATCTCTCAGATTCAGTGAGGCATTGGACAATTTCTCTCATATCCACATTGTGGATAAAATGTGTAATAAATGTTACCTTTAGGAAGGAAGCAGTCCTGCTGTGCTACATGCTACTGATTGATCACATCTGAGAATTACAACCAATCAGGCAACAGAGGACAGTCAGAATGGGGAGGGAATCTTGAAACCCCTCTTGTCTGAGAGCACAAACTGTGACTTTCCTGTCTTTATCCTTTGTCCCAGTCTACAATGTGTTAGGCTGACAAATATTTGATGTATAAATGAATGGATGGATGAATGAATGGGTAAATTAGAACATGAGAGTTGATTGAACAAAGGATTCTTAGCCTCAGGCAGTGGTTCTCGAATTTGAGCCTTCATCAGAATCACCTGGAGGACTGTCGAAGCCCAGATCACTAGGACCCATGCCCTAGGTCGGGCGGAAGGGATCTGAGGATTTGCATTTCCTACAAGCTCCCAGGAGATGCTGATGTCACTGTTTGGGGACCACACTTTAAGAACCCTTGGCCCAGAGACAGGAAGATCACGGAAAGAAATGCTGTCGTTCAAATATCTAAAGAACTGATCAAGCCAGAGAAAGCTGATTTGTTCTGCGTGATTCCAGAGTGTAGGATCTAGAAAGTTACCGGGTGACAGATTTTGATTCAACATTAAAAGACGTTTTCTAATAACTGGAGGCGTGTAATAATGGAATCGGCTGGTCCTCTTCACCTTCTCCTGCCTCTTTTCCTGCCTTCCTTTAACTTCCCTCCTACCCCCAGGCTCTTGTTCCAAAACCAAGTTTACATGGTTGAGAGTATAGATGTCAAATTTCCACAATCAGAAATGTCCCTCTCCTAGGAACCAAATGTCAGCAATTTTCTGAATATAATCTTAGCAGAGAAAGAATCAGGCTTTAAAATGTCCATCTGTCTCATTTTGTGCTGTAATATTATGATGAGTTTTGGCTCAGGTAGGCAAAGCAATCTACATTGGGCCATTTCTGTATGTTTATCCCAGACCACTAATTTCTAATAAAAAATCAAATCCCATTTTAACATGACACCACTTTTGTTTCCCTGTGGAATTATACGAACATTCATAACAATTTCGCTTTTGAACACGGTGCCACACAGGAAATGCTGATAACACAATTTCTTCACACACACCCAGGACACAGGTTACACAAAAGCGGATTCTATTTTAGCTTTTTTGAGAGGCTATTTAAAAGTTAAGTTCCCCTAATGAAACAGCAAGAAAAGGGGCTTTGCTTTTCTTCTCTCAGCATCCCGGCTTTCCCCTCTTTGTGGGCTTATGATGTTTTCCTTCTTCCATGTGTTATCTGTGTTTCCTGCTCATCTCAACTTGATGGCATGTTGCTGAGACAACTAAGTCGCTAACCTTCTTAACTGGGCTTTTGTTGTGTGCTCGCGTGTGTTTAGGCGGGTTATTTTCATTTCTCTTAGAACACTTCGTGTCTGCTCTGGGGAGGGCTATTAGACCTGAAGGTGGAGAACAAGGGAGTCTTTTTAAGTGCTTGGTATTCAAATCGCCTTTTTACCTCCTTTAAGCCCAGCGTTTGTATGTGGGAGGGCGCTGGAGGAAGCTTCCCTTGCCGCCTATGGGCAGGATTAATTTACTCAGGATGTCACGCGCTTTGCAGCCCCAGCTCCTCTAGGGGAAGGGACTGTCCCAGTACAAGTAGCACACAAAGTGTCCATCGCCCCCATTCCTTTATTTTCTCTCTCGTCCCCTTGCCAAGAGAAGGGAGCCAGCTTGACTGCAGAATAATTACTCTGTGCTGTCCCTTCATCTACTTGGTTATCCAATAAAATAAAGTAAGGTTCAGACATAAACAAAACCCCTGTTGACGTAGCTCCACACTGAGCTGTGTGTGTACGAAAACCACCCTTTGTTTATCTGCCTGTGCACCTCCCTCCTCGCTGCCACCCTGCGCTGCCCTCCCCTGGGGCTCTGCCCTCTGTCTCTTCTGTCTTTGCCTGTCTCACAGAGCCGCTCAGCAACAGCCTTCCTCCTGCTGCAGAAGTAAACGCAGACGAACAGCAGATCCTAGAAAGTCGTTTCTTAAGACACAGTTAATTAAATACGGCTTCCAAAGCTAACGTTTAACTCTGTCGGTAGATACAAACTCACCTAACTAAATCTGAATTGAGATAGAGAAATACTGAATTTAGAAACAATTTTGTAACCCATCTTTGAAATATGTGTCTGAGTTTCCCACTTTTCAAGCAGATTGTGACTTTGGTTATTTGTTTATTTTACAAGTGGAATTCAGGTGTCATCTCCATCAGTGTCTCCAAATATCCAGACTTCAGGGGTTTTCTTTCCCACATGGGGAGGATGTCCAGCGGGGTCACCTGGATTCCTGCTAATACCTAAAGACCTTGTTCTCATGGCCACCTCTGACTCCAGTTTCCTCCCCCGGCCAACGCTCATGTGTCTCATCTCCTGTGCTGAATCTCTTATCTAAGCTTTCAGTTCATTTAAAAGTGGGACACAGACCCTGTATCTCTACTCCTCCAAGTCAACACTAACCAAGATGCGTATACTGGAGACTTAGGGAAGTCTGGGCTTGGGGTCTGTTAGGTCACAACATGTACAACAAACACTTCTCACTCCTTTGCTTTCCAGGACCAGATATCTCCTCCAGCACTGAGCACTGAGGCAGCTCCAGCTCTCTGTGGACACCCCAGGGAGGGCTGAAGAGACAGAGATTGACTTCTGGGCAACTGAAGAAGATCTTGAAGTTCCTAGAAAAAGCTGAGCTTTGGGGGAAGGAAAAAGAATTGTGATTTCCAAGATTCAGAGCCTTAAACATTATTTGTGAAATAAACTCGTGCAGGGTAGAATGCAGTAATGCAGTAATGACACAGCCATTTTCCTGCCTGACAATGAGTTGTTGGGGTTTTTTTTAAATAAAAATAAAAAACCTTCCTGGTCCTGGGGGAAAGAGCTTAGTGAAAGAAAGAACCCAAAAAGGAAAAAGAACCAGTGTGCCACTTTCCAGGGCAGAGCCTGCGAGATAACGCCAGACTCAGACAGAGGTCGTGCATCTTAAAGGCCTTCAGACGACCAGGGGAACCAAGGTAGGAGGTGGGAACATGGCCACAGGGACCCCCTTAGAAGGAGGAGTTCAGTTCTCAGTGAAACGACAGCATGAGCTATACAGGCACTCCAGAATGTAACCACTTCAGTTACAAATACATATATATATAAAATTTCTTTTTGACTGAGACAAAATTTGCCATTTTAACCATTACTATCAGATATTGGTGGCATCCAGATCCTTCTATGGTCCCAGAGAAATTGAGATTCTTGGAGACTGGGCATGAAAACACTGAGAGTCATTTTGACTTATCAAGGCCCACTTGCCCTACTGAAAGCTAATGTACTTTTCAAGCACTGGTCTCCAAATTCCCAGGATGATAAAACTTTAGCATCTCCTATGACAACATCACACCAGAACACACGTCTCTGGCCTGACTCAGTCAACCACTCTTCTATTCTCTGTATTAGTCAGCTTTGCTACATCATGCTGTAGTGACAAACAGCCCCTAAACTCTGCAGCTCCCAACAAAAAAGTTTTCTTTCAACATGTGAGAAATTTCAGTTGATGGTGGTGATAACTGGAACTTAATCAGAAAATATGTGAAAAAGGTCCTACTATCTACCTTGTCCCTTTATTCTTCCTTATAGGTGAGTGTTATTTCAATACTGGATTTTAAGTCCTTTGAAGGCAGGGAATCAAATGTACCTAATACTCACGTTTCTCTCACTTCACCTGGTGGATGCTTAATTAAATATTTGTTGAATGAACCAATGAATAAATGACCCTACTGAGGAACAGTGAACAGGTATGTGAGTTAATAGGCATGAGACTTTATATTAAGCTTTCTTGTTAAATGGCAATTAAATGCATTGACATTCATTATAGCCTGACTATATTGAGAATCTAATTGCTCACATGTTGCTCCTGCAATCTCCAGTTATTTCAACAACTTGATGTCTTTCTGACATACTTATTGTACCTGGATCGATGGCTATTTACCTGCTAATTGATCTTTTATTAACATATAATAACTCATTAAATCTAAATTATAGTCTCAATTGAGACACTTTATCTGCAGTGTTTCAACATACAATCCTCATAACATAATGGATAATCGACAGAAAAGCTAGTAACATATTATCTGTCACCTTTACCATTGACCTGAGAACAAATTTTCAGCTGGAAGATTTTTTTTTTTTTTTTTTACTTCATTAAGAACCCTGAGTGGCAGCTACACCCAGGAATGCATCAACATCATCCAGTTTCTTTGTTTTGACACAGAGAACTAGTTCCCCAGCCTCTGCTTTCTTCCTCACCCCTCAACTGAGGCCGCTTGGCCCCCAGCAGCAATCAATGAGCACTATCACTTTAAACACAAATATGGCTAGTGCAGCTACCAAAGAGGCTGCGGTCGGTAGTAACTACACCCTCCGCTGCACCCCAGCAGCTCCTTCTTGGCTTCCTGCCTTCTAGCACCGAACTATCCTTTCCTTCATCCCAACCCACCTCTCCCGACCTGGCCTGCTCTTCTTACTGTGTGACTCCCCCCACCCAGTCAATGGGATGGTCCTGCCCTCTTGGTCTGCCTTTTGGGCAGTAGCTCCCCTTGTTAGATCAGCCCTATTTCCGCTTATCTAATGCATTCACTGACGTTCCCAAACTCCACTGGCCCACTCATGCCAATCCTGACCTAGGCATCAGGTCACACTTGTGCTGATCTGGACCCAACCCTGAGTCCCAGTTCTTCTGTCTGGATTTCTGGCTGATCACCCTGTTCATGGACCATGGTTTTCCTATCTTACCTAGTTCCTGCTCCTTCAATAATGCCAGCCCTCACCTGGTGCCTAGGACTTTATGAGCTGCTCTCAAACTTCCCTGGTTCTCATCACAGATCTAAATTTCTGAGGGTCCCTTCTTTCCAGATTCCCCATTGTTGTGGATACCAGATAGCTTACCCTGCATCCATTCCCCACCTCATCCCCAACAAAACACCCTCTCCTGTGGGAAGCAGATGGCCACCCCCGCTCCAGTAAGAGGCCTGATGAATCCAAAGGAAATCCCAGCCTCCTTGCTAGTGATTGGTTTGAGAATGAGCCAATGAGGATTATAAGGGCTTCTGGGAAAGTGCTTCCTTGCTTTTCTGGAAGACCAACCCCAAAGGGATGCTCTCCCTCTTCCACTGGACATTATCATATTCATACACAGTGCCTGGGAGTGATTCATCTCCTTATCATCCATCTCAGGATGAAGCAGAATGAAGAAAAATACAGAAATGTAGTCAAAGCCTTTGGATAAAATCAACCCTAAAGCTAGCCCTGCCTCTGGAGTTCCAGTTATATGACCAAATGAATTTCCCTTTTGTTTACATCTATTGTGTTGATGTTTTCTACTGTTACAGCTGAAAGCATCCTGACTGATGCACATGCCTCTCAGAACTCTGAATCCTTTAGGCAGACACATCACTCACCCCTCCACTGCCTGATACTGGCCATATTCTAATCAAGTCAGCATCCCACTTATCCCACTGTATCCAATGTTCTCTGCAGGACTGAACTGTCTTAGCCAGTGTAGATGGGCACTCAGCATGTGCTCTCCCTCAGGAAGCAGGTCTCACTCTAAGCTCCAGCCCTTCCCAGTTGTCTGAGCCTTGGTATAGGACATTCATATTTCATACAATGGAATACTATTCAGCCATAAAAAATAAAAGAATGCCATTTGCAGCAACATGGATGGCCCTGGAGAATGTCATTCTAAGTGAATTAAGCCAGAAAGAGAAAGAAAAATACCATATGATATCACTCATATGTGGAATCTAAAATAAATAAATAAATAAAAGACAAATGAACTTATTTACAAAACAGAAACAGACTCACAGACATAAGAAAACAAACTTATGGTTACCAGGGGGGAAGGGGATGGGAAGGGATAAATTGGGAGTTCAAGATTTGCAGATACTGACTGGTATATATAAAACAGATAAATAAGTTTATACTGTATAGCACAAGGAACTATATTTGATATCTTATAGTAGCTTATGGTGAAAAGAATATGAAAATGAATATATTTATATTCATGTATGACTGAAGCACTGTGCTATACACCAGAAATTGACACAACACTGTAAACTGACTATACTTCAATTAAAAAAAAGATTTAAAAAATTTTTTTAAAGATAAAACACACACCCCCAAAAAAGAAGAAAATCAAGAGAACTCATGTAAAAGTACATATTCCAATTGCCAGGAATTCCAAAGCAGTATGAGGAATTAGGCAAATACTTTTAGAACACATGGCATTATAAAAGGTGGTAATTTCTTAAAAATCAAAGTCTTCCAAATATAATACTTAAAATGAGAATAGTAAGCCTTAGATCAAAAGACAAATGAGAAAATCTCTCTAGCAAGAATTTGGCGAAATGGCCTCATATATTACAAAAGTCTTGCTTGAAAGCATCTATTAGAATGTAATATCACTGAGATTATCTATATTTGCTTGGTCCTTTATAAATATTTTATCAACAATATTTGTTGACCATTTTTCTCAAAATGTACCTGGCGTTTTGAAACACTATCTATGTTGAAAATTCTATTTTTATTGACATTTCCCAGTTTTCATAAATGAGGTTAAGGGTCTCAAAGAATACTTAACCTGTGAGAGAAGGTTTGTGACATTGGCTGGGGCTCTGGCATAAGTCCTTCCCACTCCCCCTGCCTTTCTGCCTACAGAGGTGTCCTGCTCTGACCAGCACTCATGAAACAGTGTCTGTGTGGATCTTTCCTGCCTTGAACTACTTCCAGAAGTGGGATGGTAAAATGAGGTCTCTTTTCCAAATTAAAAATAAGCAGCACAATTTTCTGAGGGAAAATTTTTTTAATGTATCCAAAATTCAGGTAAGTAATTACAGAGATAAGCGCTATACTTATCTTACTTTGAACACAACTGGCTCCCAAGCTCTTTGATGTGAAATAGTGCTAAAGACCCAGTCTTTGGAATGGCTTGGTTTCGAATCCTGACTCCACATTTATCATCTGAGTGAACTCAAATCAGTGACTTAAGCTCCTGATCTTAGCATCACTATAACCACAGGTGGTCCTTCCTCTGTGCCAAGCCAGTTCCCCATTACTGGGAACACAACCCATTCACATGCTCTTTGACCTGCTCGGTTTCCCACCTGGGTCGGTTTACCCCTCCTTAGGCAACCTGATCGTCCTCCGCTCCCGGGAGGTCACCATATTGATGTCGAACTTAGCGCGGACACCCGATCAGCATAGCACACTACAGCCCAGAACTCCTGGGCTTGAGCCATCCTCCTGCTTCAGCCTCCCGTATGGCTGGGACTGCAGGCATGTGCCACCACGCCCGGCAGTTCACCAGCTCTTTGACAAGTCTTTCCCTGATCCCTGGGTTGGATGGCTCTCTCTGGCTCCCACAGTGCCCTGTTTACCTGCCTTACAAGCCTTACCACACTGGGTTGTCACTTTCATTTTCATGTCCATTTCTTCTCACTCAGCTATTAGGTCATCAAGAACAGGGACCATGGGTTGCTCAGAACGAGCACCACAGTGTCTAGAAGGTAAAAGCTCTTAATAAATCTATACTGATTGAATGTATGGGTAAAAGGACTTCTGTGTAAAAGTAGATTCGTTAGAGTGAAAGCATATGTTTCCTAACTCACTAATTACTATCCCTTTTTGGCAAACATTGACCCAGACATAGAATAAGATTTTTTTATCATTACATCTTTTGTTATTGAAGTATAATTTACATACCAAAAAAGCACAGATTTTAAGTTTATAATCCAATGAATATCAACAAATAAATCAATAGAACAAAATATAACATCCAGAAATAGGTATATATATGTGTACACACACACACACACACACACACACACACACACACACACACATATATGGTTAATCAATCTTTGACAAAGATGCCAAAGTAATTCAAAAGGAAAAGAAAATCTTTTCAACAAATGATGTTGGAACAAATGAATACATAGGGGGAAAAACCAACTCCTACCTCATAACTAAAATTATAGATGGATAACTGCTCTGAAAGTAAAAGTTTAAACTATACAAATTTTAAAAGGAAACTAGGGGGAAAATACCTTCACAATTTTGAACAAGATACAAAAACCATTCATTGCAAAAGAAAAAAATTGATAAATTGTACCCCACCAAAAGTTTTTTAATTTACTCATTAAAGACACTAATAAGAAAATCAAAAAGGAGAGATGATTTTTAAAATTTGAAGAATGAAGTTTATTTCTACAGGTACTTTTTCTCAGTGAATTTCAACTGTCACTCTCAGGCCCAGTAACCCTTCATTCTAACTCCTTCTGCAAGTCAGAAATCCAAGCCCCATGTCTTCCAAGCTCACTCAAGACCTTTTTGGCTAAGGGCAACCATTTCTTTCCTTCCTTTAACTTTGGAGATTAGAAGATGAAAGCAGAGCAGAAAGATAATCTCTGCCATTCTCCCTGACTTCTTAAAACCCCTGTTTGTCTCTCTTCCAATCAAGTAGAAGGTAACACTTGGCAACTGTATTTTTACACCCCTACCTCCTCTAACTTATATGACTTATAACTTATATGACTGTTTCACCTCCTTTGAAGATTCCTGTAAGAAAACAAAATGACCCACACAGACAGCTCAGAATCATTTTTAGCTAACTGTGCTCCATAAAATCTTTACACCTTAAGGAATGTGTATACTTCCTTTTGGATATATAGGTTAAAAAATGTTTACAGTCAGGACTTTCCCATACATATTTTGAATATGGATGAAATTGAGTATTTGTGTTTTATAAGTTGTGAGGATCAATATAGATATTGTGTGAAAATGTAATACAAGAGAGACCTATAAGGTGTTTCAGCCTTCAGCTTCCAGAAGCATGGCAGTTGAGATATTCTGAAGGGTTCTCAGTTCTAAAATATAATTCTAACCTAGATAAACTATAGCAGATACAATTTTAGTTAGTTACTAGACTATGCAGAAATTTAGGAAAATCTCAAAAGAAGGAAAAAAGACAGCAAGTTGAACCTGATGTTGGGAGTTTGGGCAGTAAGTTAAGCAAAAAGGGTTTCCCTGATTGAAAATGTTGACATTATTAACATCAAATCTGCTACTGGAAAACTGAGCCTTGGTCCTCATTAAAGTGTTGAACTTGAGATTTCAGAATTATTCCAGAATGTTCAAAGGAAGTTAAAGTGTTTCCAGTTTAGTAATTCTCACTGGCTCCAAGCAGACACAAAGAAAATTCCTCTATGGAAAAATCCTTCCCATATGTTGGGCCCTCAAAAGTCCCACAGAGTAAACATATGCACGCAGCGTGCACACACACACACACACACACACAACTACAAAACCCACACAAGGAAACAAGTAAGCCTGAATAAGAATCAGTATAAACACAAAAACATAGCTGACATCCAAGCACCTTAAATATTCTCAAAAGCAGACTTTAAAGTAACTATTATGAAATGTTTAAAGAATCAAAGATAGAATTTTAACAGTGAGCAAGTAACTAGAAGGTATTAAAAATGACCTAATGGGTTCTCTAAAAGGCCAAAAATGCTTTTAGAAATAAAAATATAATACTTGAAATTAAAATTAAATGGTTGGGTTGAACAGATTAGCTACAACTGAAAAAAAAAAAAAAACTATGAACTGAAATATGGAGCTGAAGAAATTCTCTCAGTTCAAGCACAGACAAATGAAAAGATGAAAACATAAAAAGTTAAAAGGTGTGGGGAAGAGCAACATGCATCCAACCAGAGTACCAGAGGAAAGAATAGAGAGAATGGAGGAGAAAACTGAACAGGAAATGGCTTAGAATTTTCTAGAACTGATAATAAAACATGAATCTTCAGAAATAGGAAGTACAACATAGACTAAGCAGGACAAATAAAAATAAACCCACAGACACATTATGGTGAAAGTACAGACCACTAAAGACAAGGAGATCTTAAAGGTACTCAAAGAACAGAAAAACAGATCACCCACAAAAGAACAGCAAATGAACAGCAACCATGGAAACTTGAAGTCAGTGAAATGATATGTTCAAAGTGCTGAGAGAAAATGACTGTCAACCTGGAACTATACTCGGCAAAACTCTCTTGCATATAAACAAAAATTCACAGTGTGCCACCAGGAGAAGTTCAGCAAAGAAATTCTAGAAAATGTGCTTCAGGTCTCATATTGGTCTTTTATCTAAGACATGCATACTCAGTGAGATGACATCAACCCCTAGGGAGAGAAAATTCATTCTTGGTAGGCATTTAAAAAAAAATCTTACTCTTTATGCATCTTTTTAAGAAAGCTCCAAATCTTAATAATGTCAATTATCTCCAAAATGACCTGTGAATTCACTGCAAATTCTAATCAGGGTTTTGAAGGAAGCTGGGTAGCTAATTCCAAACTTTATGTGGAAAAGCAAAATGTCCCAAGATACTCCTAAACACTGAAAGTAAGGAAGTCATCTTATCAAATATTGAGATGTCTCATAAACTATAGTACTGAAGATAGAGCAGTATTGGCACAGGGATCAACCAGCTGACTGATGGACTAGAACAGAGAGACCAGAAACAGCCCCTGCGCGTGTGGGGTGGAGAATGCTCACCCCAGCACAGCCAGCAAGAGTGCCATTGCCTGTCTTTGGTTCTCCTAAACCAGTCACTGGCCTGCGATATTTGGGGATGTGATGATACCACCCCTAGAGCCAGAGGAGGGACAGACCCTGTTAAACCACAAGGACAGAGAATAGGGAAAGGGAGATGTCCCCCAAAAGAAACAGAGGCACCAATGAGCAAAAAAGGGAAATGGATGCCAAGAGGAAAAAAAAAATATCCACTACACGTGCTGTAGACCAGTTCTCATAAAAGTGATGTCTTTTGTGGTGAGAGGAATATGAACGTTGGTACAAAGTATCCACAAAGGTGGCCATGCAGGCACACAGACACACACACACACACACACACACACACACACACACACACACACACACACACGAGTATGGGAGCTGTTCATTTCACTCGTGCCCTTGTCTTTTGCTTTCAGGTGAATTCTTTAGTCCCATTCTGGGTCCTCTGTATCATTATCTCTGAACATTTTTCTCAAAACAATATATTTTCAGAGGATGGGTATAGCTCAGTGGTAGAGCACATGTGCAGCATGCATGAGGTCCTGGGTTCAATCCCCAGTATCTCCGTTAAAAAAAAAAAGTAAAAAAAATTTTTTTAATAAAAAGAAGAACCTCACCTCCTGCAGGAGAGGATAATTAGTGGTGATGCTATCAGTTTAGCAAAAGCAAAACAAAAAAAAAAACAACATATTTTCCTCTTACTGTTCTATTGAAGCATTTCCCAAAGTACGTCTACAGTCTCCAAATGCCTGGGATGTTACTGATTAATTTTTTTTAATCCATCATGAAATAAGTCCAGGAATAGTTCACCTAAGCACCATGTCATTAACTGCCATACTCCTTGACCCTGGAGCCTTTAACATGATGATGGGAACTGAGAATCTTCTAGAATGTGTTCCAATGCCTGAGCTCCTACCACTCATACTCCTTACACCAGTGACCCAAGGCATCCTCTCTTCTGCAGGTGGTGATAACCAGCAAGAGCAGACCTTCTTTAAAGACTCCAGGGGGCCAGTTTCCCCTAAGAGTTCTCCCACTGTGGAGGCACTCCCAAATGTGGGAATGTGGGAACATAGTCAGGGCAGGTCACAGATTCTGTCCCATCCTGTTTCCTGCCCATTCTACTGCTCCTCAGGCCCTGTCTCACCCATCCAGAGCAATCAACCTGCCAAAGTATAACGAGAGGGTTAGCTTTTCTTCTACCTCTCAATTTCCTCTGATGGGATTACATTAAAATTTTTAAGTATTTTTTTAAACTTCATTTCAACTTAGCATTGAGTTAAGGGCTATTACTCTAATAGACCTCCACATAAAATTTCACTAGCAGCCCCCTTAGTAAGTGTTAGTTTGGAAAAGAAAACATAGGATTAAATTGAAGGATCTGGGTTTCAGTCCTGGTTTCTCCACTCCCATCAATGTGAACTTGAGAAGATTCATGAATTACCAAACCTCAGTTTTCTCACCTGTAAATGGGGATAGTGTATGTGCGTCAGACACTCATAATTATGTTATCTGTACAACCACATTCAGACACTGACACCCACCCTCGGAAGTTGATATCATCTCCGAGTAACTATTATCTCCTTTTTATTGAAGAGGGGACTGAGGCACAGAGATGGTAAACAACTTGTCCAAGGACACATATCTAAGCAGATGACCCAGCCTGGATTTGAATACAGAGAGCTATTCGGAGCCTACACTCTTGACCGCCATGTTGTGCTGCTTCTTAACTGGGGTTGAACGCAAATTAAACAAGACAACGTATGTTAAGACATTTTCCTGCCCAACTCCCAGACTATAGGTGTCAGGTAGAAAGTGATTATATTTCACCATCTTGTATCCTTTTCACTGGGACTTGGTCTCTGATAACACGCATTTAAAATACTACACTTCTGAAATACTTCCACACAGTTGGTAACAAGCCACTGCCTCAAGTCTCTTCCCCAAGATTTCCCCTGATCTCCTCAGACCCAGCCACTGAAGAGTTAACCCCTGGCACACAGCAGGGGGCCCTCCAGGGACACAGGAAGTAACAGTAAACCTTTGTTGAGTGAAGGACTGGCTCAGGAAACCAAACCCAAAGTCAGGTCCTTGGTAAACAGTAGATGTGGAATTTGGACCCAGGTCTGCCTGACTCCCAAACCCATCATGTGGGCTCCAGAGAACAGAGCATCCACAAGCCTCTGTGTCTGAGGCACTTAAGACCCGACAGCCAGAACAGAGCTAGACTCTAGAACCTGGATGCAAATTCCGACTGCTTACCTGGCTTGCAAGTTTCCCCATCCCATCTCCCTGACCTCATCGCTGCCTCTCTCCCCTCACTCTGGCTGCACCAGCTTCTTACTGCTCCTTGGCCATGCTTGGTTTCCACGGCTTGGGAGCGCCCCCCAGAAGATTCTCACCTTCTGGCTTTTCATCATTCAAGTCACATCTGAAATGTCCCCTCCCCAGAGAGGACTTCCCAGACCACCAGACAGTAAGGCTGCAGTTCTGCCAACCACCACACCCTTGTCACAATCACCTGAGGTATTATCTTTTGTTTTCTGGTCTCTGTTTTTGCTTCCCTCTTACTAGCATGTAAATACCAGGAAGTCAGCCTCTCTGCTTCACTCTTGTGCCCGCAGCTCCCAGCACGTTTCTGAATAACTGGATGAGGGGTAAGTTTGGATGTTCAGGAAATGATCGCCAACTGGTTACAGCAGGCAAAGGCCCGACAGCTTTGAAATACAGCAGAAAACACCCAAGGAAGCCAGATTCCGGCAGCGATCCATCCTCCTGCCAACAGTGAGTGAGCATCTGCTGTAAGCCAGGTACCATCCCAGGTCCTGGGGGTTCACAAGGGAACTGACAAAAATCCCCGCCCCCACGAGGTTTTTCTAGTAGAATAATGCAGGCAATACATAGATACAGGAGTGAAACAGAGCGCTTGGCGGATGGTGCTAAGTGCTAAGGGCGAAACTGAAATACCAAGCAGCAGCGTTAGGGGGCGTAGGGGAGCGGAGAGCGTGTCAACTGCTGCGTCACTAAAAGACTGGAGGCCGGGAACAGGGAGCCACGTGGGTGTCTAGGGGATGAGCATTCCACTTGTAAGTAACTGGAAGCCCGAAGGCCCTCGTGCAAATATGCCTGGTGAAAAATATCTCTCTAGGAAATGCAAGGAGGCCGGAGTGGGCGTGCAGTAGGAGATTAGGACGCAAGGGAACCTTGAGGGAGATGGGAACCCCTGGAGGGATTTGAGCAGAGGAGAGACAGGCTCTGCTCTCTGAGCACAAGCTGGACGGTGCAGCCGAGGGGAGGGAAGGCAGAGAGCAGCTTCTGGGCCGTAGCATTGCAATCACACAAGCAAGGGACCCTGGTGGCTTGGACCAGAGTGACAGGGGTGGAGTAGGGGACAAGTGGTCAATTCTGAGTGCCTGAGGTCAGAGCCCACAGATATGGAAAGAGAGAAGGAATAAACAAGCAGAGACACTTTGAATCTTTTTTGTCAATGATGACGCAGCCGGGAGCAAGAAGAAGTGTGGGAAAGGAGCCTGTTAACAGGGAGATGGACCTTGGGTTTGGGGCAGGAACGCCAGATGCCAGTGGGGAGACACGGCATCACCAGACAAGAGAGGAGGGGAAAAGGGTGAAGAAAATCTTTCTGGGTGTGGTGTCTCTGTCTCTGAGAAGCTGAGTCTCTAAAGAAAGCATCGTTTTCAGGAGGCCAACCCCCTGACAGACAAAGCCAGTTTCATGGGCAGGCTGGTGACCTGTGCAGTCGCACAGAAGGGGCCTTGAGCTTGGTTTAACACTCTGCTGTCACTGTCTTGAAATTCCTAATAATTTTAACAAGGACTCCTACACTTCCATTTTGCACGAGACCCCACATATCTTGCAGCCAGTGCTTTGGGCAGCGCTCTCCACTTACCTGCTACCACATTTATAAAGTCTCCAGATGGGACGTTCTGTGGGAATGGCTGAGATGATGACATTGGAAGAGGGAATGGCTGAGATGATGACACTGGAAGAGTCCTTGGACTCTCCCGGGGAAGGGGATGCTGTGTTCACCTGTGCTGTAAGCAGGATGGTGGTGACTCCAGGAACATTAGCACATGGCCCTGGACCAGAGGGCCTTGTTGGCCTCTTTAAAAAGAGAAAAGGACAAGAACAGCAGAAACAATGTCTCGGGTGGAAAAATACAGCATTCCATCTTTCTGTAGTTTATCTCTGCCCTCCAAAAACAAATGCATCAAGGAATGGTCCCAGCAACCAAGGTTGTCATTTTGATTGGTGCCAAAAATTGGGACCCAGCCACAGTCTTATGATTGATTCTGAGGCACAGAACAGAAAACATTAATATTGATTTATCTGTTCATTCTCTTTATTCACTGTTCATCCATTTACCCAGACTAGCTGTAGCAAGTAGACACTAGAAAATTAAATTTAAAACAACTCCTCTCTCCTAGGTAGACTCATTCTCCTTCTCCTGCTCCTAGGGCTGTGATTCCAGCAAGTGAAAGCATCCATTAATTTCATTTTTTAAATATCATGCAATCCATTGAGGGGGAAAGGGGAGGACTCACAAAAATAATGTTGGAATAATGTAAACCAAAAACAGTGAGATTGACAGAATTTGTTCCTTTAAGGATGGTTTTTTTGGAGCCATGTGGAAAATCAGAAAAGGGGGCAAGAGCAGCTTATTAAGCTGGTATTCACATCTTCTGGCACTAGAATAATAAACATCCTTTGGTCCTCACGCAGCATCCTTCAGTGCAGCCCAGACACTCCACATCACAAAAATATGGCAGAGTCTCTCCCTGTGACCTTTACTAAGATACAGAAACCTAGAGTGTTTACATTTCTATTGGGGCACCTTTAATGGGAAGCAATGGACAAATAACCAAATATGTCTTAATCATCTGTTAGGTACAAGCACTATAATCACCTTATTGAAAAGGGACAATGAGGGTTTGCTGTCAGAGGGCTGAACTGAATCTTGTAGAATGCTCTGGTTTACAGCACCCATGACGGACAAGCCACAGCAGCATCTTCAGCATATACTGTCTTGCTTACCTCAGTGCCCCAGTCACCCAGCTCCAAAGGTCCAAATATGAGATCCTTCATCACATCACACTCCAAACCCTACCATGGAATCAGGCTGTGACCTCCTCTCTTTCCCTCTTTTCTTCTCCTTTTCTCTCTCTCTGTTATTCTCTCTCTCTCACGTACAGACATACACATAATTGCAAAGTAAAAAGTGAAAAAACAAAAGCCAGACATTGAAAAGAGAGTTAAATAACGGGCAGACTATCAAGACAACTGAATACTAAACAGTCATTCTTAATGGGAAGGTTGCAGAATTATGTGCCCAGAGCAGAAGATGAAAGCACATGGACACAGATCACAAAAACACAAGCTGTAAAAGCAGAATATGAAAAGGATTATATGTATGTATATGTATGACTGAAACATTATGCTGTGCACCAGAAATTGACACATTGTAAGCTGACTATACTTCAATAAATTTTTTAAAAAGATGGAAATATCTGTTTATCTGGACAGAAGGACATCATCATCATTCTGAAAAGAAAAGTGATTGGTTTGAGGCCACTTAGGCCTACCTAGTGTACACTGATGTAGTTCCCCCACCAGATTAGCCTCATTCCTGGGAATCCATCTGGGGGTTTGAGGACCAAGCCCAGCTAACAGCAAAGTGTCATTTTTCCTGCTTTGCTGTAGTGGTACCTATCTCATGGAAGGCCAGATTCTTCCATTACTCCTGAAACAAGATCCAAGAAACCCAATCATGTCACTTTACATCAAAAGCAGAAAAATTTTTAAAAGACCGAGAATTAATTTATTTGCTTAGAATTAGTTCTCCATGGGTTAAAATGACAAACTAAGCAAAATCCAGCTTTACTTGGCAATTAACTAATGGGACTTAAAAGGATGCCCTTCCTCCAGCAGATGTTTTGCCATCCTGAATTAGCAACAGGAGTTAAGGGTTGTGTTTTTATGACCCAGTTTTCAGTGTATACCCCCGTTTTGAGATAAGACAACTGATATACTCAAAAAGACTTTCCTTCAGTCAGATCTGTACCTATGTTTTTAAAATAAGAGGTTATATTAAAGGAAATTCATTTCTCATTGCCACTCCTTTATAATACATTAAGTACTTTGAAAATCATTACTTATTTCTTTTCAAAAGAGAATTGAATTTACGAAGGAAGCTTATCTAAGTTCTTTAAGATTCGGAAAGTAATTCCTGAGATAGGCCTGTATTCATTTCAAGTGAAAATTTTACTTAAACATAGGAAGCCACAAGATTAAAAATGAAGGTTCTTTGAAATGTTTTAAATTTTGCTTTGAAAAAAAAGATCCCAGAAAAATGTGACTTCTAAGATTATTTCCAAAAGCAACCCTCTGACCCAACACTGACTGTGCCTTTGCATAATCAAAGCTCTGGAATCAACTCTGTTTGCAAGACAACAGAGTAATCTTCTCCCAAGACTACAAAAGACATTGGTGAGTGTTCCCTTTTTTTACCTTAAAAGCTATGGAACTATAGTTATCCAGATGATATACAGTGTTGCTTTTTAAAATAATGCAAATTTAAATTAGACAACAAACCTAGCATCATTTGGGGTTCATTGTAAGTCATTCTAATTTATTAGTATGTTTTATCCTTCCCTCTTTTTATGGTAGTATCTACTTTTTAGCACAATAAAGCCAATACACTTGAAAAAGAAGGTGTACATGACAATCTCCTGTACCACCTGGGGTAGAGCATCTTCTCTTTGGTACCTGAATACAGATGTGTTTCTAGTTAGTTTACTCAACTCAGATGGCATACCAACCTCAATAAACCACAGAGCAATCCTTTCAGAGTCTTGTCAGAAGCTGGGAACAAGAAACAGAATCAGTGGTCAAATTTTTGCCGTATCCTAAGCCATCAGGATCCATTTTGTTTTATGAATTATTTTCACAAAATGTCAAGGAAGGGATACTCTTCATCCTATAGAAGATGTTTCAAGGAAGAAAGAAAGGAAAGCCACCAACTAATTTTACCAAGTGAATAACAAATTTAATAACAAAACTAGAGAAGTACAGAGAGAGACAGTCATAGACCAATCTTAATTATAACATAGATGAAAGGGTCCTAAAATATTAATAAATCAAATCCAGTAGTGTGTTTTTTAAATTATATCATAATCATTTGGAGTTCAGCCCAAGATGCAAAGAAACTTCACCATCAGAATCTATTAAGAAGGAAAGAAAAATACCATATGATATCACTCATATATGGAATCTAAAAAAAGAAAAAAGAAAAAAAGGACACTATGAACTCATCTACAAAACAGAAACAGACTCACAGACATAGTAAACAATCTTATGATTACCAGGGAAAAGGGGTGGGAAGGGATAAATTTGGGATTATGAGATTTGCAAATGTTAGCCACTATATATAAAAATAGATTTTAAGAAAACAAGTTTCTTCTGTACAGCACAGGGAACTATATTCAATGTCTTGTAATAACCTTTAATGAAAAAGAATATGAAAACAAATATATGTATATATATATGCATGACTGGGACATCGTGCTGTACACCATAAATTGACACATTGTAACTGACTATACTTCAATTAAAAAAAATTTTTTTAAGAATCTATTAAGATGTTACTCACATTAATGAAGTAAAAAGGGAAAACCTCAATAGATGCTGAAAAATCATTTGTTAAAATTAAACACCCATGCATGGCTTTTAACATGCTTTTAGTGAACTGTGAGTAGGAGAGAATTCTCTTAATAGAATTTTAAAAAACTATTCATCAAAACCTAGAGCAAACATAACACATAGTGATGAGAATTTAGAAACATCGCCGTTAAAGTCAGAAATAGAATAAAGATGGCTGCTCTCCTTGCATCAGCATTGTTGTAGAGGTACTAGACCACACAGTAAGAAAAGGGGAACAAAAGCAAGAAACTTGGAAAGACATTAAATTGCTACTATTTGTAATTATTATTTTCTACTTTAAAATGCAAGATAATCTACAGACCAACCATTCAAAGCAACAAGAGACTTTTTGCTGGTTACAAAGTCAATATACTAAAATCAGTAACTTTCCTACACACTAGCAATAACCATTTTAAAATGCAATAGAATGCATATGCTCATAAAATTCTAAATAGCAGCAAAACTTTAAAAAAGACTAGGAATAAATCTAACAAAAAATTTTAAGAGAGAATTATAAAATATTAAGAAAGGACATAAAAGAAGTCTTGGATAAATAAGATATATCTCATTCATGGATGGGAACCTGAATAAAGATGTGATTTTTTTTTTCCGTTAAGATCAATGTGATTCTAATCTCAGTGACAGGAGTGGAATTTAGCAAATCAATTCTGAAGTTCATATGGAAGAGTACAGTTCCAAGAAGAGTCGATACAATTCTTAAAAAGAACAAGGATCGTGCTGGTACATATCAAGATATCATAAACTTTATAGTAATTAAAACAGCATGCTATTAGTGAAAAGACAGATAAAGAGATGAATGAAACAGAATAGGAAGGCTGGAGATACGGCATAAGATAGAGATCTGCTTATATGGTAGAAGGGAAAGGATAAAATATTCAGTTAATAATGTTGGAAAATTTGGCTTTCTATGTAGAAAACAAACAATAGTCTTACATAAACTGACATAAAAATACATTCCAGATGAATTAAAGGCATAAATATAAAAATCAAAACTATACAAAGAAAAAGAAAGCAAAATTGGCTTCCCATTAAAGCTAGAAAGTCTGATGCGTATGTTAGCTTTCACTTCCTTCTTAAATCCCAGTAAAATAACAGTCAACGGATTTCTGAGACATAAAACCACAGAAACAAAAGGAATGGGGAAACAAACAGCAGCAGCAAAATGTGTGATCCGACAAGCAGGTGGATGAGCAGTAACTTAGTTAACAGATCCCAGAAAGCCAAATTCTAGATTGGCAGTGAAGAAATTAAAAAGCAACCTGATAGACTGAACAAAATCACCATAAGATTTATCAGTTGACTTTACCAGTACTACTGGACGTGAGGCTAAAAGTGAGTTATAAACAAACAAAAAAATTGGTTAAAGTATATTTAAGAAGCATTTAGATCCCCAAGTCCTCATCCTCACTTTGCCCACCAGGGAAACTGCCCCTCCCTGACCCCATAGTTTATTCTCTGGAGAGGGTGAAATAGAAAGACTGTGAGTTGGGGGACACCAGCCTAGTTAAGGGCAAGGGCACCTTAGGAAAATAGGGAGATTAAAGTAAAAGTTTTAACTCTGAAGGTCGACACTCCCAGCTTTTTTTCTCTACTTGGTTCCCCAAATTCTGACAGCCAGACTTACGTATATTCCAACCAAGAACATGAAAAGTCTTTTCTAGGGGAAAGGTGCCAAGAAAAAGATCTAAAGAAAATTACAGAGAGAGTTTATAAACCAAATGGCACAGCCAAATCTGCCTATATGAAGCCTCCAGTTAGCAAGTCCCAATCAGGTTTAGTGTCCCATTCAAATATGAGAGGACAACCAAAGGTCCCAGGCATGTGAAGAAGTCCTCCAGTTGAAAGACAGAAGTTCACAGGGCAATTTGAAAACAACAGACTCCATGTTACCTCATTCTGAGGGTTAAAAGTTAAAGTTGAAAGACTATCCCTTAAAGTAGGACGTAAAGTCTAAAAAGAGGGAAAAGTTTTAAAAGAGAAACTATAGCTTTCAGTGAGTGTGAAGTCAAAGAGATCCCAGCCAGACGAGGATGTCAGCTCTAAGTCCTGCCAGCCCTTTGACCCTCCCCTGAATCTCCTCAATAAAATGGTTTGACCCTAGAAAATAAATAAATAAATGAGAAAGAAACTATAAAAACTTAGAGTGAAATTATTGGAGAAATAATTCAAGAAATTTCCCAGATCTGAAGAACATGAGTTTTCAGCCTGAACAAGTCCAGTTACTGCCCAGAACAATGGGTGACAGCCCCCATCAGGACGTGCCATCTTGAAAGTTTGGAGTACCAGAAGACTCTTCAAACTCCCAAAGAGGAAAAACAATAGCAAGAAGTGTCAAATGAAGAAAAATTATAAGAATAAAAATTATATGAAGAATTAAATGAAGAAAAATTGTAAGAATATCCAACCCTAAATAATACCATTCTAAAGGCAGAAGGTGTCTAAAGACGCCTCTACAATTTTTCTGAAAGAAAATTATTTTCAATCTAAAATTATACGTCCAACAAAAGTACTGTAAGTGTAAGAGCAAAATAAAGCATTTTGAGACATTCAAGTTCTCAAAAAATTTTCTCTCCCATGCATTATTTCTCAGGAAGCTACTGTAACAGGGTCTTTGCCAAAACAAAGGGCTAAACCAAGAAAGAGAAAGATAGGGAATAGGAAAGAAGAAATTCAATTCGGGAAAGGCAAAAGGGAAATTCTTAGGATAACAGATGCATTGCCAGCGTAGAAGGCAATCAGTTCTGACTGGGGGAGGTTAGAAAATCCCAGGGGCCACTTCTTCAGGAAGACACTTTTGATGGCATATCTGATGTGTTTGACCACATCAAGAGGAGAGTTTCACATGTTCATTCAATTAAGTACTATACAGAAATTTAAATGAGCCAACACACACACATCTCAACATGGAAAGATTTGGAAGATAAAATACTAAGTGAAAAAGCAACGAAAATGCTATGAATATTATGATACCATTAGATTTTTTTTTAATTAATGTTACTAGCAACACTGTAACATTACAGTGTGGGGACTAAAGCCATAAAGTTCCTTTTTCTGAGGAAAGAGGAACATGAATGATACCAGGGAGGGGAATTCAAGGGGACTTAAATTTTATCTGTAAGATTCTATTTCTTTTTTTATTTTTTTATTGAAGTATAGTCAGTTTACAATGTGTCAGTTTCTGATGTACAGCATAATGTTTCAGTCATCCATATACATACAAATACTCCTTTTCATATTCTTTTTCATTATAGGTTACTACAAGATACGAATATAGTTCCCTGTGCTGTACAGAAGAAACTTGTTGTTTATCTATTTTATATACAGTAGTTAGTATTTGGAAATCTTGAACTCCCAATTTATCCCTTCCCATCCCTTTTCCCCCTTGGTAACCGTAAGTTTGTTTACTATGTCTGTGAGTCTGCTTCTGTTTTGTAGATAAGTTAATTCGTGCCTTTTTTTTTAACAGATTCCACATATGAGTGACATCATATGGTATTTTCATAAGGTTCTATTTCTTTTCAATGAGTTTTAAAACCTAAAGCAAAAAATGACTAAGTGCAAATATTAGTTAATTCTGGGTAGTGAGTACGCAAGCATTGATCTTACATTGATCTTTCTATTTTTCTGTACTTTTCTTTTCCAGGAAGGAAAGAGGGAAGGGATTAAAAAGAAAGACAAATGCTACAATCACCGCCTTTCCAAGGGCCTGGGCTGCAGGGCCAGGACAAGGACTTAGATAAGAAAGTCTAAGTCCTTCAACTATTTTTCTTTTTCAGAATTGTTTTGGCTAGTATAGGTCATTTTATTTCCATTCAAACTTTAGAATTACTTTCCCAATCTCTACAACCTTGGTGGCTTTTCTAATGGGAGTGTATTAAATCTACAGATCAGTTTGAGCGGTGCCCGCTCCGGCTGCCCACCTCCCAAACTAAGGCTTCTCTTCATCTTGTTCAATCCATGGCTCACAACGGAACACAACCATTCTGCAAGGTGCTTGTTTCGTTTTTCAAATAAAATCCCCTTCTAACGCTCAGCTTTTTTGCTTTCTCAACACAGTCCACTGAATTTGTGCTCCAAGAGCCCACGAGTAGGAAAGGTGTGTTACTTCCCTTTCATGGCAGAAAACGGAGGCTCTGAAACAATGGTTTGGGAGAGGGCTTAGTAATTAAATCATTGTTAATCATTCATATTCTTACTTGATATAGCTATTACTTTAATAGAAAAAAAAATGTGAGTAACAACTGATTCTCTCTCACTCGCTCTCATCTGCATCCAGTAAAGCACCTCCAAGGCCAGAGACACCACCCTCACCTGCGGCAGCCACCTCCCAGGCAGGTGAGTGCTTAGGAGGAAATCAACAGGACTTAGAGCTGCGCTGTCAATATCACCTAAAGAGCACAGTAAACCTCACAGTGATGGAGGGGCTGTGGAGTGGGTGATGCTGAGAAGGCATTTGTTCCGTTCAACACAGAGATTTGCCCTTGGCCAGCAAAGGGCTTGCTAAATACTCAGCTTCAAGTGCGCGGTCACAGCTTCTGCAGAAAAGCCAAAAAGCTGAGCCTACAGATACCAATGCATATGGTCTCAGATAGACTCGAAATAGTTCATCATCAGACTCTTTCATTTGATTTGGAACTGGAAGAATTGCAAAGAAGACAAAATGAAAGGTACTGGACAGTTATCCTTTCTCTATTAAAAAAAATAATAACTCTGAAGTTGGGTGAGAATGTTGTGTGCTTGGGTTCAGGTCAGTGCTTATATTCACTGACGCTTGATGGATTTCTGGCTTCAAATATTTTATCAAGACAATCCACCTTGTAGCAATCTCCAAAGAAGACTGTGTGCCTCTATTAAGTCCGCAATTTGCTTTTTAAAAGTGACTAAATATGCTTTTTCACAACAACGACAAGTCATCTCCCTCTTGGAGCCAACAGGGTTTGTCACCCAGCTTCCCTGGCTTTTCAAAGCCAGCCATCAAAAAGCAAAGGAAATGTCATGACTTTGGAGCGGTCAGAAAGCTCTTAAGTCGCAGTGCAGGCTATTTCTCCTTTTGTGGCACAGAAAAGAGTGGACAGACACAATGAATAAATAATCCCATTGTACTTACAAATGTGTAACAATCCTTCCAAACGAGGTGAGGAACAAAGATCGGAGATAGCAGAGCAGCCTGGGTCTGAGCAGAACAGCTTGCAATCCCAGGGCCTAAACTGCTTTTGCAAACAAACACACACACAGCAACCACGAGGAAAATAAAAATTAAAAATGGCATCCGATTCAGAACGCCAAGAGGCTCAGCCTAAACGGCCTTCTGCATAATTCACTTTGGACACCTTCAGCGTTGGTGGCTCAAAGGCAGCTGGTCTGGGCCAAGGTTAACACCTTAAACCATTCAAAATAACTGACTTTGAAAGAATCATCAGGGTCACCGGCTGTTGTTAAAAACACCTCTTCATCATTTTTACTTCGCCACGGCCTTGCCTTTCCCTTTGAAAAAGTTTCGTGGTTTTATGTCCTAGCATTTGTCCAAGGCTTCAGTTTTTCATCCCTGGTGCCTGCAGCCACCCCTTCCCCGCCTTGAACTGCAGAATCCAGGGACGAACAGCAGAGCGTGTGATCACCGGGAGGCGCAGCAGAGGCGGTCTGATGCGGGACAGAGCCCAGGGGGCCACAGATCCGGGTGGGTACATCTCAAGCCAGAGATTCGAGAGTTCACAGCAACACAGGGAACTCCAGGAACTCAGAACTTCAAATGGCCTCAGAGAATCGACAGCTGCAAACTTTTAGTTATGTTTTTAAAGAACGTAGATGGGGGGATGCAGCTTGGCAGATCAAAAAAAAAATCTCCTATTATTAAGATAGAAAGGAGATTCTGTACATAGAAAAGGGGTTTTTATTTCCTCTGCACAAGATCAAAAGAGTGTTTTCTTACTTTGTAGGCAAAATAAAGGAAAGTTTGAAAATCAGGATTATTAAGCATGGGACCAAGATTGCCTAGTATTTGTCTCCAGGACGGAAGGGGACGTGGGGCCTTATTGCCTCCCTACACACTTAGTGTTCTTCTTAAATCATACCTGGCTACCAGATTTGACGCCCCCTGATGTAGATGAGCATCTGTCCTAAGCAGACAAAACACTATGTTTCACCACTTTCCTTCAACAAAGTTCAAAGAATTGTATTTAATACTAGATATGATATTGTTCTTTCTTCCATTGATTAATTTATTGATTTTTTTAGATCAATAAATATTTATTAAGTACCTTCTTAAGTCCAGGCACTGCACTGGGTATAATATAAAATTATACATAGTTTTTGTTGTCGTATGTAATTGTGAAGAAGACCCCGTCTTTGTCTTCTCGGAGTTTACGACCTCAGACTGCGTCAGAAGAGAGAGAGGATGTTGCGCGTGGCAGTGTTAAAACCCTTAGCAGCCAGTCAGGATAAGAGGCCTCTCAAAATTAGATACACAAATGGCTATTCGTGTAAGATTCGTGAAAGGTTTTCCCCAGGCCCCAGGTTCCTCCTTGGACTGTTTTTGGCTTCTTCTTTGTCCAGTTCCATGAAGGTTTCATCCTGAGCTGCTGCCAGAGTCCCGACTGCCTCCGGGAAACAATGAGCCTGAACTTCATTAAGTCAGTGGAGAAGATTATAAATACGTCATATACTTGCAGTTCCCAAACCGTGTGCTGGAGGACCCCAGAGTGCTATAATAAACACATACAGATATTTTAAATTTTCAAAGGGAACATAGGGACATATGTCTGGCACTGTGAAAACTATTATTACCACATTGTGTGTATAGACAGAAAGGAAGTTTTTTTTTTTTAATTTCTTATACCCATACAGTTCACAACCATAAAATGTGTTAACATTTTTCTTCCGAACTACATTATCATTAGTTATTAGATAGTTACTTGGAGCAACATAAATATATTATGTATTTTGATATATAATCATTAAATATACTGTATTTCACTGAATCTAACACATTACTTTTTACAAGACACATTCTTATACATACCTAGAGGGGGAAAAAACATCCTGCCAATTAACCATGATGCAAGGCTTTCTGATCATTTTGAAATTTTTTTAGATTTATTGGGAGATCTTTTTTTTTTTTAATTTTTAGACATAGATTTTAAATATACACCATGCTGGTACATTCATAAAAAGGATAATATACGTGAAATAAATTGGCTATGGTTCTCCTATAACATCTTCACATTTTGAGCCCAGCTCTTCTGAATCACTTTTCAAATGAGACATTAATGTTTTCTACCCAATATCATCCTCTGTGCCAGGAAGAACGCAGGGGAAGCAACATTTCTTATTGATGTTCCACTATCATCTCTGGGATTTTCTTCCAGCAGGACAGCATTCTGTAAGTTTTCATTCTGGAGTTTTCTTATTTGAAATTGTCAGGCAATAAAACCACTTCATGACCGAGACCTAACTGAAGGAATTATAAGGTGCCATTGATGGTGAGACACGCCTTGATTTCAGGCACAATGAATGCTCTCCTAGACATAATAATTATGTCTTAAACGTTTCTTTGGTAAAAAGGGAGGCACAGGTCAGGGACAAGGGACTCACATCAATTTGGATGAAAGTGAAGAATCAGAAACCAGCTGAGTAGCGAGAGGACTTTCGACCCCATCATCAAAGCCAGTCACTCTCTCAAGGCTGCACCTTTGGTTTGTTGCCCCCGGAAGTTTATCCATCATGAGGCAAAGTCGGGAGGGAGGTATGCCAATGTTTTCTAACGTGAGAGTGGGAGGCGAGATGAGAAAGGAGAATCTGTAGACCTCAGGGATGTCCTCAAGCAGATAAATAGCAGGAAAAAAGACATGTGGAGTCTGGGCAGCTAAACTATCCGTGCGCCTTCATGCCACATGGAAGGTCTCTGGGTGTCCCCAGCAGGGACACATTCACTGGCCTGAGGACTACAGCACCAGACTGACTTGAGGTCACAAGGGCGGGGAAGTGAACTATTGTAGAGGTCTGGTCCAGGATGGACGGACTGCCTCACTGCTCCTAGCTTAGGACTCCCTTAAGGAAGCCACTAGGTCTTAAGAGAGGCCTCAGATCCCAGACGCACCATGATCCGCCGAGCTGGATGGATGCCAGCTTCTTCCTCCATCCCATGGGCCAAGCAACCAAAACTGAGACAAGAGAAGAACCCCTCCTGGTTCTTTAGCCAGACAAATATCGGTATCTTCCCCTCTACAGAGCGCTCCCTTGCTTCTGTCACAGTTTTTGTTCCAAAGACCCGTCACATAAACATCTAGCCAGGGAGCGTGCCTAGATGCTTATGAAAATGCATGATGTTTTTAAAATGTTCTTCTGTGCTCTAATCCCCCTTTAAAATTAATGTTCCTAATTTCTGGGACTGTGGAGATAGGATCTCAGCCATCTGCCCCTGCTGGTTCCTACTTCATCCTCTGATTAAACAAAGGGTGGGTGAAGGCCCAGGGGTTTTCTTTCAGAGGGGCCCGTATATTCTTCGAAGTCCTCATTGAGGAATAGGATTTTTGTTTGCAAACTGATATTTTTTAACTAAATGAGTAAACTGTCTTCCTCATCACTTCTTTAATAGAGAACTGGGAAAGAGCCTCCCCAGTCGTCTGTCACTTTCCCATCCCCACAATTTCAGACTTGACTTCTCCCCAGCAGCTCCCTGCCTCTATCAGAATAGTACTCCTGTGTCTGCTCAAACCTGTCTGCGTCCTCGTCATCTGTCTGTTACATCCTGTATCTACAGCGATGCCCCCTGACCTCTCAACTTCTCTGAGCACTGAAGCAATGGCACTGAGAAACATGAAATAAAATAGAGAGCATCCTGTCGAATTCTGAAAGTGAATATTCCATGGACACTATGTCAGCAGGTTCAAGTTTTCACAAGCCACAAAATCAGGTTGACCAAAAGAGATATGACTTCCTTTTCTATATCTCCACTTGGTTTGAGCCCCGCCCCCTTTCCATTTGACAGCAGCCAACAATTTAGTCACATCCAGGGAGTTCAAATTAGTGATCATGTGGCCATTTTAAGTTTAACTCAGTCAAATGGTGTGTGTCCCTCCTCCTCCACCCCATCTCACTCCCCTACCCCTCTCTGCATCCCCTTCTGATTCAGGGTAGCAGCTAAATTCCAGAGATAGCACCGAAGTCCAGGATGTGGGAGTGGGCATGGAGGGGGCCTCTGGCCCACAGTCATCCTCGCCCATCTGCTAGCACCCACCAGCATGAGCAATTCTCCCTTTATCAGCCATTTATGTGCTTCTCCTAGGGACATGGGGACTTTCTGATGCTTTCCCAGTGGGAAGATACTCCCATGCCATTGTGGCCTGGGGAATATCAGCAAGGATGCCACTTCTGAAGTCCCAGAGATGAGTAGGTTACAAGTCATTACTATTCTTGGAAATCCAAATTTAAAGGAATTTGGAGGGGGAGGGTATAACTCAGTGTAGAGTGCATGCCTAGCATGTACAGGGTCCTGGGTTCGATCCCCAGTACCTCCATTAAATAAACAGAGAAATCTAATTACCTCCCCTCCTAAATATATATATATGTATATGTATATATAGGAGATTCTAGGTACCCCCTGAACCCACGTCAAGGGAAAGAATGGCACTCCCATTTCTAACCCTCTAGTTTTTCCCACAACTCAATCTCCAGACCTTAGGATCTTTCACTTAAGGCACCAGTTCTCAATGGGAGTGGCACTGCCCCCACAACAATCTTGAAAACTTGTCAGGGCAGCTCCCAAAAACATTTTCAAAGTTTTCAAATAGCTGGAAGAGTTATAAGAATAGAACAATAATTATCCAGATGATCAAGAAATTCACAATCTGATAGTCAGATGTCCCCAGTTACCCCAATAATGTTCCTTTTTTTAAGATTTTTATTGATTTATAATCATTTTACAATGTTGTGTCAAATTCCAGTGTAAAGCCCAATTTTTCAGTTATTCATGGACATATACACACTCATTGTCACATTTTTTTCTCTGTGAGTTATCATAAGATCTTGTGTATATTTCCCTGTGCTATACAGTATAATCTTGTTTATCTATTCTACAATTTTGAAATCCCATCTATCCCTTCCCACCCCCTGCCCCCTTGGCAACCACAAGTTTGTATTCTATGTTTATGAGTCCATTTCTGTTTTGTATTTATGCTTTGTTTGTTTTTGTTTTGTTTTTGTTTTTGTTTTTGTTTTAGATTCCACATATGAGCAATTTCATGTGGTATTTTTCTTTCTCTTTCTGGCTTATTTCACTTAGAATGACATTTTCCAGGAGCATCCATCTTGCTGCAAATGGCGTTATGTTGTCAGTTTTTATGGCTGAATAGTATTCCATTGTATAAATGTACCACATCTTCTTTATCCAGTCATCTGTTGATAGACATTTAGGCTGTTTCCATGTCTTGGCTATTGTAAATAGTGCTGCTATGAACATTGGGGTGCAGATGTCATTCTGAAGTAGGGTTCTTTCTGGATATATGCCCAGGAGCGGGATTCCTGGGTCATACAGTTAAGTCTATTCCTAGTCTTTTAAGGAATCTCCATACTGTTTTCCACAATGGCTTCACCAAACTGCATTCCCACCAGCAGTGTAGGAGGGTTCCCCTTTCTCCACAGCCTCTCCAGCATTTGTCACTTGTGGATTTTTGAATGATGGCCATTCTGACTGGTGTGAGGTGATACCTCATAATAATGTTCTTTATAGTTCTTTTTTAGATCCATCCAAGATTCAGTTAAGAATCATACATGGAACTGAGGTGTCAAATTCCCTCAATCTCCTTTAAACTAAAATATTTCCGGCACCCAGTGGGCAAGAGGCAAGAATAGCAGTCCTCTGACGATGCATGGGACAGTCTCACCAGCAAAGAATTGTTCTGTCCCATGGGACTTTTGAATATTTCTCCAGACATTCATGTCAGTTTTAAAAATTGTTTATAAGATAGGAAGAAACTTTTGGAAGCAATAGACTTGCTTAAGTCATAGATTGTGGTAATGGTTTCAAGGGTATCTACTCATCTCCAAATTTGTCAGTTGTGTTATTAAATACACTCAGCTTTGTGTATGTCAATCACACTTCATTAATGTATTTTTAAAGCAAATAATAATACTAAACTATAAATGAAAAAATTTTAATAAGTAAAATTAAAAATAGCCTGTAATTATCCACATCTAGAGCCTAATTCTATTTTACATATAAACACAAAGGAATTTTTGCACACTTTAAATATACACTGAATTTTGAGAAACAGCATCAGTGTTGTAAATTAAGGGAAGGCTGTACTCTGTTTTGTCAGAAATTTTTTCAAGAGTTCATTTCAAAGAAGTATATTACTAATGGCAATGCTTCTTATAGTAATTGTCACCAGATGACACGTCTATATCAGTCTGTGTTCAAAGCTGTCACTTTCACAGTGATTCTATGATCAAGTTCAAGCCTAGAGCTACATTATTATATCCTCTACTGTAGTCATGTTCAAGTACTTAAACATTGAAATGTGTGTTTAATTTTAAGTTGTTTTCATTTTATTTCTCCTTTATATTCAGAGAGGGCACTATATTGGGGTTTTTTGTTTGTTTGTTTGTTTTTGTTTTTTACGTAGGTAGTTTATAATTTCTATTCCTTTTATTTCAGGATAATAAGGGGAACTTGCAAGGTAGCCATTGTAAAGAGGGGTTTCAAACAAATAGTTAAAAATGTTTAAGTTAATCAGGGAACTGTGAACACAGTAATTAGGGAATTACCATTAATTATCTTTAGCTGTAATCATCGTATTAGGGTTATGTTTTCTAACAGAGCCTTTTATTTTAAAAGATCGCATACAGAAGTATTTGCAGATTAAACGCTATGATTTGCTTTGAAATAGGGTGTAGAGTGAGTCAGGTAGAGATGAAACAAGATGCACCACGGATCAAAAATTGTTGAAGCTGGGTGATGGGTACATGAGGCTCGTTTTACTATTATCTCATCTGCTGTAAATGAAATGTTCGGTAAAAGAAAGGTTGAATTAAAGGAAAAGGGAGCCTGCTGGGTCCTGTGAGGGTGACAACCACTGGTTTTTGGTGAACTCTATATTCCGTTTTCTTTAGGGCTTAGCTTTTTGAAGTTTAAAAAAAAACAAAGAATTGACTCTTTTGTCTATGTTTTTTGTGTCCTCTTTCAGTGAAAGTGGAAGACTGTTCAGGATGGAGGAGAAAGGCCACTTGGAGAAGGGTGGGGGCAGTGAGGATAGGAGAGACTGGGAACAACATGGTGGGGAGGGAGGAAACCTTGGAAAATATCCATCGTCCCATGAGGCCACCTCTGAGCATCCCAAATGCCCTCTCCTGCTGACAGCAGCAATTCCACTGGTGTGAGGTATTTCAGACCAGCAGCAATGCGGACAAGTACAAAGGGATGGCTTCTGCCCCCTCCCAGCCAGACCTCCTTCTGGCCTTCTGAAAGATTCCTCTTCCTCTCCACTGGTTTCTAATTCCGTTTCTCAAAGATGGAGCCAGCTCTGGGGTGTGGCATTCATTGACAAGCACGTCCTAGGTGCCAGGCTGCAACCTGTAGGGGCAGAGAACACGCCAGGTCACAATTGCTTCCGGGAACCCAGGTCTAGTAGGGGCGATGTTTGTGCAAAGGAGCTGCTGGTGATTGGGACACAAAGCAGAAACACTGTCTCCTCAGGTGCTGAGCTTTGTGAAATTGTAAATATGATGCATTTACATACAGAACAACCTTGCCTGGAGCTCCCCCAGGTGCCCAACCTCCTCCAGGCGCCAAAACTGAATTCAATTTAACTCAATTACTGTTTACCAAACACCTACCCTGTAGGTAGGAACTACCTTTCTGGCACTGCCTTTCAGAAATATTCTTCCCAAGACCTACCTGTTTTAACTTTCTCCCCGGTCTCATCTCTCTGATCCTTCTCACTTTTTTTTATTTGTGTTTCAGCATCTCCTACCCTGGACAGAGCAACATTTAGAGCGGTTTCTAGCCTAACATAGTTGCCTTCTAGACAGTTTCTGGTTCATTTCAATGTAACATTAAAATAAAATTTAAAAAACTTTCATTAAAACCAGATTTGAAAAAAAAAACACACACACACAACAACAACAAAAACAAACAAACAGAAACACAGCAATGTACACAGCAGGGAGGAGGGGCATGTCCATCACGCCCTCTCTGAAAGAGACCAAGAGCGCCTTGATCCCTCCTGTTTTTCCAGCTTATGACCCCCCACCCCCCACCCCGGCCTGCTTTTCTCCTCCCGGGCAGAGCCCACCGGCAGTTATCAGAACCGCCTCCTTTGCTTCCAGCTCTTCCATTGCGCCTGCGCAAAACCCAGCCCCTCATCAGTCCCACCATCTGCCTGAGACCTGACCCTCTCCAGGCCAAGGTCTCTTCTTCCTGGTCTGTGCTCCTTCACCTGTTCCGTCAGCAGCTCTCTCACCAGCTCCTCTCAGCGAAAAGCCTACCTGACTAGTGGGGAAGAGGGAGCGAACTGGGAGTGAAGGGGCTCAAAGCACAGCTCCCGCACCCGCAGAGCCAGCCCAGTGTGAGGTGCCCTCCTCCTGCACAAGGCCAGCGCCCTCCCCAAACCGGGGTCCAGAGCCCCCGCCTCCTGGACCCTTCCCTGGATTCATCCTTCCCATCTCCAGTGCACTGAGGGTTCCCGCCATGTCCTCTCTCCTCAGTCAGTCACACCTCCCTTTGGCCTTCACTTCCTTGCCTCCCGTTTTACACTGAAACCTGGTCCCTGCCACCTCAGATCACAGAGCTGCTCGCACAAAGCCCACCATGGCTTCTATGGCCGCATCCACAGGCTCTGCCCTGGCCTGACCAGCGGCAGAGTGGAACTTCCTGCTGAGTTCCATTGTTTTGCAGTAGTGCCGCCTCATACTTCCTTCCCTGGCCACCTCGGACTCCCCCTTCCACACTCAACTAATAATGTTCCTCCCAGGAGCTCCCCTGAACCCCCAGGTTCACCTGTGTGCCCCTCCTCTGGCCCCCCCATCTTAACATTCATTATATGTTTGGGGGTCTTTCCTGGAGGGCAGGGACTGGGTCTCACTCTCTTGCATTCCTCCAGGGCCCAGCCCAGGGTCTGGTACCGGATAAGCCAGGTGTTTGCTGGGCTGAGCCAAATGTCTGGCGGCAACGCACCCCCAAACGCTCTGGCTTCCTCAGGACTCTTCATGGTGACACAGTCACAAATTTCCATCAAAGCTAGATAGTCACACTTTGAAACTGGCACATGCGAGGGGGCACTACAGTCTTCAGGAACCCCCTCAACCTGATCAATCCACCTAAGAGATTCTGGGGGGAGAGAGTCCCTGTTGGCACTCGGGTGACATTTCAAACAGCTTGAGTCCCCACCTCCACATACGGCTGAGGCGACTTCGCTTAGACCACAGGGAAAGAGCACAAAAGACTTACCAGTTCCCTCTACTTGTGCGTGAACACTGCAGATGAGTGAAAACCACGTGCTCTATTTCCTCCCTCACCATCAGGGGTCCAGAGGAGTGGGTATAACCCATCCATCGAGGCATAATCCATCCAGTGAGTGGGTATAACCATCCCATTGAGCACAGGGCTTTCTCTGGCAGTCTGAAAGCCCTCAGCACCTTGCTTAGCCCCTCACAAAGAAGAGGCATTCAATAAATAAAATTAAATTTTAAACCAAAATTATAAAAATTTCACCTCTTTTTTTTCCCCTAAGAGCTGGAATTTTCAGGGAATAAAATTATCCGTACCTTCTGATTAGTGATTAATGAGAGACAATTCACAATTCTTTCCCACATGAAAATTGTGCTTTAAAATGCAGAACTAGTCAACTCTCTCACTTGGGGAGCAGAGGGGATTTCTGGAATCCGACCAAGTCTGCCTTTCTCAGTACATTTCCCTGCTAGCAATGCTCTTAGGAATCAAATGTGGTTTATTTCATTTTAAGTCGCTTTTTTTTTTTTTTCCAATTCAGGAAAATGAATGTTGGAGCCAGATAAGAAACTATAGTCTGCTTTCAAGAAGGTTACAAGAAAACTGCATCTTGCATTACTAATCCTTTATCTTCGTGTTAACAAAAAGATTACTGACACATTTTTGAATAAAAGAAAATAAAATAGCAAATGTATCTTAGGAAATGTGTAACTTTCATGCAACACACAAATCAGTTGTTAAATATTTTTAAATGAAAGAAAATGCATAATAAATTTTTTCCTTTAGAAGTTAAGAAACCAACTTTTGAAGATAGGAGAAAAAAAGAAAAGAAAACTAGGATTGGGAAGCGTCTTTCACAGAACGTAGGATATGAGTTAAATGGTTATACCTATAACTTCTTAACAGATAACACGTTTCCTAAAAATGATTGCATTGGCCCAAGTAAGTGTTGTTTTGTGAGGGGAAACATTTCAAAGTCTGTCTCTGTGTTTCTTTCCTGCCAGGTTAGACTTCATTTCTCAGAGTCCCTGAGGAAGATTCTGGGAGACTGAAGCCAGCCAGACATATTTACCCAAGAACCTCAGGAACAAGGCCCAGGACAGAGAGCCAACCCAAACCAACCAGCAGTGCTGACCAAGCCCACCCCACAGCATGGGGTCTCCTCCTCATTTATCAAATGAGATAACAACATCCTTACCTCCGAGAATTAAATGGTATGTGGTGGACTGAATAGATAAATACTGAGGAAACATAACTGCACACAAGAAAAGACAGTTGTTATTTTTGAGCAAGGAAAAGAGAGCCTGAGAGCATCAGGTCACAGGATGGAGGGAGGATGGTGGAAATGGGATTAATCTCCCAAGATGACACTGCCAGCGACAGAATTCAGAAGACCTGGAGGGACATCTGCCTGAGTGTTCTGTTTATCCTTGGAAGTGGTCAAAGATGCTGAATTCTCCTTTAAATGTTAGTTTTCCAGCAATGTCATGATAATAGCCTGGTAGTAAGAAGAAACACTCATTGATATCAGAGTGGTTCTAAGTACTTTATACATCATCTCATTGGATCCTAACCAGCTCTGTGAGTGAGCTGTTACTACTGTCCTCAGCCTGAACGTAGAGAGAATTTCAAGATTCTGATTCTTGTTAGAGATGGGAGAACCTACTTAGGTCTCAGCCCCATGCAATCTGCTTCCACCCATCCTTTTCTGGAGAACTCTGTGTGGAAATATCAGCTGCTTGTGCCTTCTGACGAGTGGAGGCGGGTTGTTGGGGGGTGGGGAAGTGTGGTGTGGTGTAAGTGACTACTCAAGGTTCTCCAGAGAAACAGAACCAGCAGGATAACTCAAGCAGACAGGAAGAAAGCAAAAGGGGGGCTAATTCTTCCTTCCAATGCCCGTTTGTTCTATTTAGGTCCTTAATGGATTAGATAATGCTCACCCACGTTGGGGAGGGCAGTCAACTTTACTGAATCCATGGATTCAAATGCTAACCCAAAAACACACTTATACACACCCAGAAATTATGTTTAATCTGTGCACCTTTTGCCCCAGTCAAACTGACCCACAAAACTGACCATCCCAGGAGGTGACTGGCAGGGCACGACTGGGCATATCTGGCTCTCTAGTCACGCTATCAACATAAAGCACAAAATCTGATCCAGAACATTAATATGACCGGAGACTCACCGAGGTCATGTTATAGAATGGGACATGTACATTACTGGGCCCCTCGCTAGGTTACCAAGGCACAGGACCATGTTCTTAAAGTCCTAGCACCTGCCACAAGCTCCCCGGAAACAGCCAGGCTTGTCCCCTTCACTACCTGTGTGAAGGCTGAAGCTTCACCCAAAATGCTTTTTCAACTCTGGGGAAAACGCTAAGGAAATGAGCAGCTAATCATCCTAAGAGTTCAGGTGATGTTATCGTGTTCAATTATTTCCTTCCAGAGACACTCCCCAGAAATCCACTGCGTGCTCACCGTTTGAACTTACACATTGGAGAAAGGTTAAGAGGCCCTTTAATTCTAATTAAGTGATTGGTAAACTCCAAGTCAAAACAACAGTGGAAGGAAATCCATTACGTGTGAGGAAGACACTTAATGAAAAGAGTCCTCTAGAGGAAGAAATAATAATAAAACGGGGCGAACTTGGGAAACTGAGAGGGTCTGTATGATGAATCACCATGTGTATTGGTCTGGCCAGGCTCTTCCTCTGGAGAAACCCCTTCCCTCGTCTAAGTGGACCTGGGGGGCTGTCAGTCATAAGACACTCCTTCCTCACCCCCCAGTCACACAGGCATGGGCTTGAAATCCAGTCTGATTACTTAAATATATATATGTTTGTGTATCTCCATGGACACTTGGGATGTTTCCACGTCTTGGCTATTGTAAATAATGCTGCAGTGAACATGGGGGTGCAGACGTCTTTTCAAGATAGTGATTCTGTTTCCCTTCTAAATACTTAGAAATGGGATTGCAGGATCATATGGTAGTTCTACTTCTAGTTTTTTGAGAAACCTCCATACTGTTTTCCCTAATGACTGGACCGTTGTGCATTCCCACCAACAAAACACAATGGTTTCCTTTTCTCCACATCCTCACCGAGACTCGTTATTTCTTGTCTTTGTGCCATTCCTCACAAGTGTAAGGCAAGAACTCACTCATTACGGTTTAGATTTGCATTTCCCTGATGATAGTGATGTTGAGCACCTTTTCATGTACCTGTTGGCCATTTGGATGTCATCTGTAGAGAATGTCTGTTCAGTTCCTCTGACTGTTTTTTTAATCAGATTCCACCTAAATGTCTTATTGCCATACGTTTACCCCTCACTAACGGGTGCGAGGTTTAAGGCTGCCTAAATTTAGAGAAAAGTAAAAAAAAAAAAAAATTTTGGACATAGGATCCCCAAATGTCCTTCTAGAGGGAAACTGGAAGAGCCAGATATTCTAGAATGTCTCCTCTATAACCTGTGCAAGACCTTTCCTCAGCTTCCAATCTTGCTTTCCCAAATGAACGAATTACAGAAGAAAAGGAGCCAGCACTAACTTGCACTGCACTATGCCAGCCACTGTGGGGGGTTTGACACATGCCATCTAATCTTCAGAGCAAGCCTGCAAGATAAGAAATATCCCCATTTTACAAATGAGGAAACCAAGACTCAGAAAGGTGTAGAAACCTGCCCAAGGCTACACAGCTAGTGCACAGCAGAGCCACAAATTAACACCTGTATCTGTATGAATCCAAGCCTCATGTCCTTTCCAGTTCAGGAAGCCGGAACACCATCCACCACTCCCATTTCTTGGAGCAGACAACACGCACGGCGATGGGTGGGGAGAGAGTATTCAGTGTAACCATCGTTTATCAGGTTTGCCGATTGCTGTGATGAGAGACCCGGGCATCAGGATCCCTGCGCTCGTGGAGCTTGAGGTGCCCCAGGGGAAACAGACCATTACACAAACCGCTGCACTTCAGGTTTGAATGAGGTTACAGTGTAAAGTCACTTGGGGTCCTGAAGCGGGAACCGCAGATCCTCATGGGCTATGGCAGAGGAACGCCGTATGGAGGAGGGACTTATCCTGAGCTTAAGAAGGTGGGATTTCAATCAGCGGAAAGGGTGAAATAAGGAGGGCTTCTCCCTTGACTGAAACTGCATGTGCAGTTAGTTGGCTGTGTGCCCTTCCACTGTCCAGGTGTACAGAGAACTGTACAGGGTGAGACACTGCATTGATCAGAATGGCCTCGTTTATGCTATGGTAACAAATGACCCCAAAACCTCAGTAGATTTTTAAAATAATACTTATCTTGCTTAACTTCTTGTTCACCATGCTTTGTGGAGGAGCCCACTACCTGTCTCTTTGACTCTAGGATGCAGGCTAATGAAACAGCCTCTACCAGGAACACCCCCACCGTGAGAGAGGGCAAAACGTCACCAGAGGGGCTTACACCATCAACTCACTGCTCCAGTTGGAAGTGACTCCTGTCACTTCCACACACATTTCTTTGTCTGATACTAACCCAGAGCCCGATCCAATCAGAGAGGGACCCAAGGAATACAATTCTAACAGGGGCCCAGAAAGTAGAGAGCCAGTGATATCTGCAAACAGTGGAAGTGACTACCACAACTGGTATAGACGCTTGTCCATGACGGGGTTCACGTGAGGCAAGGACATGAGAAGATTGTCATATGGAGAGAAAATAAAATCCAGAAATCAGACCAGCAAACAGGCATTGATTAAGCACCTACTAGGCGTTAAGCTTTGTGCAAAGCCTTGGGGACTCAAAAATGAGTAATATAGTGTCTGTCTCCAAGGAGCTAACAGTCTGATAGTAGTAAATGATGCGTATTATAGACTGAACTGTGTTCTCCCGAAATTCATATGTAGAAGCCTCAGCCCCTGGGGTGACTGTATTTTGAGACAGGGCCTTTAAGGGAGTAGCTAAGGTTAAATTTAGGTCACAAGAGTGGGGCCCCAACCCCAACTCTCGGTGTCCTTAAAAGAAGAAGAGACACCAGAGCTCCCTTGTTCTCAGTGCACACACACAGAGAAAATGCCTTGTGAGGACACAGCAAGACGTCGGCCATCTGTGGACCAAGGGGAGATGTCTTAGCAGAAACTAACGCTGGAAACTTGATCTTGGACACCCAGCCTTCAGAACAGTGAAAAAATAAATTTCTTGTTTAAGCCACCTTGGTGGTGGTATTCCGTTATGGCAGCCGAGCAGACAATACAGCGCGTAGGCAGATAATTATAATGTGATGCAGTAAGTACAGTGATAGAGACATACAGGTGGGCACACAGGAGAAGGGGCTCCTCCAGTGGTTAGAACACAATGGTGTTTCACCACAGCCACAGGTCACCCTAATTCTGTGTCCTGGTGCAGAACCCCGGGGGCAGGGCCCTGCCTCTACTTGGAGGAAAAGATTCAGGAGAATTGGGTGGCTTCAAAAAATCAGTCACGGTCTAGTGTCTCCCCTTATGTGGCCCAAGGCAGGTCCCCTGCAGGAAGATTCTTAGAAAGATGCTCAAAGTCCACCTCCTTAAGGGTGAATGTGAAAGAGACTGTGCTAAGGCTAGTACTATTACTTCCTGCCCCTTTATCCTCTTTGGTCATCAGCTACTTTGCTCCAAAGCCATAGGAAGCAATAATTTTCTGAGATACCCAAGAATTTCACTTTATATTGGGTAAAAGCAATACACTGAATAATCACAATTCGTGGAATGTGATCACAAAGCATTTCTATGCTGTCTTTCTATATTCCTTTAACGTTTATTCATCAGAGTAAGTACTTCTGCTCTTGTATGAAACTTAGACTGTTTCCATGACTTTTCTAATGACTTACAGGGAAAAAAATCCTACAGACAGTTTCAAAATGCAGTTAGAATGTCCTGTCCCACATAATAGTCAACTCTTCTAACTTCATTCAAAGTTCAGCTGATCTTTCCCTTCCCAGCGATGACCTGCTACCTGGGAAGAGGAGGTAGTTGACTTCCGGCTTTCTTACCCACTTTCTCTCTCATCCCCAGCCACTGTTTCTGACACTCCAAGACTGGGAGCTCAGGGGGAGAAGGGAGGAGAGCAGGAAAGCTGTTACTTGACTGGCACTATCCTAAGCTCCACAGTTATGACTTGATGACACCCGATTCTCTGGTCCTACCCTGAGTCACCTGTGAAGCATTTTCACAAGTTATTCAGATTCCCATTGATTTCTCGCCTGCCATTTGCTTCACTCAGGCAACTGCATTTCTAGTACAGTTGATTACTTCCTGTGTCCACAGTCCCCTGGGAAGTTCCCCCACCCGCTTTCTGTCAGTTGGGTCCCATTGACCCTCCACAATCCCCTACTGGATAGCACTCAGCTCTTTCACACACAAGCAGTCATCTGGCCCTTAGGGACACTCTTGCCCCTTTGCCCTAACACAGGATGATCCCAACATAGACACCACCTTGAAATCGTCCACCAGCAGTCAGCCAGCCCATCTCTCATTCTTTGAAGATTTACACAGTGGGAGTCAGGCAGCAAGCCACTATGTCCTCCATTCTCTGGGTGGTCCCACTGAAGTGCCCCTCACTAGGCTTGAGGCAAAGTCACCCCTCCCATGCTGAGGACAGGGGTTACTCACAAAGTAGCTCTCTCCAAAGAACTTCTCATTACAAATTCTCTCTAATCCCCAAAAACCCAACTGTTTCCACTCTTGATGTGCATGTATGTTTAAGAGAAAGAAAACTCATTTTTTAATATTTTCTTTGCAAATTGGCATCATGATCTGGCTTCTGGCTATGATATGTCACCCATAGTCTTTGAGTTTCAGCTAAAGCTTCCATTTTAATATCCAGTTACTCAGACTGTGGTGGGCAGAATTGCCTGCAGTCCTGCAGAGTCCTACCCAGATGGCAGGGGATTTTAAATAAGATTCCCTGTGGGACCGGAATCCATACTCACTACTGATTTAACAGCCCAGAAAGACCCTCTTCCTCGGTGGGGTTTCACTCAAAGCATTAATCCTGTCTGGTCTCTTCATTCTCTTTGGTCTCATTATTCCTGATTTCAAAGTATTTGGATCCAAGAGCCAAAGCCTGATGCCTGTGCCATTCACACCAACCATCCAGCTCAGAGTATGTGTTCTGATTGCAATGCAATAAGATTGGAACACATCAGAAAAGGATGACCACACCCAAAAAGACCCATGGCCTTGTTAATTTATAAAGGACATTTCTAAATAACTCATGAGACAAAGAAGCCGTGACAAAGTATGGAACATTCAGAATTGAATGATGGAAAAACTACACATCAAAATTTGTGACATAGCCCCAAGGAGGTACTTAGAGGAAATTGTGTAGTCTTGAATGAATATTTTTAAAAAGAAAAACACTGAAGGGTAACAAAGTGAGCATCACAAGACGTTAGGAGAAGAAACAAGAAAAATCAAACAGTAGAAGGTTAGAAATAATAAATAATATTTTAATAGTAAGAAAGAAAAGAAACAGTAGAAACAGCAATAAAATAGAAAAATCTCTGGCAAAACTGATCAAGGAAGAACATATGAAGAGACAGCCTCCTCTAAAAAAATAAATAAGACTAAGAATTTTTTAAAAGACTTAACCACAGATCCAACAGATATTTTAAAATCAAAAAGAAATGTTACAGAAACCTTTATAGCAGTCAATTTAAATACTGAGATAAAATGAAAAAGATAAATTGCCAAAACGGCCTAGAGAATAAATAGGATACTGGGTTAGAACCATAATCAGTAAAAGCATCAAGTCTTGGCAGTTCTACAGTTGTTTTATCAAACCTTCAAGATGTAGATACCTTCTACTTTATCAACATGTCCCAAAAAGTAGAAAACGAAAAAAGATACCCCAACTCATTTTATGGAGTTTGCATAACCCAGATACCAAAACAGGACAAAGAGATTATGAGGAGGAAAAATTGTAGGTCCATCTCATTTATGAGCAAAGATGAAAAATATTTTTTTAAATATTAGCAAAGTAAATAAAGGAAAGTATGAAAAATTGGTCATGACTAAGTAGAGTTTATTCCAGTTCAAAAGGATGTTCTAACAGTTTAAGATCTATTAACTGCTTCACAAAATAAGTTATGTAACTGGCCAGTAGGCATAGAAAGAGGTGCTTATTGTCGTAAGTCATGAGAGAAATGCAAATTAAAACCACAAAGAGATAGCACTTCATACTCACCAGAAAGGCTAAAATTAAAGATTAGCAATACCAAATGTTGACAGAAATGTAGAGCCACTGAAATTCTCATACAATGCTGATGAAAGTGGAAAATGGTAACACCACTTTGGAAGGCTGTTTGACAATTTCTTATAAAATTAAAAATACACCTATGTTTTATTGGCCAAAATTGCATCTCATGCCACAATTATATAATGAATGTAATGAATTACTATTATAAAATAATTAATCTTATTATTAATTTTCTAACTCATACCATATATAAGAGAATATATTTGAAGTATATATAACCAACAAATAGTTATCGGAATATGTAAAGGAAAGTACAAGAATAATCTAATACAGTCAGTGCTCAAATGGCCAATAAACGTGTGAAATGAAGCCCGTCTTCACGATGAAGAAAGAGATTAAAACAACAAACTTCACCAAAATATCAAACTGTCAGTCAGACCAGTGGAGATGAGGCCCTTCTAGGGAGAAGGATTACCATGCGCACACGCGTCTAACACGGCAAGGACACTTACACCTCCATGTGTGTTTACGTCGGAAAAGAGAAGCAAAAATTTTATATGCAAGTAAACATCAAACCTGGACACTGAGACGTTTTTCTCTGCATCCCTAGCACAAACCCACATGGAGTCCAGTGGCTCAGAAAATAAAGGCTCTCCAACCCCCAGCCTTCCCAGGATTCTATGTAGCTCTTCCTCCTGGGGTGTGGCTACATTAACAAGTGAGTTCTAAGCCACTCATCCATTCACCACGTGGGTGCAAGGACTCCCTTAGATGTGCCTCAATCAGACAAAACAGCAGTTGGGATTACTTCCTGCCTTCCTCTGGCAAAGCCCCGCCCCCTCCTAGACTAGTTCCAGGAGCATCTGAGATTTGGAGGAGCTTTGTGCCATGGTCCGTGTGCTGACCTTTCCCGGCATAATAGCATGCTGTAGCTGAGGCTGTATTACCTCAGAAATCCAAAGCACAGACAAAAATAACTTGTAAAGAAAGTAGAAAGCACCAGGGGCAAGGTAAAATCGTTATATCAACGTGTTCCCAAACAGTAAAAATAATTCTTCCATTGTCTCCTTTTCATCATCACATTATATTATTGTCTCTATGTTGATAATGGCAAGTTTTCTAAACTTTATCGAAATTTTACAGGTTAAAAAAGAAGCGCAGGTAATCATGGAAAATGTTTGACTCAAGAAATGTAGGTGGGGAGGGCAAGATGGAATTTTGGGCATCACTTATCACAGAGAGCAAGATAAGAACAAAAACACTGGAGGCTAAATAAAATCCTGAGGTGGAAGGAAGGACAGCGGGGTGGGTTCTTCCTGGCTGGGGGTGGTGGGAAGGAACAGAGGTGAGGACCGGCTCCTTGCCTGCAACACCTAGTCCTAGGGGAGGTGGTTGTAAGAACCAGCCCACAAATGAGGATGAAAACAGGAACTCACCCACTGAACTAATTATATATCTTGTTTAAACGTTAGGGGCATAGGGTCAGGGGCAAAACTAAGATGCACCCATCAGTGGACTCTCTCTCGCTCGCTCTTATTTCAGAAGTAAATAGCAACAGCGGGAAAAATACAAAAGGGATAGGTTTTGAAGGCCAAGTTGAAGAGCAGGAAGAAAATGAGGTAAGGTAGCTATTGTAAGCCAGCGCATTAAGATAATGTGTTTACGGGAGTAGAAAAGCTGCTGGTGGATTTTCACTCCTTGTCTCTCCAAGCAAAAGGTCTGGGGGGGCAGTGTGGGTAGTGAGCACATTCTAGGATCTCCATACCCCAAGGAAAACTGAGAGTGACCATTCGGGTCTCACCAGTCTTCAAAGAAAATCAAAATTAGTCCAGATGAACCACAAGAAGCGAGACAGTGTTTCCCAGTCCCTTTCCATCACCATCCCCCTAAGGAGTCATTTGAGGTGTTTTTCCCTAATTGCCCCCACTTCAGTGTCAATACCACAGATATGCTGTATATCTGTTTATGCACGGCATGCATCTCCGTGCTGTATACGTAAAAAGACTGAGACTTTTTTGGCTTCCGAGAACCAGTTTTCACCCCCTTGGGAGTGATGTGCTCTTCAAGGATTCATGGTATAGACCTGTATACTCTTTTGCTCCAGCTTGCCTCGGATGGCTTCTTATAACCGCAGTCAATTGATTAAATTAAGTTATATTTTTATAGAAAAGTATGACAAGCAAATTACCAGGAATAGATGTATTATCTTGAGCTAATGACTGCAGTCGGTAATGGTGCTCACGTACATCTGGTGGCAAGTAACAGAATTGCAGGAGTACAGGTGAAACAGAGAATCAGCTCTGAAGAGGCTCTCTGCTACTATATACAAAATATAAACAATAAGGTCCTACTGTGTAGCACAGGGAACTACATCCAATACCTTGCAATAACCTATAATGAAAAAGAATATATATATATGTATAACTGAATCACTATGCTGCACTTCAGAAACTAACACAACATTGTAAATTAACTGTACTTCAATAAAAAAAAATAAAACAAAGAGGTTTTGTGTTTATCACAAAAATCTCACACGTGCACATCTCTCCCCACCCTGAAAATCACTCCTAGAATCTGTATTCCATATGGTCTTACTGGCCAAGAAGATTTTGTTATACTTTCTGAGCCATGTTAGTAGTGCGGAATAAAAATAAGATTTACTTTAATAAAATTTTCCAAATCCAAACCATAACAGAAAATTTAATGTGATTTTTTTCAGGCCACATTGTCTCTAAATCCTGATACAGCATCCTATTGGTGGGGACAAGGTGTCCATCTGAAAATCACTCTTCCGGAAAAATTGACTTCATGATCATTGAAGCAAATATCTCAGAGTCAGCTTGAAAACAAAAGGCTAAAGTCAACCACACAGCCAATTGGTTCCTAAAGCATCCATCCACTTCTTGATTCAAGGAAATCTTTGCAAATTGGTTTACATTATAATAATAGTTGTAATAATAGCTCCCATCATTCCTACGTAAGCTAGAGGTGAGCGCTGCTGTGGTCCCCATTCTACAGCTGTGGAAAGTGAGGCTCACCTTGCCCAAGCCCACAGGGCTGTAATGAAAGAGGTAGAGTCGGAATTCAAATCTAGCTCTGCCTGAGCCCAAAGCCCACGTTTTAACCACATCACAGCCCCTCCCTCTGTGTAGACAAAGCCTAGGTAGATAGGAGTGTTCAACGTCAAGTAGAAATAGTTCTGCTAAAATACAAGCTGTGTCACACAACTTTGTGGGCTTTTGAAAAATTTGGACAACAGCTCCATCCTTCTAAAACCAAGCAGGTTGGAAAAGCCACTGTGAAGATTTGTTTTCGAATCTGAGACCCACTCCAAGAGGGTGTGCTCGGAGTTCAGCAGACAATGAAAAATCATCCCCGGCTCTACCCTCTAACAATCAGTGCGCGGAACTCCCGCTCTCTGTCAACCTCCCGGCTAAAGCCGGCTTGGGGGGCTCTCTGCTTTGCATGCGACTGCACAGAGGCAATTTATTTTCTCATTGGAAATGGTGATGCCGAGAGAGCAGAGCCGTGTCACACATGGGGGAGCCACCACTATAGGGAACAGAAGCTCCTTCCAGCTTGGCTTAGCTGCCATCTTTTAGGCTGCCGTGATAGCAGCCAGAACGGTGCATACCCAATCCCTGTCTCAAGCAGGATTGAGAGTGTCTCAAATCCCTGCTTCTTAGAGAGAATAATGGCCAGGGTTCGTGGGGGAGAAAAGGAGGGGAACCTCTCTCTTGAAACTCTGACTATTGGGCTCCTTAAAGATGGATTAGCATTTCAGAGATTTATTCAGTTTCTTGGGTAGAGAAGCTGACTCACAGATACTATAAGTTTGGGCGTGATAGCTTAGAGCTAAATCTGTGTTCTTAAGCAGAATCTCAAACCAATAATTTTGAGGAGGCATAATGGAGTGCTGTGATCACCCCAAAACTCCATAAATAATGAACTCACATCCCTCCCCTCCTTACCCGACAGTCAAGAATCAAACACCCTTAGCCTTCCAGAGCATCTGAAAACACACAAGTATCCCTGGCTGTTACCTGCACGGGCAAAAATTAAAAAGCCAGGGGTTGCCTAAGAGGGAAGATTACAGGAAGAATGACTTGATTGGTGGGTTTGCAATGAAAGGAACTCCTTCACAGGTAAGCCCTAGCTGTAAAAATCAAGTGCCATTAAGAGCAAAAAGAAGGAATAGGGGGAAAATTGAGAAGAATCCACAAAATCCAAATTCTAGAGAATCATACTAACAGTAGCACTGCCCAGTAGAAATCTGTGAGTCACAAATGCAAGCCACATGTGTCATTTTATTTTTAGGGGTTTTTTTTGGGGGGGTTTTTTTTAGTGGAGGTACTGAGGATTGAACCCAGGACCTCATGCATGCTCATCACGCACGCTACCACTGAGCTATACCCTCCCCCTGTAATTTTAAATTTCCTAGTAGTCATGCAAAAATACAAAAGAACAGGTAAAATTAATTTCTATGATTTATTTTACTTAACCTAGTGGATCCAAGATATCCTTTTTAATTATGGAGAGTTTTACCTTCCATTGTTTATACTAAGTATTCGAAATCTGATTTGTACTTTATATACACAGCACTGCCCAGTTTGGACTTGCCACACTTCGAGTACTCAGTGGCCAAATGCGTCTAGTGGCTAATGTATCAGTAGAAAATTCTTAGCCATATGTGCTCAAAAGAATCACAAAGAGTGATACAAGGACACTAACTAGAAGTGGGGAAAATCATAAACAACTTAAATGTCCATCCCAAGGTGACTCGTTCATTTAATTTTATTATATTGAACAATGAAATACAAGTTAGCAATTAAAATAAACAAACTGAGTCTAAACATACCACCATGACATCACTCCAAAGCATAATGCTGAGTGACAGAAGCAATCTACACTGTGCCATTTAGGTAAAGTCTTAGAAATACCCTCCAACGACCATATATTGCTTTCTGTAACAAACATGTGTAATGCAGTAAAAATTTAATACCAGACAGAAGACATATGCACTAACTTTGAAAACAAGTAGTTAATTCTGGGAAAGGGGAGAGGAAGGAGAGAAGAGGGTTTTGAGAAAGCTACAAGGAGTCCTCCACGGAATACGGAGTGTTTTATGTATTCAAAAAATAATCTGGCACAAACAACAAAATGCTAATATTGTTAAATCTCAGTGGTGGGTACCAAAATGCTCATTAAGTTACTCTCAGTTCTTCTCTGGATGTTTGATATATTTCATGAAAGGAGAGAGGGAGGGGAGCAGAAAGAAGAAGACACAACATCAAGACAGAAATTTTAAAAAGATGAAATAGTTGGAACAATCCAGCCCAGGACTGGGGGTCATGTTCCACCTGCTTCCTGCGGACAGTGGGACCCATTTGACATTCGCTAGTGAGGCAAGTATTTGTTGCATCCCTTCTCAGGGCATTCAGAGATGCTCACAGCTGTGAACCTAGTTGGAAAAAAAAAATTATTCTTTTGTTTTCCAGACCCGTCTATGAAGGCAGAAGAAGGGTATTTGGGTTTTTTTTAAAGAATCTGTTTTAAAAGGATTACACAGAACTTTGAACACGTGAAAGGGTTAACCTTCAGCCCCCTGGAACCAGGCTGAGCCGCTCCCTGCTTGGCAGTAAAGGATAACTGAGGAGTTGTCTTCACACAGCCCACACAGCCACGCCCTGGCTTTACCGTGCCATGCCGCACCTCCTCATTCGTAACTTTGAACTTGGCACGTCTACTCCTGGTCCGCGATCTCCCTCCTTGCCGTACAGGCTTTAAACACACACACACACACACACACACACACACACACACACACACACACACACACACACACACACACACATACTACACTTGATTCTGCCTCCTCTCCTCCCTCCTACACGTATTTGACTCTCAGCACAGCGAGGATTCTGTACATTTGGTGTCCTCCGCAAACCTGAAGAGTTTTTTGTCCTTCATCTCTTTCTGGTCACTTATTATAGATGCATCAAAACACTGATCCCACGAGGTCCCCACTTTTAGCACTTCTCCACCCACAAGGCGCCCATTTACCCTAATCTTGGTGATTGTCTCTGCGCCCAGTTCCTTTCTTGGATAAAAACTGCTTCCTTAGTTCCATGGAAACAGCTTTCAATGTTAAACACTATCAGAAATCTATTGCTTAGCGGGGTTTTTTTTAAGCTTAAGCGAATACCTGTATCACAACCACACAACTTTTGTTTTTTGACACTGTCACCAAAAAGGGGAAAAAAAGAGAAATATATATATATATATATATTTATATGATTATAAGTTCTCATTCTAGAAACCAGTCAGTCTCTCAGTCCAACAAATTATTTTACACTCTCTGGTGAATCTATTTCAAGTTGTCTAGGTGTCCAAGGAAGACCAACCAGCCTAAGGTTTTCAGGGCCTTTTGGACTTTTTGATGGATGATTATTTATAAGCCGAATTCTTCTGCTTTCATTGGGAAATTCGGCACCATAAAGAGCTTCATTTCCTTAAAGGAATAATACTTACTTTATGCTTCTGATTTTTTTTTTAATTCAAGGTAAATTCCTGTGTTATTAAATAAAAATTCCAAATAGTCTGTCATGGATCACAGAATCCCTTGAAATCCATTGATTTTAATGAAGGTTAGCATCTTAGCTGTTCTTAAATATATACTATTGGGAAGGGAGAGGTAAAAAGTTTAATTTTTTCACCACCCCCCCAAAACAAACCTTTTTAAATAATCCCAAAGAATCTTAAAACCACACGACTCTATGAAATCCCTTCCAACTCCTGGGCATTGTTTATGCACGTGGATATGTTAGCATCACAGAAATGAAAGCCGAGAAGCTCTGGATGGGCTTCATTCATTTGAAAAACAAAAGGCCAGTATTGTTGTTTAAGTGGCTCTTGGGACAATTTAAGTATATTGACATGGAATTTCATCTTTTCCCTACAAGCAACCCAGGATGAGACCGCAGGAAAAAACGTTCTGTCTATTTCAGCCCTTCCTGACCTGTTCTTTGAGGAGTGGAAACTGAAGGGATTATCTTTACTTAGAGCCTGAAGAAAGACAGACATTGTCTTCAAAGAGAAGGGCTTCTTCACCCACAATGCTTTAGGGGTCTGGAGGCAAAACACAAGCTGTACTTCAGAGTAAAATGTGTTAAGTCCCTTTCTAAAATCGTTTAAAACAGTCTCTAGCGGAACATTGGGTAGATTTTGTTTTGTTCTATAATTATCGTCCTTTGCTACCAAGATGATAAATGAATCTGTAACCCTCTCTCGGTGAGTTCATCCTTTCTTCTTTTCCTCCTTGTCCTCTTCAGATCTCTTGCCTTCCCCTTTATGTCCTATTTTCAGAATTCTGTTGAATTCATGCCTCCAGAAGACTGCGGCATACTTTTGTCTTTGGCGCCCTCTTCTGGTCACTTCATTTTTATAACCGCGTCTTGGATCATTTTAGTGCTGAGGGAAGGAACTTGAAGAGGTAAAAGTGTCACTATATGCAGATGACATGATACTATATATAGAAAACCCTAAAAGATCCACACAAAAACTTCTAGAGCTAATCGAAGGATTCAGCAAGGTAGCAGGTTACAAGATTAACATACAAAAATTAGTTGCATTTCTTTACACTAACGATGAATCAACAGGAAAAGAAAGTAAAGAAACAATCCCCTTTAAAATAGCACCCAAAGCAATAAAATACCTAGGAATAAATCTAACCAAGGAGGTAAAAGACTGATACACGGAGAACTATAAACAATTGATGAAGGAAATTAAAGAAGACTTTAAAAAATGGTAAGATATCCCATGCTCCTGGATTGGAAGAATCAATATCGTTAAAATGGTCATACTGCCCAAGGCAATCTACAGATTTAATGCAATCCCTGTCAAATTACCCAGGACATATTTCACAGAACTAGAATAAATCATAATAAAATTTATATGGGACCACAAAAGACCTAGAATTGCCAAAGCATTACTGAAGAAAAAGTAACAGGCTAGAGGAATAGCTCTCCCAGACTTCAGACAATACTATAGAGCTACAATAATCAAGACAGCATGGTATTGGTACAAAACCAGACATATGGACCAATGGAACAGAATAGAGAGCCCAGAAATTAACCCACAAATTTTTGGTTAACTAATCTTCAACAAAGGAGGCAAGAATATACAATGGAATAAAGACAGTCTCTTCAGCAAATGGTGTTGGGAAAACTGGACAGCAGCATGTAAATCAGTGTAGCCAGAATACTCACTTACACCATACACAAAAACAAACTCAAAATGGATCAAAGACTTAAACGTAAGACAAGATACAATAAACCTCCTAGAAGAAAATATAGGCAAAACATTATCTGACATACATCTCAAAAATGTTCTCCTAGGGCAGTCTACCCAAGCAATAGAATAAAAGAAGAATAAACAAATGGAACCTAATTAAACTTACAAGCTTTTGCACAGGAAAGGAAACCATAAGTAAAACAAAACGACAGCCTACGGAATGAGAGAAAATTATTGCAAAAGATGAAACTGACAAAGGCTTGATCTCCAGAATATATAAGCAGCTCATATGACTTAAAAAACAAACAACTCAATCCAAAAATGGGCAGAAGACCTAAACAAGCAATTCTCCAAGGAAGAAATACAAATAATCAATAGACACATGAAAAAATACTCAATATCACTAATTATGAGAGAAATGCAAATCAAAACTACAATGAGGTATCACCTCACACCAGTCAGAATGGCCATCATTCAAAAATCCACAAATAACAAATGCTGGAGAGGCTGTAGAGAAAAAGGAACCCTCCTACACTGCTGGTGGGAATGCAGTTTGGTGAAGCCTTTGTGGAAAACAGTATGGAGATTCCTTAAAAGACTAGGAATAGACTTACCGTATGACCCAGTCATCCTGCTCCTGTGCATATATCCAAAAGGAACCCTACTTCAGAAAGACACCTGCACCCCAATGTTCATAGCAGCACTATTTACAATAGCCAAGACATGGAAACAGCCTAAATATCCATTGACAGATGACTGGATAAAGAAGATGTGGTATATTTATACAATGGAATACTATTCGGCCATAAAAAAGACAACATAACACCATTTGCAGCAACATGGATGTCCCTGGAGAATGTCATTCTAAGTGAAGTAATCCAGAAAGAGAAAGAAAAATACCGTATGAGATCGCTCATATGTAGAATCTAAAAAAAAAAAAAAAAAAAAAAAAAAAACATAAATACAAAACAGAAACAGACTCATAGACCTAGAATACAAACTTGTGGTTGCCAGGGGAAGAGGGTTGGGAAGGGACAGACTGGGAGTTCGAAATTTGTAGATACTGACAGGCATATGTAGAATAAACAAGATTATACTGTATAGCACAGGGAAATATATACAAGATCTTGTGGTAGCTCACAGTGAATAAGAATGCGACAATGAATATATGTATGTTCGTGTATAACTGAAAAATTGTGCTCTACACTGGAAATTGACATAACATTGTAAAATGACTATAACTCAATTTAAAAAAAAAAAAAAACCATGAACAAATTCATGTGAATCTTTTTCTATGAAATGCCAATAAGCCATTCGTCCAACAAGTCAAAGACACCCACCCCCACCCAAACAGGGGGAAGAGATGCTCCTTCATCTTAGGTGCTGCTCCTTCACCCCCTGCTGTGCACAGGGTGTGAAATTTCCACGTTGTCAGTTATCCAAGCCCCATAGACTAATCCTAACTTCACCTCTCCATATTTCTCATTCAGCCCCGCCTCAGAAATGTTCTTCCGCAAGAACCCAAAGCCTTTGCATCCACAGCGGTGATTCTCTCCATGGAGAAACGCACAAATCCTATGTAATCAGCAAGTGTGCTGGTCGCACGGCGTCCCGCTGCATACCTGGAGCGCACCTCTCCCATCTCCAACTCCCCTCAGCCGCTGCTTATCCACCCAGCAGACCCCGCACACCTTTCAAGTCGCAGCTGAAAATGCGATCTCCTCTCACCTCCCATGATGGGCATGGCTGCCCCGTATCTCACCGTCCCTCCATAATTCATACACATCTCCAGAATGGTAATTCACCAGTGGCACGTTTTCTAAAGTGAGTTCTAGAGAATTCACTTCCCATTCCATGAGATGCTTCATAGAAAATAGGATTCTGTGAACAAACACATCTGAGCAATGGAACGTACGATATCCCCTTCTCTCGAATGATATGCACAGAACAGTAATTTGGGAAACACCGCTTTTCTGTCTCGCTGGCGGAACTGCATCACCTCTGAGGAGCCATACTGACCCTTCTCTGCATCCTGAGGGCAGAACTGATGGGAGTCCTTTCTTACCTGCTGTCACCTTTCCTCTGTGGGAGGCCAGCCCTCTGGGGACACCCCCACCCTCACAGAGAGCTCAGCAAACCCAGCTGGTCAGACTCCGAAGCAGCATCAAGGCCCTCTCAATGTCTCCAGGTACCAGGAGCTGACTGTCTTGCCCACTACCTGGCTTCCTGATGCTCTGTCCCCAGCCCCTTGCCTACAGACGTCAGAAACTTGCTCCACTCTGGGTCTTTGCCTCAGGGGTTCCTGGCTCTTCTGTTTGCCTGGGTGGAGACTTCCAGGGCCCTTGACTTGCAGGAAACTTGTGACTCCACGGACTCCCCCTGCCTGGTCACCATCCTGCCATCCCCGTCCTAACCTCATCTACATGCCGCAGTCTCTCAGCCCCAACTCTATTTTGGGAGAACAAAATGGCATATTAGTCAATTCGTCTCCCAGTATCTCCAGAATCCCCACTTCTTTCTGACCCCACCAATGCGAATTCAGCCCATCTCTCGTCTGGATGACGACAGCTGGTCTCCTGCTTCTGTTCTCCCCCCACCCTTTCAAAGTAGTCTTTTTAAAAGGCAAATCTGATCACATCTTTCCCCTTGACAAAAGCTTGCAAGGACTTGTTGTTTGGATCAAAACCAAACCCCTCCACAGTTGATGCTCTGCTGAACCCTCCAATTTTGTCTCCCCAGCTCCCATCCAGCATGGTACAGCCACATGGAAATTCCTTAGGTTCTTTTTTTCTTTTTAACTGAAGTACAGTTACAACATATCAGTTTCTGGTGTACAGCATAATGTCCCAGTCATGCATATACATGCATATATTCATTTTCATATTCTTTTTCATTAAAGGTTTATATATATATATTTTTTATTGATGTATAGTCAGTTTACAATGTTGTATCAATTTCTCGTGTACAGCAAAAGACTTCAGTCATATAGGAACATACATATATTTGTTTCATTAAAGGTTACTACACTATATCCTTAGGTTCTTAAAACACCACTTTTCTCCATGCCCAGTGGACACTATTCTGTCTGAGCCCTCCTCCCTCTGTCCTTCACATGGCTCTCCCTACCCATTCTTCACTCTCATAGAAACCTCACCTCCCCCAGAGTCCTGGCATGACCCTCTGGATTAGGGTCTGACCCCCAAGAGGCTCCCGTTACTCCCAGCACAATGTTATGAAACTCATCTCATTTTAAGTGAGTAACTGCTTAGTGTACTTTAATTTGTTAATGTCCATCCCCTACTCAGAGCAGACATTAGAGCTGCAAAGGCCAAGTCTACCCGTCTATCTGGCTCACTCCTCCATTCCCAGCATCTAGCACCAGACCTGGCACATGGCAGTGTTCCATGAATGTTTGTTGAATGAATTTTGGATCATGCAATTTCCTTGTAATCACAGAATACGCGCTTTGCCCCCAACAGTAATGTTAGAGCCTGTTTCGGTATGAAGCCTCCTTAGATATACACCAAATCAGCCATTTCTCTATGCTTCCTTAAAATAACTGATTTCCCTGTCCAAGATTTGAATCTAGCCTAAAATGAACTGAACTGTACATCGCTGGAGGGGTCTTTGTCTTCCACATTATCAAGCACACCTCCAACCAGGGTCAAAATTGTGGTAAGAATCTTTTTCATATCTAACACTTCAGAGTTTCCTAAGTGCTGTAACATGTATCATTGCACAATGTCAAATCCCTGACTTGCATGATTTTATAGATGCAATTGCAAAGTACTGTTTCCAAGTGGGTTTTCCTTAGGATCTCAAAATTATTCCTCATTTGTAGCAATACAGATAATCGGATCATCAGAAAGATCCTGGAACTTTCGACACTGGGTGACAGAATACAGTAAACCAATAACTTCAGAGTTCTGAGGGAAAACTTATCCTCAATCTCAAATTACTGATTCTTCACCAAACTCTTGATCAATCGTGAGGGTACAATAAAGGCATTTTCAGATATTTCAAAATGTAAGATTTGACTTCCCAGAGGCGGGGGAGCAGCTGGGGAGGGTATAGCTCAGTGGTAGAGTGCATGCCTAGCATGCGAGAGGTCCTGGGTTCTATCCCTAGTACCTCCATTAAATAAACAAATAAACAAACAAACCTCCCTCAGGCCCCCTCCAAAGAAGATTTGACTTCACGTATGTCATTTTTAGAAAATCACTGGGAAGTTTGCTTTAGCAAGAGGAGGGAGTAAACCAGAAAGAGGATAACACAGAATTCAGGAAACAAGTGAAGGCAGAGAAGGAGAGTGGTGAAAAGAAGTCCAAAGATTTCGGTGAGGGCCTGGAGGACAAGTTGTGCGGATGAGAGCAGGAGGACAGCGGGAAGGGCACTGAGTGTGGCCGCCCAGGCTGTGTGCTGCCCATGGACACACCACCCAGATCAGTGGGGCTGAAATCCAGCGCATGTGTGGCTCAGCAACTCAGGTATTCTGGCCAAGGGCTGAGTACCTCAAAGTTCCACATTAGCTTGAAGCATCCCTGAAGGCAGGCTGTGGGAGAGGAAGGTGTTTGGAATGTGTGGAGACTGGAAACAGAATGTTTGGAACTCTTGGAGTTTGGGGAAAGTATTGATGTTTGTTGGACCATTTGGAAAAAATTAGTCAAATGTATTAGTTTGCTAGAGCTGCCATAACAAATACCACCAACGAGGTGGCTTAAAAAACAGGAATTTATTTTCTCAAGATTTTGGAGGCTAGAGATCCAAGACTGAGGTGTCAGCAGGGTTGGTCTCTTCTGAGGTCTCTCTCCTTGGCTTGCAGGTGGCCACCTTCCCATTGTGTCCTCACATGATCTTCCTTCTGTCTCTGTCCTAATTTCCTAACTTCCTTTTATACGGGCACCAGTCATACTGGACTGGGGCCCACCATAATGGCCTTATTTTAACTTAATCACCTCTTTAAAGCCCTAGCTCCAAATATGGTCACATCCTGAGATACTGAGGGCTAAGACTTCAACATTTAAATTTGGGAGAACATCATTAACCCCAAATGGTCACAAAGTAAACTAAACAAATGAAAAGATAAATAAATAGAGCAGTTATTAACTCAACGAATAATAGAAGCAGTAGCAGAAATGACCACAGTCAACGCTCTGGTCAGCAGCAGACAATATTTACATTGTTATTATAATGTCAACACTAAGCTTTAATGAAGCCTTGTTCTATTGAGAGAGTGAGGAGGGGTGGTGATAATGTGGCAGAGGAGACAGAGAGTGAGGACTAAGAGGGTAAAATTCTCTGCCACCATAGAGGAAGGATAACATCATAGATAATATTTGAAACAAGTTACTCAAGAAAAAGTAGAACAAGATTATTTAGAGATACGGAGGTAAATACCTGGGGAAAAAAAAACAGCTTGAAGTAGTTGAAAGTAGTTGTATGTGGTGACAAGGAAGCAGGTGTGGGGAGGGAACTACTAAATTTTAATATCAGCTTTTTGTAATTTAATGTTTTAACTGTGAAGATATTACTGTGGTTTCACTTTTGAATAACTCAAATTTTAACACTTTTGGGATGCTGCTGACACACAAACTCATTCTACTGTGTTCGTTTCTTTTGTGTGCAAAATCTCCTTTCACCTCTGTTTAATTGAAACACATTCCAAGTTGCAAAAACAGCTATTTAAAATCTTTTACTATTTGCAACTGTTTATCTGTGTGGAATGGAATTTTCTCAATATTTTCAGCCCAAACAAAATTCACAAAGAAACTGAATGCTGAGGTTGTAAAGCAACAATGGGCATCTTGAATCTGATCTCAAATGTATGTGTTCATGAAAACCAACTCATTGTTCTCATTAAATTAATTTTTTTTATTAAAGTGTAGTCAGTTTACAATGTTGTGTCAATTTCTGGTGTGCAGCATAATGTTTCAGTCATACATGTACATTTATGTATTCCTTTTATATTCTTTTTCACCATAAGTTACTACAAGATAATGAATAGGGTTCCCTGTGCTCTACAGTAAAAACTTATTGTTACCTATTTTATATATAGTAGTTGGTATCTGCAAATCTCAAACTCCCAATTTATCCTTTCCCACTCCCTTTGCCCCTGGTAACCATAAGTTTGTTTTCTTTGTCTATGAGTCTGTTTCTGTTTTTTAAATAAGTTCATTTGTGTCGTTTTTTTTAGATTCCACAAATAAGTGATATCATAGGGTATTTTTTTTTCTCTTTCTGGCTTACTTCACTTAGTATGATGATCTGATGCTCTAATTTGAAAAGATACGTGCACCACAATGTTCATAGCAGCACTATACACAATAGCCAAAACACGGAAAAAGCCTAAATGTCCATCAACAGACGACTGATAAAGAAGTTGTGGTATATTTATACAATGGAATACTACTTGGCCATAAAAAATAAAATAATGTCATCTGCAGCAACATGGATGGACCTGGAGATGGTCATTAACTTTATAGCAAGTAGATGTTTTATGTTTTTCCTAATACAGATGTCTTCTAATAAAATGCTGCTTTTTCACTTTCATTAATTAGTTTTTTCTTCAGATAATGGGAGGGAAGACATTTGGGAAGCCTCATCTTACCTGGGAGACCCCTTGCCCTTTGTCCACTTCAGATTCCCATCGTGGTTGGAAGCTTCCAAGCCTTTCACCACTGCAACAGAGATGCCGGCAAATGGGAGCAGAGGGTAGGGACACCCCTAGAGTCCAGCCTAAGCCAAGGGTGCCCTGTAATTGTCCATCTCTCCTCCTAGTTTTGGTAAGTCATACAGATTTGGAATCCCAAGTTTTGGTGTTAATTTTTACATAAGTGATACAATGAATGATCTTTTCAGCTCCTTTATAACACTCAAGTGCAAACTTAAAGACAAGACACTGACCCAGGGTCTGCTGGATAAAAATTCTTGTCCCTTATGGAACTATGCTCAGACAGTTCTTAAAATCTTAGTAGCAAAACCAGGTAACAGCTTTATGCTGATATGAAGAAAAGCATCTTTGAAGAGTTCCTAATCAAAGCTCCTGTCCAACTGCAACTTAATTTTTGAAGTTTCTTCAAGTTCAAGATGGTCACCAAGCTATTTGCTAAGTGTTTCTAGAGTTACTTGCTTACTGAGGAAATAGGACGGAGGATTACACGTGTCTGTGATCCTTCTCTTCTCTGTAAGATGTGCAGGGACTTCGGCATTAATCACCCAGATGGAGTTTACTATTACACCCCAATTTTTTAGAAACACACAAAAGCTCCACTAAGGTGACATTTTGTTTACATTAAAGGGCTAAGTTTTCAGGGATAGAGAGGATTTGTAACATATTCCTAGGCATCAGTAATCACCTCCGGATGTTTCCACCTGGTGATGATAGTTCCTTCTTCATCATCATCATCATTATTGGTCTCAATGCTCCTTCTCACTATGCATGGCACACAAACAGTAGTAAACTGCTTCAGGCACAGATAAACCTCTTTCCTCACATTTTTTATCAACTAAGAAACTAAAACTCCATAAACTTGTAAACAAAACATGTAATGGTGGGGTTTTTTTAACATTTTTTATTGAGTTATAATCATTTTACAATGTTGTGTCAAATTCCAGTGTAGAGCACAATTTTTCAGTTATACATGAACATACATATATTCATTGTGTAATGGTGTTATAAGACTGGTGATGGCCAACTCGAATACCCACGGAGACCAGACACGTAATATAGGTGAGGAAAACACATCCGAAGAACATACAGTCTGTCTAAACGGGGCCACCACTGTCCTTCCAGCTGACTGTTGCCATGTTGGAATGAGATCCCAACTTTGCCAAATATTCTGACCTTTCAAGAGAAGCTGAAAGTCTTGATTTTTATGCACAATGTTATAGTTTGCACTCAGTAACCAATTCAAACTTTCTTTAACGTGTAAATTTTGCAAAACAAAGCTGTGGTTTGACTCATCCCAGGCGCTGCTAGTTTCAACCTCTGACACAGACAATGATAATGGAGTCTCATTCCATTCATTAAGTCATAAGCCATATCATACCACATTAACCAGTACTTGTACACGAAATGGACACAACTCTGATCAACCTACACTCTCCTCAGTCCCTGCTTTGGGCTGTGACTTGTTTTTGCCTCCCACCTACAGAGGGCCTCAGGTCATGACCTGGTTTTGACTGGACATTTGGCTGGTTATTTGCCTGTTGGCTCTCAGCTCCACACCCACCATCTATGTTCTGCTCAGCATGTATCTCAGTGGGCTGGATACCTGCTAACTACAGTCCCTACACTTCATTCCCCAGCTGAATTCCAGCCACGTTCAGCCAATGAGAAACACTGGAGGAGACTCAAGGGCAGGAATAGGACAGAAGGCATCATTCACTCTCTCTCTCTCCGTCTCTCTGACTCAGGTCTCTCTTGGTCTCTATCCCTTTCTCTCTCTCCCACCCCACCCCTTTTAGCGGTCCACCCCAACAGTGGCTAAGCCGCAGATCACCCTGTTTCCCCTTTAGCGGTTTCCTGCAGTTACTCCTCTTTGCATAACTTTGCTTTCCCCGGTTTTGTTTTTCCAGCCCTTCCAACACCCTTGTTACCAATTCCTGGATAAATTTTCTATCTTGAAATGCCTAGAGGGTTTTCCCCTGTGTCAGACCTGACTATTCAAGCACTCACACATGTCCGCGTATAATCAGTTGTATAAACAACCTTTCGTCATGGAAGTTGCTTACATCTGCAAGGCATACCTTGCACTCCTGCCATTCTTACTAAAACTCCAGACACTTTCCTTTTCAAACTCAAGTTAGCTGCCACGCCATCAAAAGCTTTTGAAGTAGGGAGTAAGGCAGTGTTGCTCAGTTTCTTCTTACTGATATAAATCGCTTAGGATCTTCGTTTAAAACAGTTTCCCAACCCAACCGCTCCCTAAATCTGATGACTCAGGTCTTCTGAGTGACTTAGAAATCTGAACTTTTCACAGATATCCCAGGTGATTCTAACTCTCAAGCAAGTTCGGGATACACTTGTGAATATCATCCACTCTCTGCATGACTCCTATGCCCATTATGAGTTGAGGTCCAGCGTGAACTAAACTTATTGTGGCAATCATTTCGCAATGTATGTAAGTCCAGTCATTATGCTGTATATCTTAAACTTATACAGTGCTGTATGTCAACTATCTTTCAGTAAAACTGAGGGGGGCAAAGAGAGGCAACAGTTGCATTGAATGTCAGAGTGCATGGTAGATCAATAACATAATTTACAGAGAGAAAAAAATTTAAGTAAATGAATAAATAAAAATTAATAATTGAGATCATCTGTCTCAGATAGTTATCCTGGCTTAAGTGGGAAATACAAGGAACCATCTCCCCACTGGACACTTACTTAGATGAAAAGCTAATGGTTGCTAACAGCTTTACTTTTCCAAGACAAAATCAATCTACCAAAATTGTATAAATAGCAAAACAATTATCTAATAATTTTAAACATGGGACTACATCATTGAATGGGTTTGGGAATTGGAAAGACTTGGATTTAAATACAAATGACATCTCTGAGTAACTATATGATATGCAACAAGCTGTTTAATCGCTTAGAGCTTCAGTCTTCTGAAAATGAGAATAAAACCATCTACTTCACAGAGCTGTTCTGAGGATTAAGTGAGAATATATGTAAATCACCTAGCATGGTCCCCGGCCCATAAAAGGATCCAATAAATATCTGTTCCTTTCCTAATCTGTAAGAAGAGTGCTGGATTTGTATTATGTCAACCTAACCAAGCTAGAACTGCATTTCCCAAAATTCCCTTGGCTGCATAATCCTGAGTTAGCATGGAACTCAAAAGACATATTGCTGGAGATTTGGAGGATGGAAGGAAAGTAGTAACTATAGTGCATGTACAAAATAAACAAGAAAATATAAATAAACAGAATGTAGTAAGTGAAAGGGGGATGACTTAAGAGGAAAAAATGAGGAAGGGGAGAACAGAATTGCCCCCTACACAGGATGGTCTTAGAAGGCCCCTCTGAGGAAGCAACATTTGTCCCCTCATCTTGAAGCCTCAAAGATAAGCTGACAATCAAGCTAAGAGCTGGGACTAGAATAGCACATAGATAAAGAAGCCATTGTAAAGGCTGCAAGGCAACTCAGAGCTTGGCTAGCTTGAGAAACAGAAAAGGGTCCAGCATGGCCCTGGCATTTGAAGTAAAACAGAGAATGAATGGTACAAGGGGATGGTGGAGGTCTAGGCAGAGGCCTGACAGTGTTCAGCTTTACTAGGCCATGTCTTTTTTTTTAAAGTGTGGATTTTATTTCCAATGTAAGGCCCCCACTGAAGGGTAGGAAGTAGGAGTGGCATGATGTGACATCTTTTCATGTTTCTTTAAAGCTCACTTTTAGGTATCTTTTAGATTGTCAAATTTTTTTTTAAGTCAGAAAGTATCAAATGTTGGGAAATATAGGGAAACAAGGACATTCATAGCACTGGTGGGAATGTACTGCCATTTTGAAGAGCAGTTTGACAGTTTCAGGTAAAACCAAACATGCATTACCATAGGAGCCAGCATTTCCATTCATTCCCGGGATCTGCCAGAGAAATTCTTGAATATGTTGTATAAGAAGACACATCCAAGGCTGAATGGAACAGCACTCTTGACAACAATAAAGCATTAAAGGCTGTGGACTATTGATGGATAAACAAGTAAAATGAGATCTATTCACCTAATGCAATTCTATTCAGTAAGCAAAATAAATAAATTTGATCTATATCAATATATTAAAATTTTAATGCAAAATAATACAAGACATAACAATGCTGGATATCAAATACGAATATGGGGAGTAAAAGTATAAAAATGTGGACAAGAAAGACATACACCAAGTTTATCATAGTGGTTACATCAGGAAGGAAGGAAAGGGGGGATAAGTGATGGCAGCAAGATGGCCAGATAAGACATCCCTCACTTGTATCTCCCCTTAACAACAATAATTTGACCACCACCCACAGAGAAGGTGCCTTTGTGGGAGACTCAGGGAAGAACAAAATTGTCTCTATTTGCAGATGACATATATATACAGCAGATCCTAAACACTCTACAAAAGCAAAAACAAACCTGTTACAACTAATCAACAAATTCAGTAAAGTTGCAGGAGGCAAAATTAGCATACAGAAATCAGTTTCATTCCTATACACTAACAAAATATCAGAGAGAGAAATAAAGAAAACAATCTTGTTTCCAATAGCATCAAAAAGATTAAAATACTTAGGGATAAACTTAACCAAAGAGGTAAAAGACCTGTACACAGAAAAATGTAAGACTTTGATGGAAAACACTGAAGAAGATACAAATAAATGGAAGATATATTGTTTGTGGATTGGTAGAATTTATATTGTTAAAATGTCCATACTACTCAAAGCCATCTGTAGATTCAGTGTAATCCTTATCAAAATTCCAATGGCATTTTCCACAGAAATAGAGAGAAGAATCCTAAATTTGTATAGAACCGCAAAAGATCCCAAACAGGCAAAACAATCTTGAGAGAGAACAAAGCTGGAGGCATCACACTTCCTGACTTTAAACTATACTACAAAGCTGTAATAATCACAACAGTATGGTACTGGCATTTTAAAAAAAAAGGCACATAGGTGAATGGAACAGAATCAAGAGCCCAGAAAGAAACACATACATATTCAGTTAGTAATATTTGACAAGGGAGCCAAAAATACTCAATGGAGAAAGAATAATCTCTTCCATAAATGGAACTGAGAAAACTGGATAATCATGTGCAGAAGAACAAAATAGGACCCCTATCTTATATTACTCACAAAAATTTACTCAAAATGGATTAAAGATTTACATAAGAACTGAAGGTATAAAACCCCTAGAAGAAAACATAAGGGTAAAGCTACTTGACATTGGTTTTAGCAATGATTTTTTTGAATATGACATTAAAAAGTGTAAGCAACAAAAGCAAAAATAAATAAGTGGGACTATATCAAACTAAAAGTCTTCTGCAAAGAAAAAGAAACAATCAACAGAATGAAAAGGCAATCTATGGAATGGGAGAAAATATTTGCAAACCATACATCAGACAATGGTATTAATATCTACAATATGTAAGGAACTTGTACAACTCTACAGCAAAAATAAAAATTCAATTTTTACATGGAGAGAGGAACTGAATAGACACTTTTCCAAAGAAGACATACAAATGGCCAACAGGTGCATGAAAAGATGCTCAACATCACTTATCACCAGGGAATAGAAAGTCAAAACCACATGAGCTATCACCTCACACCTGTTAGAATGGCTGTTATCAAAAAACAAGAGATAACAAGTGTTGGCAATGATGTGGACAAAAGGGAACCCTTATGCACTGTTGGTGGGAATGTAAATTGGTACAGGAACTATGGAAGTTCCTCAAAATATTAAAAATAGAACTAACATTTGATCCAGAAATCCCACTTCTGAGTATAAAGGATATGAAATAACTATGTCAAAGAGATATCTGCACTCCCATGTTTATTATAGTGTTATTCACAATATTCAACATATGGAAACAACCCAAGTGTCCATCAATGGATGAATGGATTAAAAATATGCAGTATATACCATATATAATGGAATCTTTTCCAGTCATAAAAAAAGAAGAAACCACACCATTTATGATGAAATGGTTGGAACTTGAGGGCATTATGCTAAATGTCAGACAGAGAATGATAAACACTGTATGATCTCCCTTATATGTGGAATCTAAAAGTGCCAAACTCAGAAAAACATAGAGTAGAATGGTGTTGCCAGGGTCAGGAGAGTGGGGAAATGGAGAGATGTTGATCAAAGGGTACAGATTTCCAGGTATGAGAAGAATAAGTTCTGGGGATCTTACAGTCAGCATGGTGGCTGTAGTTAACAATACTGTATTTTATATTTGAAAGTTGCTAAGAGAGTAGATCTTAAATGTTCTCACCACAAAAAAAAAATGTAATTATGTGAGTTGCTGGATGTTTTAATGAACCATATTATAGTAATCATTTCATAATATATATGTGTATCAAGCAATCACATTGTATACCTTAAATTTACACAGTGTTATATATAATATCTTAATAAAGCTAAGGGGAAAGCATAAAAACATAAGTTTTTTTAAAAAAAGAAGAAGAAGAAGGAAAATGGAAATGGCATTATGAAGAGGAATACATGAAAGAGTTTAACTTAATATTACTTTATTTCTTAAAAAAAATAAAATCAAAGTAAAAATATGCCCAAATGTTAACATCTGTTTATTCGAGGTGTTAAGTATCAGGTTGTCATTACTGTACTTTTCTGTGGTTTGTCTTTTTCCATTTTAAAGCTAAGATTCCAGTTTCATGAAGAAGCAAGAGTAGAAACAAAGACCAGAGAAAGATGTTATCAGTGGTCCAGGAGAGAGCAATGGTGACTTGGATTAGGGTGCAGGCACTGAAGATGGAGAGAAGCCAACTTATTCAAGATATATTTTAAAGGATTTGCTAATGGTTTGGGTGGGAGTGAAGAAAAAGAAGAATTAAGGTAATTCTCAGGTTTGGTGCTCAAGCAGCTAAGAGGGCAACATTTATAAAGATTCAGACAACCTAAAGAGGAAGGATTATGAAGGAAAAGGTGGTAACGGGGGATGTTAAAAATCCAGAGTTTAACTAAACATTACCTATTAAGTTTGAAAGACCAATTAGACATCCAAAGACCAATTAGATATGTCAAGCATACAGCTGAATATCTGAGCCTGGTGCTCAAGGGAGAGGTCAAAGCTGGAGATATAAAACAGAAAGTGGTCAGAATATAGCAATATCTAAATCATAAGATTGGATAAGGTCTTGAGGAAAGAAAGTGTGGAAAGGAAAGAAGGCAGAACCAAGCCCAGGGGCACTCCTACATTACCCTAGTAGATCTAGAGGAGCTAGTGAAAGAAGCAGGAAAGGTAAAAGTAAAACCAAGAGACAGCGGTATCAAAGAAATCAATAGAGGAACAAGTGAAATAGTGATAAAGATAGTTAGATTTGGCAACATAGTCATTGGTGACCTTGACAAGAGCAATATAATTGGCAGAGTGGAGGCAAAAGTCAATAGATTGACTAGTCTACTTTTCAGTTTACTTGAAATGTTTCATAATGCAATTTTAATTTTATTTCAGTGTTAACTCTTGGATGGGAAATAAGATAATGAAGACAGAAAGAGTAAAAAACTCAAGAAGTTTTGCTCAGAAAAGAAACACAGATGGAGTTGTGATGCAGAGGGAACAGGTATCAAGGAAGGTGCGTTTTTTGGTTTGCCGTATTTCATTTTGAGGTGGGAGATATTTTAGCATGCATTTCAAGGCCTTTGGGAATAATTTAGTAGTACAGGAAAGACTGAAGATACAGGGAGGAGAAAAGGGTGGTTTCAGGAAGAGAGTCCTCAGGAAGATGAGAAGGGGAAATGATTCTCGCACACACTGAAGGATGCTGCTTCCACTGTAACAAAAGACAGAGAATGTCAGTACAGGGGCAGAGAGTCTTGAATATTTAATGTGGAGAAACAAGAATGTTCCAGAAGGATGTAATGAGAACACTAACCTAGCAAGGAGGAAGGAAGATGTTGTAGGAGTTTTGAGAAGAAAAGTCATCTTGGACAGTAGAAGTGAACCAACCCCCTATGAAGGAGAGCAGAATTTCAGATGTCCAATACCTATTTGAAATCTGCAGTCACAAATTTTAAAAGCAACCAGTCAGCCTGAGTATTTTTTTTTTCCTCCAGCAATGTTCTACTGATCTGTGTAAGCAGATAATTGAGTTTAGCCAAGCTTGGGGTAGAAGGGAGATAGGACCAAGGATGTTGAAGATGTTTGCAAGAGAACAGAGAAAAAATGGACTGGAAAACAAACCAGCCTTATGGACTTATGGTACATAACAAAGATCTAACATTTATGTCTTTAGAAGGAGGGGATAAAGAGGGTGGAGTTGATAAAATACTCAAAGAAATTATGGCTGGAAACTTCACAAATTTGGCAAAAGACAGAAAATTACAGATTTAAGATGATACATGAAATAGCATAAATCCAAAGAAATCCATGTCAAGTCATATCATAATTAAAATTCTGAAAGCTAAAAACAAAATTAAAATCTTGAAAACAACCAGAGGAAAACAACACTTTACCTACAGGGAAAACAATCTGAATAACAGCAGATTGCTCATCAGAAACTGTGGAATCCAGAAGAAAGTGGCAGCATATTTTTCAAGTGCTAAAAAAAAAAAAAAAGAGAGAAAGAAAAGAAATGTCAATGTAGAATTCTACAGTCAGCAAAAATATCCTCTGGAATGAAGGGGAAATCAAGACTCTTAGATGAAGAAAATGTAAGAGAATTTGTCACTAGTAGACATATTCTTGTAAAAAAAAAAAAACAGATTAAAGAAAGTTCTCCAAAGAAAAAGGAAACAATAAAAGAGGAAACCTTGGAACACCAAGAAATGAAAAAGCACATGGTAGGTAAAAATATGAGTAAATAAAATAGATTTCTTCTCCTCTGGAATTTCCTAAATTATGATTGATGGTTAAAGCAAAAATTATAGAGTTATGTGGTTCTAAATGTATGTAGAGGAAATATGTAAGACAATATATCACACATGGGAGAGAGCAAAGGGAAAAATAGAGGTAAGGTTTCTATTCTCCACTCAGACTGGCAAAATAACACCAATAGACTGTGATAAGTTATGTATGTGTAATTTAATACCTACAGCAACCACTAAAAAACCGATACAAAAAAAGTACTCACAAAAACAATATACATAAATCAAAATGGAATTCTAAAAAATGTTCAGGCACCCCATAGGTGAAAGAAAACAGAGACAGTAAAACAAAAAATAAAGCACTACATATCAATAATTACATTAAACCTAAATTATCTAAATACACCAATTAAAAGACCAAAATTGGCAGTGGATTTAAAAATCTGACCCAACTATATGCTATCACTTCAAACATAATGATATAGGCATGTTGAATGTGACATAATAGATACCCATATATCATGCAAACAGCGATCAAGGAAAGCAAGAGTAGACTTCAGAGTAAGAAAATTACCGGAGATGGGAAGGATATTATATTAATGATAAAAGGGTCAATCCATCCAGAAGACACAGCAATCCTAAATGTGTATGCACCAAACAACAGAGCTGAATAATAAGTGAAGCGAAAACTGAAAGGAGAAATAGGCACATCCACAGTTATAGTTGGAGATCTCAACAGCCCCTCTCTCAACAATTTATAGAATAACTAGACAGAAAATAAGCAATACAAAGAACTCAACAACACGTTCAACCAACAGGATATAATCAATATTTATAGAATACTCCACCAAATAACAGCAGAATACACATATTTTTAAGTGATCATGGAACATATGCCAATATAGACTAAGTCTTGGACCATAAAATAAACCTCAACAAACTTAAATGAATTGATATCTTAAGAGTGTGTTTGACGAACACCATGGAATCAAACTAAAGTTAAATAACAGAAAGAAAATGGGAAAATCTTCACACATTTGGAAACTAAACAACACATTTCCAAAGAGAAATCCATGGGCCAAATTAGAAGTCTTAAGGGAAATCAAAATATAAATTGAACTGAATGGAAATGAAAGCACAATCTTTCAAATGTGTGGGACACAGCTAGTGCAGTGCTTAGAGGAAATTTTATAGCACTAAATGCATACACTGGAAAAGAAGAACCATCTAAAATCAATAATTTGAAGCTCTTACCTCAAAAACCAAAAAAAGAAAAGAAACCCAAAGAAAGCAGAAGGAAAGTCTTAATAAAGAGCAGAAATCAATGACACTGAAAACAGGAAAAAAAAAAAAAAAAGAAAAGTCAATGAAACAAACAGCTGGTTCTTGAAGACATCAATAAAATTGACAAACCTTTAGCAAGACTGAGAAGGAAAAAAATAACACAATTTTACCACTCAGCAAGATTTTCTGCAGATATGGACATAAGTACTCTAGAATTTATATAGAAAGGCAAAGTAAGATTTAGCTATAACAATCAAGACTGTGTGCTTTTATGCAGAGAAAGGATGGGGGCACTGTCCCAGATAGGATGAATCAAATAAAAAAGATCATACATATGATACTCTATTTGATCTAGGACAAAAGTTTAAAATGCTCTAAATGCAGAATCCCTGGAAATGTTTCAACAGAGTTATATACACTGGGTGAGTCTATATAACATGATACACCTGAATAAAAATCAGAACATCAGGTGTCTCATTTATCTTTGAAACTGAAAGACAACTATTTGGGTGTTTCTTTGTACTCTTACTAAATTGTTCATTAAGTTTGCTTTAAGAAAAAAAAATAGAAAGCATGAAATTCCATAGTAAGAGAAAAGCAATTGGTTCAGCAAACACACAGATGGATGAGTGTGTGATAGAGAAGACAAATATAAGTGTATGTTGTGGGCAATTAGAAATTTTGATTAGATTTGGTGGATGTAAATTAAACTTCTACCTCTAATAAGATGAAGGCACATATTAAGGGAGAAACTGAGAAGAAATTATACTAGTTATATTTTATAAGGGTTTTTTTTTCCCTGGCAATACTGACAAAGATTTGCAGCTGGAGAAGACACAAAAACACATTCATGTTACATCAGTGCAAGTTTGAAGGTGAAGAAAACTGATAAAATGAATCTTCCAAAAATAGCCATCGTCTTCCTAAAAACTAGTAGGGGGTGAATAGAGCTGGTGACAGACAGCTCTGGCTTCCCTATTCCATTGTTATACCAAGACCACAGGCTTGGGAAAGGCCAAGAAATAGGTCACCTGCATTTGCGGATTGCTGAGGGCACGCTAAACAAGGCAGGCAGGTATCAAGGTAGTCAGTAGCATCTGGCTCCTCCTTAAAAATCTAAGCACAAAATTTAAAACAGTGGTTCTTAAATTTCAGCATCCATCAGAAACACTTAGTGGGCTTGTTAAAGCTCAAATTGTTGGGCTCCACCCTGCCCCCCAGAGTATCTGATTTGTAGGTCTGGGGTGGAGCCTGAGAATCTGCCTTTGTAACAATTTCCATGATGATGACGATGATGGTGGTGGTAGTGATGGTGGTGGCCAGGGACCACACTCAAAGAGCCACTGATTTAGAGTAACTTACACAATTGTTTGACACTTACTTAGAGAAATTATCACAAGAAAACGTTTTTCTCCAGATGTGCTGGTATGGCTCCCTTTATCAGTTACAGCACATTTCCTTCTTCTAGGAAGCTCAGAACCCAATTTTAAGATCAATATATTAAAATGTCAACTGATGTTTGAGGTGCGTCTATATTCCTGTTCCTCAGTGGCTTCTCCTCTTATTGAAAATGCTTCTGTTTCAAAATGCTTGAAAAGCAAGACAGGGTGAAATGAACAAATAAAGGAATGAATGACTGAACTCTCATCACACTTTATTTCTGGCCTAGACACATAGGACTTAAAAGCTAGCAGCACTCCTTAACTACAAGGCTTTAAGTGTGACTTTCTTAATTTTTATAAAACTCTAGCCGCCGAGTGACTGCCCCACATGACACTGCCACTCCCCTGTGATAAACTAGAGAAAGGGTCCATGAAAGATGAGGTCCGTGTGGGTTTTGATTTGGAGCCAGTTCACAGTGTGGCCCCCACATCTGGCTTGCAAGGACAAGGCAGGAAGTGCATCGCTGAACGGATGGCACAGTGGTGGAGCTCTGGCCCCAAGCTTAGCTCACGAGCCGCAGAGCTGGGTTCCCACTGACTGTCTCTTATCACACTGGCTGCTGCAAGGTTCTGTTCAAAACCAGCTTTGGAATTCTCCATTAAGACATCTTCTCTGGGCCTACTCTCTCCTGCAGACAGCCACAGCAAGAGCAGCCCCAGGTGGGACCCAAGCCCGTCAGTCATTCCCAGGCTCTAGTCACCGGTTTGGCAAGGATCCTATCACCTGCCAGGAGGCTCGTCAGCCTCTGTGCCCAACTTCAGGACCCCTTCAGCAACGCCTCTGTTCCTCTTGCTCACCCAAAATACACGTGCACACACATACATACACACACATGCATGAACACTCTCTTGGGGACTGCTTTACCAACTCCTGGGTCTAAGGTTTTAGGATGCCGTTTATAGCAGGTGTCTATAACCACCTGCACAAACTAGTCTGAAAAATAAAAAGACTGAATTCTATCTGACATATGTTTTCTCTCATCATTATTGGGCTATTTTGGCTCCAGCTAGTTATTAACTTACTATCAGCTGAATTTCACCTATAGTTTTCAAAGTGCTCACTGTCAACTGATTTCAAGCAGGGTTTTTCTTTACCAGGGGGGTCAGCTGAGTGTAGGCTCAGGCCAAGCAGCCCGGCAGGAAGTCTGAAATAATGCTGTGTGTGTTGCCTGAAGGCAGAAGGATCTTGCAGTGCTGATCTGTGTAGCCAGGAAACAGGCTCCTGATAACAACAGCTACCACTAGTCAGCACCTCCTACGTGCCAGAAATCTTACCTTGCATTTAACCCTCACCAACAACACAAGATGTCTATCAGCCATCTCCAATTACAGATTCTGAAGCCTAAAGGGGTTGAATGACTCAAGCCAGTAGGTGACAGAACCAGATTCAACCGTTTTGACCCCAGGACCTACCTTTCTACTACTCAGTGCTGGTTTCCTTCTAAGTTCACAGAGAACCTCATTTTCTCATGGTCCTATCACCCTCTAATCATGATTTGCCACTGTCTATATGAAATTGCAAAGTTATTTTAAGATGAAAAAAAGCAATGAACACAGATTAAATGTGTATTGGCTTCCGAATTAATTTCTATTTAAATTAAAAAATGCATTCGTGTAGGGATGATGGCGAGGTTGAGGTTCTGTTTTTTTCTGTCTTGTCTGAGCTCCGGCTGGAATGAATGGATGCATTTAAAGGCACATGAGCACACACTGGTAAACTGCTACACTTGTTTGTCTATAATTTGCCCTTAATTTAGTTTATGAAGTGGAGCAGGACTGGTCCCACCAATCCATTTGTTCAGGGACAGGTCTCTAGTTCAAGTTGGTCCAATCTTCGTTCCCAGGGTTTTTGCCAAAACAGTCAGGAAGAAGACACGCCATGTCCATAGAATGTAAGTGTGTTGCCTGAAGAGAATACAGAGAAGGACGGAGCAGATACAGGGGAGAGTCCTGAGGACATCGTCTGAGGCCCTCAGTCCAGCATGTGTGAAGCTTACTACTGGACTTGTCAGTTCTGTGAGACAGTACGATGCCATTGATCTTAAACCAAATTGAGTTGGGTTTTCTGTCACCTACCATAGAACAAGCTCTGATGGGGCATCTATAAATTCCAGGTCTTGGAAGACACCTGGGTCTAGCCCCTGCTTCCTTCAACTAGAGTTCTTTCAGTTGCAAATAACTCAAATTTGAGTGGGGAGATGGGCATTTTTAAGGATATATGTGGATTAATGAGGAAGAGAAAAGGACCCTGATACCAGGGACAGGGACAGGGACATTCCAGGGGACTTCCTGGCCCCCACCTGCAGAAGAAGATCCTCTGGAGTGAGTGATGTCCACCCTGTCACTCCACACCAGCAGGTACCGTCGCTCCCTGGGATTTGTCTGTTGCAGCCTCTTCATTGCTTATTCTTTCAACCTGCCGTTTCTCTGCCTTGAGTCCCTGCTGCTCAGAACTTGGACTCTGCATGACCCCTCTCAGCTCCCACTCTTCCTCAAGGCTTCTCTTCACACAACCCTTAAACTTCACCCTGGTTCCTCACAGCCTCTTTCTCTTGGCATCTTCTAGTTCACAGTCCTGAGAAAGAGAAAAATCTGACTGACTGACCTCTCGTGAGCAGGGCAACTTCATAGGTTGCTGACCAGCCTGCAGACAAGTGGCTGCCCCTGGGGTCAGTAAGCACTTCCCATCCAATCAGCTGCAGACAGGGGTGGAATGGCTCACACTTACCTAGAAGGGGCCATGAGCAAGGCAAACACCATGACTGATTACTCTGAGTGCCCACCCACTCTCCCCCTGGCTCGACCAATGAGTGCTCTTCCTTCTGCCTCCAAGACCTTTTCTTCCTTCTCCCTTGTTTTGGTAGAAAAGGCATCTCATAGGTCATCTCTGGTAACACCATTGTACTGATAATAGGATAAGGTTTTAGTATTTTAATTGGTGACATTTTCCCCAAGATTTCCTGATATCTCGAAGCTCCCCCTTCTTTGAGGAACCAGACTTTCAGGAACATAAGAAAACATCAGTGATGTATTCTTGGCTTTTTGTGCTTTAAAAATCATTTGGGGACATAAACCTGGAGTTTACTCTGAGAAAGAAAAGAATACTGGCAGCCTGACCTCTGTTTTGCTAGGAACCATCCTGGCCCCTCCAGGTACAAAAACAAAAAATAACTTCACAGAACATCATTATCAGACAAGGCTACTATGAAACCATAATGGATCAAGACAAAAACAAGACCACTCCAGAATCATGTCTGAATACAGTCAAAACATGAACATTCTTCAAGCCCCCAAAATACCCACCATCCCCCCCGACCCAGCTACTAGGAATGACGGCTACCTCTTTGCCTGTTACAGCTCCAGCTTCTGTACAGTCCTCTCTCCTAGATAAAATGTGTTAGATACTCAGTCATAGACTTACCCTTCTTCCTGACAGCATCCAATCCAGAGAAAAATCCCGTTTCCTTGAACTCTTTGAAAATCTCTTAACACAAGCCCAATTCTATGATAAGTTCTTTCTAACACCCTCTTACTGACAGCATCTCAGTTCTTTATGGCCTGTGGCTTCCCCTCACTGCACCAAGTCATAAACCAAACTTGTTCAACTAAGATGTGCTCTTGCTGGTCTTGGCTGGAGGGCCTTGACGTTTCAAACTCTGAGGAAGTCAAGGGGGATAGTTTATACCATAAATAAAAAGATTAGAAAGAATGTGTGTGGTCATTCGAAGTTGTTTTCCCAATCCCCACCCATAGTAGACTGTATACTGCTCCATAATCTGATGAGGTGAGGCAAAGGGAGAAAAGATCAAAGCAAACACACTGGCATTTGCTGCTGAAAGATGAGTACACTCTGTGGGAACACTGGAACATCCAAACCCCGTACTGCGGTCACTGCATGGGAAGGAAGAGACCTGGACCCTGGTGAGTCCCTGAGAGGAGCGTTCATGCTGTTTACTCTCCCATCTCGCCCCATCTGCCCCCGCCAACCCACCCACACACCAGGCCAAGTGTTTGGGAGGCAGTGTTCATTACAGAATTCCCAGATAGATTTGGGGATGCAAGAGTAAGGAGGACCTGTACTCAATTCCCAGATGCAGCTCAGAACTCAGTCAAAGTCATGGAACTTCCCAAAGCCCAGCATCAAGGCCCTCTGAACCCAGACATTTAAGGATTTTTATGGAGGTTCTTTACATACGTAGGATGAGTTAATCTAGCATTAGCCACTGGTGATTGAAATCAGCCTCCAACTTGGAGGTGGGCCTAATAATGCCAAGCTTCTAGTAAAGGCTTTGCCTTCCTGGTGACCAGCTCCCCGATCCTAGAACTGTCTATGGGCCCAGCAAGAATCACTTCCTTAGCTTAAACTCAGGTATGATTAAAGGGGCTTGTTAGGATTAACAAAAGATTCTCCTATCACTTTTTTCACTCAGGATATTCCAAAGGTTTTAGGAGTTCTGTGCCAGGAACCAGGGACAAAGACCAAATATTTATTTCTTATTATACCATGCCAGCATAGTGCATCGAAAGCCAAGTGGGGACAACCAACAGGATTGTGGGACCAGCTAAGACCTAAACCTGAAGAAGCCTTGTGGTTGGGATAAAGAGACACAGCTGTAATCTACAGGGACCAGTCCTTATGGACCAGATGGAAATGAGATGTTCAGAAGATGCCAGTGTGGACGATGCTGAGATGTCTTGGCATTCTGATCCCCACCAAGAATTCATTTCAACTCCATGGAAGGGGAAGGGACAAGAAATCCTGAACTGACCAAGATTATTTACATTGGTGGAAATTAAGTGTCCATTTGTTGCCAGAATAAAAGCTCAAAATAGAAATTATGCTCTGTTCTGGAAAAATCAAAACAGTTTTATTTGGGGGGCTCTTGAGTTTATTTAATGAAATCAACACACTGCTTTGGTTGTCACCAGATCTAGGCTGTGGAAATCATGTTCACAACACCTGTGAACATTGTTTCTGAGCTAAGCTCTAAGTTCCTGAAACACTGGAAACCCTGTATTATTTGTCAATGACCGACCAGTGCCTATCAAAGTGCCAGTTTTGCATTTGTACCAGCTCAGCTATGAACCTGCTATATATCCTTAGGAAAGTTGCTTAATTGCTTTGCGATTCCATTTTCTCACCTTAAAATTAGGTAATCTACTGGCAAAAATAAAGCATGTGTTTTCACCAATTGTAGCAAAGACTAGTATTACATTGGTAATAAGCATGAATTGCAGAATACATTAGGAAAATGTGTTTTTCTATTATATTTTGGCTATTTTATAGCCATATACTAATCAGAACTAGGTTAACTAGATTCAACGACTCCTTTAATCCAAAGGATTCAGAGTAGTCCTTAGGGAACCTAATTTAATGACTAGATAAGGCAAATTTGTAATTAGCGTATCAACTGCTTATATGGAATTAAGTATTTCCAAAGTGCTTGAAGGTACTTGAAACAGTTTATCTTAAGTAAACCAACTGCTCCCAAACCTGGCTCATCATCAGAATCATATTTGGAACTTATTCATCACCGAGATCCCTGGGCCTACCATGGAGATTCTGATTCCATGGGTCCTGGTAGGCTCTGAAATCTTCATTTTAAAAGCTTCCCAGAACATTTCAGTGATCAGCCCAGTATGAGAATCACTGCTTCAGAAAAAAATTAACTGGACAATGGGAACTCCAACCCTGTTTGAATGATCATAGATTCCAAATACATTTCTCCTTTTTATTTTGTATTAGAATATACTTTTTTCTTTTTGAAATCAGTACCTCACTAGTGAATGCTGTACTATCTGAGAGTTGCTTCAAAATAAACTGAGGACTTGAGGAATGGGCTTGGAAATGGGCTAAAATGAAAAAAGATTGGCCATAAGTTGATAATTATTGAACCTGGGCAGAACACAAGTATTCTATTTTGCCCTTAGTATTTTATTCTCTCCACGTTTGTATATGTTTGAAATTTTCCATGACAAAATGTTTTTAAAAACAAAATCATCCTTTCTCTTAATCTGATGCCCCAGTTTTAACTGTTATTAGAAGTTGGTTGTATATCCTTTCAGATACCTTTCTGGGTATTCTAAAGGAATGTCCATTTTTTTTATTCCACTTATGTGCCAACCTTATACCAAGTCCTGTAATGAAACTGGTTTAGGAGATATGCCTGGAAAACTTTTCATAGAGAAATCTTTGCACTCCCTTCACCAACTCTCTTTCTGCTCCCCTCACTCCCACCGTCTCCCGTGTCACTCCCCATGGCAAACAGAAGGCGGCACCAGATCCCCCTGCCTGGGAACCATTACTGCATTTTCTTCACAGCCCTGTTTCTCCCCTCCTTGGGCGCTTCAGAGGCTTCGAAAGCAGCCTGCAAAGGCAACTCTGAGTTCAAATCAGAGCTCCACCACTTTCTGGTTGAATACTTAATCTCCCTGAGCCTTGGTTTTCCCACCTGTGTGGGATGTTAACAGTAAAACTAACTCTTCAGGATGTGGTATATTTATGCAATGGAATACTACTCAGCCACAAAAACCAACAACATAACACCATTTGCAGCAACATGGACGCTCCTGGAGAATGTCATTCTAAGTGAAGTAAGCCAGAAAGAGAAAGAAAAATACCATATGAGATCACTCATATGTGGAATGTAAAAAAACAAGGCATAAATACAAAACAGAAATAGACTCACAGACATAGAATATAAACTTGTGGTTGCCAAGGGGATAGGGGGTGGGAAGAGATAGACTGGGATTTCAAAATTGTAGAATAGATTAACAAGATTATACTGTACAGCACAGGGAAATATATACAAAATCTTGTGGTAGCTCACAGAGAGAAAAATGTGACAAGGAATATATATATGTTCATGTATAACTGAAAAATTGCGCTCTACACTGGAATTTGACACAACACTGTAAAACGATTATAAATCAATAAAAAATGTTAAAAAAAAAAAAAAAACTACCTCTTCAGGGTTATTATGATGAGGAACACCTGCAAAGTTTAACTTCTGCCCCCACCCCCAAATCCTCTAATTTTTTTCTTACTTTCTTTTTTAAACTGATTGTGGTGATGATTGCATAATTCACTTTGTTTGTTTTCAGGGGGGTGGTTAATTAGGTTTATTTATTTAATGGAAGTACTGGGGATTGAACCCAGGACCTCATCACCCATGCTAAGCACACTACCACTGAGCTACACCCTCCCCACCAATCCTCTAATTAACATATGCTCTTGCCTCACTGTGAGTTTTTGCCAAACTCATATCCAAATCCCAACTTTAACCTTACACACGCACACATGCACGCACACGCGCGCACACACACACCACAAATATGTTAATGTTTCAGATTTTGTTGCACTAATATAGGATAGTCAAATGAATCAAAACATTAATTATTTTCTTCAGCCTCCTCTCAACAAAAAGATGTCTTTCCACTAGGGGGATAAACTAGATAGACATATATGTGTCCCAAATATTATCTCTAAAATCCCAAGTACCTAGCTGGTCTCCTCACAGGTTTTGTCTTGTTTTTAAATCTCATTTCATCCCTTTCTTTGCAACGCTATTTAGGTATGATGAGGCAGTATCTCCAACAATAGTTTTCCAAAATGGTCTTAACGCATTGAAACTCTTGCAACACATTTCCCAAAACCTGTTTGGGTTGGTGTTCCCTGACACTAAATTCCATTTTATATATAGGTATATCTGCCCAGAGAGAGAAAGAGACAGAGAGACTTCCAAATGACCTGGGTCAGCTCCTGAATTTCTCATTTATAATCCAGAGATATTTAGGTCCATGTATTCACAGGCAGAGGAACATACACTTCTGTGTGCGCATCCCAGAGTGGGTGTACACAAACACATATATAAATCTCTTTCGACCCTATCATGTACATACTTTGAAAAGTTTGTTAGAAGAACCAGACTGGTAATAATTCACTGCACCTCATGTATAATAAGCAGAAATGCACCAGCCTTTATGATGAATTGCCAGGGTAACACAGGGACATCTTGTTTGCATTTCAATGCACCAAGTGTCAGATTCTTATTTCATTACTCGCCGGCACATTAGTGGACGGTTTTTAATTTCTTTTTTTTTCCCTTTAGCAAAGCTCCATGGAGACCTCTTGCTTTTGCCACTTGCATCAAGAGCAAGGTTGCATTATTTTTAAATGCTATAGTGTCTGGGTCTCACTCGAAATGTTGCTGAATTAACAAAATAAATGATAGCATACGACCAGCAGTTCTATCAGGCTCTTTTTTTCTTAACACAAAATTTCTCCTGCTTTTATTGAACGCATTCTATATAAGGGGATTTGGAGGATTTGTGTTCGCTTCTTCATATTCTATGTTGGAAGGTGTTCTTTGTTTTTAGTTATGTTTTGTTTGTTGTTTTTTTAATCCAGATTCATACTGTTTCTTATGCACAGCAGTATAAAGCTACAAGAAGCTGTTCTCAAGGAAAATGTAGTTCTGAATTACCTCGTAATCTGCTGGGAGCTGCTGAATGTTCGGACCTACCATGAAGTTCCCTGGCCCCACCCTGGAAGGTAGCAGACTAAATATGGATGGCATATAGACTGAGAGCATTTTTTTCAAAATTCTCCAAAAAAACATTTTAGGTGAACTTCCTAATATTTTCCCAGGTACATAATCGGATATAATGGAGAGTTGTTTAGAGCAGTGATTCTCAAACTTAATAGGCATCAGAATCACCTGGAAGGCTTGTTAAACCATAGATGACTGGGTCCCACCCACCCCCAGCATTTCTGACTTAGTAGGTGTTGGATGAGGTCTGAGAATCTGCAGGTCCAACAAGATCCCAGGTGATGCTGGTGTTACTGACTGGGGAGTTCACTTTGAGAACCACTCCAGGGTGGATTACAAGCCTGGCTCTATCGCTGACCATCTGAGTGGCCTCGGGAAAGTCACCTCACCTCTCTGAGGTTTGGAGTTCCTCATCAATAAAATGAAGATAGTAATAGCACTTTCCCCCTAAACTGATTGTTAGGAAAAATGAACCAACAAATATAAAGCATCAACCACGATGCAGAATACTTAGTCAGTGCTCAGCAAGTATTAATTCTTCTCCTTTTCTCTTCTTCTCATAGAAGGGAGATGAGAGGTCCCTGCAGTCCAATACTGCACACGGTGCAGGAATCCCTCCTCAACCTGCCTGCTGTCTCCCATCTGGGCACCTCCAGATCTGGGAAACGCTCTACTTCAGGGAATCCATTGCTTTGCGGACAGCTCTCACCAGTAGAAAGTTATGCTGGGCTGAAGTCTATCCCACTGATATTACATGCTACCGTCCTCCTCGGTCACAGAGGGAAAATCTTGCCTCTGATTTTGAAACTTTTAATTCAGGACATCCTGTGGGCTTATCAACCTAGTAAGTGGGCTTCCACAGGGGCAGATCTTGACCCGCTTGGTACACCTTGTTTGTTTACTAGTGACTTCAACGGTGGATTTATTCACTTATTCTCTCATTAAGCAAAGTATGTGAGCAGGTTCAGTAAGGCCAGACTAAGAGGTCTGGGCTTTATTCTTGGGTGGGGGGTTGCCTTCAACCAGTTTTAAGCCAGAGAGTGAAATGGTCAGATTTGTATTTCATAAAGATCCCACTGACAAGAGTTTGAAGAATACACTGTGTATAGTGAGACCACAGCCAAGGAGACTGATTAGAAGATTACAGAGAAGAGGAAATGAACAGGAGAGATGTCAACAGGTTAGAAAGAACAGGACTTGGACATCAGCGTGAAGGATGAAGGAAGGCGGCATGTCTAGGATGATGTCCAAGGCTCTGGCGGCTGAAGAAGGGTTGACATTTACTGATAAAGGTCATACTTGAAGAGTATCAAGTTTTCTAGGAAATAATCAGTCCAATTTTGGGTATGTTAAGTTTGAAATACTTCCGGGATATCCTATAGGCAGTTGAATATGTAGATCTGAAATTCTGGGAGTAAGATCTGAACTGTAGATGTAGATGGGGGGGTCAATAACTCACATATTATAGTTGTTACAGGAGTAATTCTAGAAATTATAATTATAGGAAGGAAAAAAAATACACTCAGGGTGAGATAGGAAAGAAGAGGACCAGGATACAACTTCAAGGAGCAGCAACATCTGAGGGGCAGATGAACCAAAAGGAATGAACCAATACAGCCAGAGAGATGGACAAAAACACCAGAGAAAGCAATAACACAGAAGCCCAAGAAGAAAAACATTGTTCACTGCAGCATTATTTACAATAGCCAAGATATGGAAGCAACTTAAGTGCCCATCAACAGATGAATGGATAAAGAAGATGTGGTGTATGTATATGTGTGTATAAATACACACACACACACACACACACACACACACAATGGAATATTACTCAGCCATAAAAGAATGAAATCTTGCTATTTGCAGCAATATGGATTGACTTGGGGGGCATTATGCTTAGTGAAATAAGTCAGACAGAGAAAGACAAATACTGTATGATATCACTTATATGTAAAATCTAAAAAACACAACAAACTAGTGAATATAACTAAAAAGAAGCAGACTTACAGATATAGAGAAAAAATAAGTGCTTACCAGTGGGGACAGGGAAGAGGGGAGGTCAATTTAGAGGTGGATGAATGGGAGGTACAAACTATTGGGTGTAAGACAGGCTCAAGGATGTATTGTACAACACAGGGACCAAAGCCAATATTTTGTAATAACTGTAAATGGGAAGTAATCTTCAACAATTGTATTTAAAATTTTTTCTTTTAATTTTAAGAAACTTAAAAGGAAAAAAGAAGGAGCTCAAGGAGAAAACCAAGATGAGTGATGTGGTTAAAAGTATCCAGTACCATAGAATGAGCACTTCAGATCAACACTAAAGAGGCCCATTGGATATGAAGATCCAGAAAGGGTCTCAGTGAGAAAGTGTCTGGAGGGTGAATGTGATAAAAAAAAAAACCAGGTGGTTCAGCTCATGTGAAGAAAAGAGGGAAATGAAAAAGCAGGGACAAAGTATACAAGCTTCAGAGGAATGGAGAGACACATAGATAGAATGGGTCAAAGGAGACTATTTTTAATATCTGAGAATAGTGAGTGCAGTTTCCTGTGGTGTGGGAACCAGCAGCCCTGGCCAATACTTCTCAGAAGTGAGCTCATATATTTGTTTAGGGCTGAAACTTTGTGACTGACAGTGCTCAAGAACAACAAAGGCAAAAATAATAAGACGACCTGGGTCAGTGGGGTACAGAGATTTGATGCTTGGACTATGCTGACCTGTAAGAAAACAAAGACACTGTTTATTCTCAGGCTACTGCTTCCGAACTCAGACCTATTGTGTCTCCAGAAAATGTAGTCATGCCTCCTCAAGAACAATTAAGCCTGGGGGAGAAGCAGAAAGATGAACCCCACCTTGGGTAAAAGGCACCCACCATATTGCTTTGCTACGAGCCATGACGTGATGATAAAAGCCAGCTCTGGAAAACAGCTTCTCTCCCAAGTGTTCACCCACAACTCTCATCATTTATTCTTTTGATCCATCTCCCACCCTCATCCACTACAATCTCTCTCCCTGGCTCCAGGGTCTACCTCTCACCCTCTTCAATTTGTTGACCCATTCAGACCTCATCCTTGAGTTCACCTTCCCACTCCTACCTCTGCCATACTCCCAGTGTGGAAAATATCCTTAAGTCCAGCAGCTAAACTAGCTTCAGATAAGGGAGAAACTCCCTGGCCTGCCATCTTCACAGAATATACCACCAGCCAGACCAGGCACAGCCCCCAACAGGACAGGAGGTGAGAGGGCGCTTAAAGATGTATGTTACCTTAACTGCAGCTCCATCCTTATGTCCCCTCCAGCTCAGCACAATGTCTTAAACATGTAGGTCCTTGATAATTATTTGTTAAATTGAAATGCACTTGGTGGTCCTCTCCTTTGCTGTATTTTCCTCCAAGTCCCCAGGACAGAAGTGATTCTCACTTTCCCAGGATTCCCAGGACACCCACCATAACTAGACTTCCACTGAAGCTGACTCCCCTCCAACCAAAGTGGCATGCTTTGCCCACCACTCTCCATCCAACAGATGGATTCTCATGTAGGTGTCCAAGCCCATCTGGTCCTGAAGCCTGTGCTCTTCAAGACTTAGGGATTCTGCTGTCTTCACTCATCCACATGACATTGTACAAGGAGGGGAATGTCCTGCCACCAAAGGTTTCCTCTCTTCTGCAGGCATTATGCCCTATCCCTGAACAAATTTCTGGGACTTTAGTCCCCAAGAGAGCCCACTGATTCTCCTAGGCCTGGGACTTGGATGAGACAAGAGGCTGAACTTGCACGTGCACAACCCTGAGAGTGAGTGCCCCCTTAAATTTTGCACCATAGGAGTCTCAGTCACCTCACCGCAGTCCTGGCCATACATTCTCTTAAGGATCTTCTAGTGATATTATAAAAAAAAATACTATTTGAAGATGTCTAAAATTATCTCATTTCTGGAGTGATGTCCCAACCTAAGACATCCCTCATCCATGCCTCCCACACTTCAACAGTGACAATTTGGCAGCCATGCACAGATGCGGGAGCTGTGAGATCCAACACCATTCACCAAGGGACCCGGGAGGGGTCCTGCCCACTCGTGTGTCAGACAGTAGACACAGAGACCTTTGTCCTGGCTGCAGATGCTGCAGGGGCCCATGAACCTGCTCCAGCCCCTCTCAGCTGTGGTCTGGGAGCCCCTGGAAAACACTGTCTTAGCCAATTACCCACAGACAAAAAAGCCTTTGTGGAAGTCCAGGTTTCCAGTGGAGAAGTTCCAGCACATCACTGGAGAAAAATATGCAAGCGTGAACACAATGGAGAGAGTAAGAGGAACAATTTGACTTTACCTGCATCACCTCTCTCGAAGGCAGTACAGCTCAGAGCCAAGAGACATCTCCTCTTCTCAGCCTGTGATTTCTCCCACAGGGGAAGGTGAGTGTTCCAGTGAGCACCTGACTTTCCTACCTGCACAGGCTGCTGCCAAGGAGGCCCATTTCTCTCTCACTCCATCCAGAGCGTTGAGTCATGAGCTGCATGACGCGGGGGCAGGAAGAGGGTGGGAGAGCGGCACAGAGGAATCTTGGAGGACATTAGAGGGATGCAATCCTACTAACTGTATCAAGGACTCCATCAAGTCCGCCCACAACTATTAGGGACATCTGGCCCATGGATCCCCCAGCCGGCCCATGGGCAGCCACAGTGCTCTGAGCGCCTCACCCACACCCCCCCCCCACACTCAGCGGTTGGCTCTCACTGTCTGCAACCAATGGCAGCGAGAGCAATCTTGGGCAGATGGCTGATGGGCAAGCGCAGAAAGTCAACCCAGATCTGCGGGCCAGGAAGAGACCACAAACTTGAGCTTTAGCGCTTCCTCCAGAAAAATTAAAGGGAGGCTGTCCAGGCATTATCTGGTGTGTTGCAAGATGAAGAGAAGGAGTGCAAGCTTGAGAATTCTTTCACACGAGGGAGGACGAAGTTTGCAGTAACTGTGTCCATAGAAGAGCTGAGAAAGCCTCAGAAACCCTAGCAGGGCTAATGGAAAGTATTCCTCTCCTGAAGTCAGTAAAGACAAGAGGAGGCGACTACTTCAAATGCAAAGATAGCAACTCAAGACTTAAAGGAACGTGAAAAAAATCAAAGAAACATGACACCACCAAAGAGTTACAATAATCTTCCAGTAATTGACCCCAAACACATGGAGATCTGTAATTTGCCCAATAAAGAATTCAAAATAAGTGGTTTAAGGAAGTGCGATAAGCCACAAGAAAAACACAGAAACACGATTCAATGAAATCAGGAAAAAAAATACTCGATTGGGAAAGTTTCCTCCATAAACAAAATTGGGAAAACTGGGTAATCACATGCAGAGGAATGAAACTGGACCTCTATCTTACACCACAAAAATTAATTTAAAATGAATTAAGGATTTAAACATAAAACCTGAAGCCATAAAATTCCTAGAAGAAAAGATAAGGGAAAAGGCTCTCTCACATTGGACTTGGAAACACTTTTCTTTAGATATGACACCAAACACACAAGCAACCATGCAAAAGTAAATATGTGGGACTACATGAGACTAAAACACTTCTGCACAGCAAAAGGAACAATCAACACAATGAAAAGGCGACGAAGAATATATTTGCAAATCATTTATCTCATAAGGGGTGAAGAGCAACAATACACAAGAAACTAATATAACTCCACAGCAGAATTAATTAATTTATTAATCCAATTAAAAATGGGCAGAGGATTTGAAGAGACATTTTTCCAAAGAAGACATACAAATGGCCAACAGGTACATGAAAAGATGCTCACCATCACTAACTGTCAGGCAATTCGACATCAAAACCACAATGAAATATCAACTCACCTGTTAGAATGGCTGTCATCAAAAAGACAAGAGATACACCAGAGGTAACACATGAGGCAAGGATGTGGAGAAAAGGGCACTGTTGGCGAGAATGTAAATTGGAACAGCTACTATGGAAACAGTATGGAAATTCCTTTAAAAATTAAAAATAGAACTACTGTATAATCCAGAAATCCCACTTCTGGGTATATATCCAAAAGAAATTATCAGTATCACAAAGAAATAGCTGTACTCCCATGTTCATTGCAACATTATTCCCCATAGGCAAGATACGAAAACAACCGAAGTGTCCATCTACAGATAAATGGATAAAGAAGATCTGGTATGTATGTATATATTAATACACATGGATATTATTCTGCCACGAGAAAGAAGAAAATCTTGCCATTTGTTAGAAAATGGATGGCCTTTGAGGGCATTATGCTAAGTTAAATGTCAGACAGAGAATGATAGTTATCATGTGGCATCACTTACATACAGAACCTAAAAATGCCAAACTCCTAGAAACAGAATAGAATGGTGGTTGTCAGGAGCTAGGTGTTGGGGAAAATGGATAGACTGGTCAAAGGGTACAAATTTCCAGTTATAAGGTAAATAAGTTCTAAGGATCTAGGGTACAGCATGGTGGCTATAGTTAATAGTTATATACTTAAAATTTGCTAAGAGTAGATCTTAAATATTCTCACCACAAAAAAAGGAAAGGTAATTATGTGAAGTAGTGGAGGTGTCAGCTAACCCTACTGTGGCAATCATTTCACAATAAACAAGTTTCTCAAATCATCATGTTGTACATTTTAACCTACACAATATTATGTGTCAACTATACCTCAGTAAAGTTGGAAAAAATTATCTCATTTCTATAAACCTATTTCTACTTTATACTAGTCTTGTGGGTATGCACAGAAATATCCTGGAATGGGAATGATTTTGTTGGGGTTGAGTGTTTGGAGGAGTATCTTAGCCTAAGTTCCCTGAGACAAGGGTGATGAGCAGACAGTTTATCTGAGAAGCAATTTCTAGAGACCAAGGAGAATGAAACAGTACAAGGAGGGATTGACAAGGATGCTGTTGAGTTGAGCATCACCATGGGCAACCGGTGATGCATCTGGCCCGGTTCTCCTGAGGAAACATACAGAAGGTCTCTCAGAATTATGGCCCCAGAGGATCAACGTGGAGAAGTCTTTATCCACTGGCTTCCATCCGTCTTGGTTGAGGGTTGTCACACCTCAAGGCTGTGCGTGGATGAGTCTCCAGCAGCCTCCCACTGACATCCCCTGCCGTGGTGTCACAGAGGCCCAGGGGGAGTAGAAAGAGATACAGAGCACATGCTTAAACCAAGGTGTTGTCAAAGAAAGTCCCCACAAAGCCATCTGCTATAGCCAATCCTGCAATAAGAACTGAGATAAAGAGAGTATGAAGTGTCCAAAATGGGGTGGGTTTTTTTACTTCCCTTTATGATGCTTTTTAATTTGCAGGAATTCTTTTAATAATAAGCATGTGTTATGTGTATAATGATAGAGTTAGGATTCTTTTTTTTTAAAACAAATCCCTGTTTGAGAAGGAGCCCCGATGGAGGAGTCCTTTGCCAGGTACTCCACAATTTTTTTTTTTTTTGAGATAATTTCTACATTGGAACTGGCCTTGAGGGCTGACTGGATGGCAGGCCTGGTGACACGGGCCATACCCTTGTAGGAGGGAAGATCTTCTGTAAATCCATGGGGTTCAACTTGGACTGTTTCTTCCTTATATGTAAGTGCCCTCCCCCCAACCCAACCTCCCACTCCACAGACACACAGGACCAATTCCCCTGGCTTTAAATAAAATTTCAGTTTGCCAACAGCCCCTAAATTTGTATCTCTAACCCAGACCTCACCTCTGAGCTCCAGATTCTGTGTATACAACTGCTTGCCTGACATTTCCACTTGTATGTATCATAGGCATCTCACAATGAATATATTCAATACCAAGCTCTTTCATTTCTTTACAAAACTGTTCCTCTTTTCAGCATCTCTGTTGTTATGAGCTGCATTGTGTCTTCCCCTCAAATTCTTATGCTGAAGTCCTAAACCCCAGTTCTTCCACATGTGACCATATTTGGACATAGGGGTCTTTAAAGAGATAATTAAGTTACAGTGAGGCCCTGAGCCAATATGACGGGTGTCCTTATAAGAAGAGGAAGTCTGGACACCAATACACACACAGGGAAAACAACATGAAGCCACAGGGGGAATACAACCCCCACAAAGCAAGGAAAGGCTGGAAAAGACCCCTTCCTCAGAAGGAGCCAACTCTGCCAACACCTTGACCTTGGACATCCAGACTCCAGAACCCTGAGAAAATTCATTTCTGTTGTCTAAGCCATCCAGTCTATGGTACTTTGTCACAGCAGCCCTGGAAAACTAACATACCACATAAGCAGTTGGTACCACCGACCTCTAGTAGCTAAAAGCCAGAAATCTGGGAGTTAGTCCCCAGCACCTTCCTGCTCACGCCTACATCCAACCTATCATCAGGTCAGCCTAAAAAGCACATCGCAGTCTGCCCACCTCCCTCAACCTCTGTTGCTGGCACCTGGCCCAAGCCGCTGCATCTGTTGACAGGAACCACCTCAGCAGCCCGATGACTAGGTCTGGCTCTGATCAGTCACCTCCAGCATACTGGAAATGGACTCCTGAGTGGAAGCTTGGGATTGCCTAAACTCGCTAAACAAGGTAGGCGAGGTGAGGGGCAGGCGGTGAAGAGGGGAGGGTCACCACTTCTGACAGGTCCTGTGCCCACAGCTGTGTGAGCCTCCAGCTTCTGGCCTATTCTCATCTCTTTGGGCTAATTCTCACCCTCAGTATCTGCCTCATTCTTTGAGCTTGACCTGACAGTGCCAACATCAGATCCAGGGCCCTCAAGGCCAATGCACCCATCAATTCTTCCCTGTCCATCTCCCCACCCGGCTGCCCACACTGTCCTGGTCCTGCTCAGACCATCAGCACTTGAAGGTGTCTAGTGCCCCTGCTGCCGGCTCTTCAGTCCTCCTTCTCCCACCAGGTTTTTCCAAGGGCTTCTGGGTCTGAGCCTCACCCCTCGGGCTGCCCCTCAGGCTCAGCCCCTCAGCCCATTCAAGGCATGCCCTTATTTTGACGGTTCCTCAACACCTACAGGAGAAGGCCCCGTCCCCTCCCGTGTAACATGGTACACAACTGCCAGGGCCCTGCTTGCCTCCCCAGCCCTGTTTTATATACGCCCCCTCCTCTCTTGAACATGCTAGCAATCTACTTGTCTCCCAAATAGGCCTCTCGGTTTCACACATCTATGTTACGTTCATGCTGTTCCCACTGCCTCAAATGCTTTTCCCTCCCTTTTACTCCTGACTATTCCTACTGGTTCTTTGAGATTCAGATCAAGGGACCACCTCCTTCCATATTCCATTCCTCACCCTTTCATACCTGCCAGTTCTAGATGCCCCTTCCTCCTGCTCCCAGATTCCTTCTCTCGTTGCCCTTTACCTGGTATATATTATTTGTTTATTTTTCCATCTTCATCATCGACCACTTCTTACTGACCTCTGTCCCCCAGGCTTAGCATAATTGCTCACACACAGTAGGTGTCCAATGAGGGTTTATTAAGCCAACTGGCCTGACTGCCAGACCCACTGTGCCCTGCGTCCCAGGCGCCTGCCCCCAGCAGGGGGACACGCTTTACATCTCCACAGCAGGGAATCTGGCCCTCAGCCCTTCCCTGAACCGAGTCACATGGTGGACACTCTAAAGTGCACAGGTCATGAGGCCTGGATGGCTTTTTAAAGTTTCTCATGGAAAAGGAAATTGTGAAATGCCCCACTGGGGCAGCGAAGCAATCTCTCCTAGTCCAGACTTGGCGCCCAAAGCCAGCTGCTTGGGCCGGGAGATAACAGGCCCCCCACACTGAGCTGCCACCAGCAGACTCGGAAAAGTAAAAAATTGACAACATTTCAGGAAGAAGATTCCTCATTTCCAATAGTATCATCTATACCCTGTGGGATAAAGCACCTCCTGCCTTATTAACGTCTTTTACATTTTTTAGTGCTGAATCCAAGGTGAAAGGGAGGAGGGGAGAGGGGACGTCTGTACCAGGTCCTTTAGGAACCAGGAAAATGCCGTGGCAGAGATGAATTGTAGACCCAGAAATAGCATTTTGGGGATGAAATGTATAATGTTCACTCTTTTTAAAAAAAAAAAAAAGTTTCATACAGCCCAAATGACATCATATCAGGTCAGCCAGAGCAGAAGGAAGGGAGAAAAATACTGAGCATGAGAAGAAACCGATACAGACAGGCACTTTCTAAAATGGATTCCACACTGCACACACCGAAGCCCAGAGAGAAAAATCTTCAGCGAAAAAAGTGTCTCCCCTTACTGACCACAGTTAAATACCAGCCGGACTTACTTAGGTTTTAAACTATCTGCTGCATTTCAAAGACTAACATCAAAACTTGAAGGAAAATAGTATTTAGCTAGTCTGGTCAGGCTCTCTCGGAGGTATGCTTGCGAAGTAGGGGAGTCCCTTGTCAGAGTCCCTAAGCCCAGTAAATCTCACTCCCACAGAACCCCTCCATGTCCCCAGACTCACTTGCCCCCTGCTCCCCACCCATGAAAACATGCGCAGTCCTACGTATCACGGAAAGGGAGTTCTAGAAATTAACATGTCCCTGCAAGTGTTCTTGTGGTTGCGAGTAACTGAAGCCCACTCAGTCTAGTTTAAGCAAAGAAAGGGGAGGGAGATAGAATTTTGTTTATTTTAAGGCCCCTAAGCTCTTACATACCCAAGAGGAAGAGTATGGCCTTCCTCAGGAAGGACCTGGAGCTAGGAGTCATCACAATTTCGATTCCATCTCTCATCTCTGATTCTCTCTGCACATCAACTTCACCGTCTGTCTCTGTGGACTGGCATTCCCTGATCCTCAGCCCACAGGACAGACTGCATGACCCACAGGTCCTGAGAAACCAGCAGCTCCTGCTACTCAACAGTGAAACATAATAACTGGCTGTCCCTCGAGTTCAATTCCAAATTCCCAGAGAAGGGAATCTGACTGGGTAAAGTATCGCCTCTGTCCCAGTCAGCTCTGGCGAAGGGGATCTATCCTACAGGGCATACGGTTGCCTTGAGCTCACCCAGCGCATCTGAGAGCAGTTCCCAGAGTAGAGGCGTTTGTGTTCTGTCCGAGGTCCAGGACCGGCACTGTACAGTGGGCCACTGGGTCTCCCCTGACCCCTATCACAGTGGGAGTCCTGTCCGATCCCTCTCAGGAAATCAGGACCAAGTGAGGAAAGGGGAAGCGCTGGGAAAAAAGGATTCAAGAGATAGAGTCATAGTTAGAGAGATAAAAGTACAGGCATCAGGAGAGGCCACGGAATGAACGAGCAATATGAGGGTTTTGGCGTGGTTTTCAAATATCATTTATCAAGACAGAAACCACAGCCACAGCTGAAATTTTAGACAGCTAACGAAGGGAGATGCAACGTTGTCATGAAAACACAGTTCATGCACATACACTGCCCTTCTAGAAGGGCAGAGACGATATAACAGAAGGGTTATCTCATCCACTGAGTTATGCCAACGTGCTCATAATTTTCTGTTTTCCTTTCTCTGTCTTGACCAAAACTATGTGCAGCACTGCTTTTAATGATTCGTTCACACTTATGTTATAATTTAATTTTTATCAAGTAGGACCATGTGAAACTGCCATTTTCATAAGTCTAAACTGACAAATATCAGCCATTTCAAAATAATATATATATATACATCCTTTTTTTTTGGTGGGGGAAGGTAATTAGGTTTATTTATTCATTCTTGGAGGACGTACTGGGGATTGAACCCAGGACCTCATGCATGCTAAGCATATGCTCTACCACTTGAGCTATACCCTCCCCCCTCCCATATACATCCTTTTAAATAGAACTATAGACTTAAATGAAAACCGGTCCTTGGGACAACTCCCACTATGTCCCTGACTCCCACTGCCCAGAATGAACATTTTTAGGTTTTTTTTAACTATTTCTTCTGATTGTTTATTTCTAAATAATATTAATATATTCTTATCTCTTGATCTTTCTATTTTATACTTTGTATGTCAGCTTCCTCCTGGGTACCATATGAACCGTCTGATTGCCATCAAACCTATCAGCTAACCTACCAGTTTCAGCGGGTTTCTTGAGAACCCCCCTCCTGGAGACTTCCAGCCTCAGTGGGTGCTCTCTGGACATACAGACTAGCCGCAGTCCTGGAACTCCTCTCCCCATCACCCTGGGAATTGCCTTTACTTTTCTGCTCTCCTGTGTTGCCTCTCCCGCATTAACTTGACATTTTCCTCATTCTTGGTTTGCAGTGTTATTCTGCAGAGCACACACCCAGTAGCCCTCTGAACATCTGAACAAAGGTGATACAAATATAAGAACTTGTGTGTCTGCAAATATTATTCTGCCTTCAATCTGGATTGATGGTTTGGCAGAATATGTTGTTCTAGATTGAAATGTATCTTTCCTAGAATTTTAAAGGCATGACTCATTTTTGTCCATCTTCCCAAGTTTCCATGACAAATCCCATGCCGTTCTGATTCCCGATATGTTGTACGTAGCCGGCTTATTCACCTTAGAATATTTTTAGACCCTTCTCTACATGCCAGGTGTTCTGAATTTACATGAAGATGTACTTTATAGCCAAACTGTTCATTCATTTTGCTGGGCCCTTAAATCCAGAGGTTCTTCTCTTGGAAATTATCTTGTGCTATTTTTCTAAATTTCTCTTGCATTATTTCTTGGGTGGTTTCCTCTCCTCCATTTTCTCTCTTCTCTCTTTGAGGCTCCTTTTCAGCAAATGTGGACATCTTGACCTGATTCTCCAGTTTTGCCTTTTCTTTCCTATTTTCCACCTCTTTTTTTTTTTAATTCTATTTCTAAGGGATTATCTTCTACACTACCTTCCTCAATGTTATCTCCCAATTCATTTATCAAATAGATCGCTTTTATCACATTTTTAATTCTCTTGAGTTCTTCTGTGTTTCATTACCTCATCTTTCTAAGGATACCTCTTATAATATTACCTCATCTTTCTGAGTATCTTTAATTATAGGGATTTTTTTAAAGATTTTTCTTCCTTTCTCATTTGTGTTTCTTCAGGGTTACTTTTCCCTGTTTGCTTGTTTTGGCCACTACATTTTCTATACGATAATATTTACAAACGTCTGATGGTCTTTGGTTGCCTGTCTTAAAATGAAGTTCTAAAAACCTGACTGGAAGCTCTCTGTGCTCGGGTGGAGCTTGTCAGCTTCCAGGCTTTGCAGCAGGAGATCAGGTGGTGACCCAGCCTTTTGCGTGGGAGCTTCCAAAATCAGTGTCTGGGAATTTGTACTCTCTGTTCTTGTGGCTTTACTCCTTTTTTATTCCTTCTGTCATTTCAGTGAGACTGGAGCAAGGAAAAGAAATGACGGTGTGAATTCAATCCACCACCTTGTGCTGAGAGTGCCCTATTACATTTCTGACAATTAATGTTTCTTTCTGGGAAATTGGGAGTTCACATGCCTCCTGCATGTTCCCCACGTAGTGTTTCTGTCTGCTGGGGAATCAGCCCTTAGAAGTTAAGACTGTTCCCTTATCTTTTCCTCCTTTGTCTCTGCAGCCATCTCACTGGATAGAACCCACTTGGGGGTTCTCCTTGGTTTCTCTGATCCTCTGAATGCAGAAAACCATCAGCATACTTGGGGATTTACTCAGCCCCTCTTCTTCTTTCCTGCTTTAGCTGAAGCAACAGGGACCTGTTTGCTAGAAGCTGCCTATCACCTGCACACTTAACATGGTTCTTACAAGCCCACCTGGCACAGCCAGTCTTCCAATGATGACTCTTGTGTCTGTTGCACCTTAAGACCAACAACTCCAGTATGACTCTGCACTTGTTCTGCTTCGTAAGGCTTGTCTTTGCACTTGCCCAGAAACTGGCAAGGAGCATGGGTTTCCTCAGGATATGATTTGTGGGGGCAGGGTTCGGGGGCGATCTGCTTTAAAACAACTCTGGGCTTTGTCCCAGCTTGGACACCAGTTTAGTCAAATACTCAACCTCTCTGAGATTTGATTTCCCCATTGTGAGATGGGAATAACATTAGTAGAGTGAAATCATGTTTCAAGGTGTTAATTGATATGCTGCTGTATAGCCACTGTCCTGCCCATGCTCTGCAGTTAAAGGGAAGGACTCCACTGATGTCGCAACAGTTACCTTTGGGGACAAATGTGCCGCATTCTTTATCTTTTAAGGTCAAAGGATACTTTCTTTTTTTATTGAAGTATAGTCGATTTATAATGTGTTAATTTCTGGTGTACAGCATAGTGAGATATATATATATATGTATATTCCTTTTCACAACCCCTTTCATTGTAAGTCATTACAAGGTATTGAATATAGTTCCCTGTGCAATATAATAAGACCCTGTTGTTTATCTACTTAATATATAATAGTATCTACAAATCCTGAACTCCCAATTTATTCCTCCCCATTCCCTTTCCCCCCAGGAGCCATAAGTTTGTTTTCTATGTCTGTGAGTCTATCACTGTCTTATAAATAATTTCATGTCCTGGTTTTTTTTTTTTTTTTTTGGATTCCACATTTAAGTGATATCATATGGTATTTTTCTTTCTCTTTCTGGCTTTATTTAGAATGACGATCTCCAGGTCCATCCATGTTGCTGCAAATGGCATTATTTTATCCTTTTTTTATGGCTGAGTAGTATTCCATTGTATATATATATACCACAGCTTCTTTATCCAGTCATCTGTTGTTGGACACTTAGGTTGCTTCCATGTCTTCGCTATTGTAAAAAGTGCTGCTCTGAACATTGGGGTGCAAGTGTCTTTTCAAATTAGAGTTTCCTCCAGATATTTGCCCAGGAGTGGGATTGCTGGATCATAGGGTAAGTTTAGTTTCAGTTTTCAAAGGATACTTTCTGAGTGTGAGACAAGAAAAATTTTAAGTGGAAATTCCAATAGAGAAGGCAGATTTGTCCCGTACTCCAAAGCAAATGGAAGAGCTTGAAGATGGAGAAGAAGGAAGAGAGTTTTGAGAGAAGGAAGCAGGAGATACCTTGTAGGAACCCAGCTCCCTGTCTCTCATCCCTCGGGCAGGCCCAGGCTGGGCAGAGAGCATCACAGAGTGGGGTGGGGCTGTACCCACCTATCCGAGGGCTCTGAGAGTCAGCAAGCACCTTTCAGGGAACACAGAGGGAAGTGATGGGCCTGACTGCAAGGAGCCCCGGGAGAGTCTGCGGGCGTGAATGGAAAGCCAGAGTTCACTGAGAATGAACACCGTGAGCAGGCCTGGAAGTAACCATAGCACAAGGCAAGTGGGCCCCACTGCTGGGGCTGGAGAGGACGGCCCAGCCGGATCAGAGGACGCTCTCTGCACTGGAGCTCAGGGTGACAGCAGCAACGCAAGGGCAGAAGTGGGGCCAAGTCAGCAGAGGAAGATACCCCAGCTCCCAGGTTAAGTACAAATGGAGATGGAAAAAGAGAGAAAGACTAGCCTCTGCAGCAGATAGCTCATCAGTGAGGCCACCACAGGCCAGCCGCCCCCCGACGCAGTGCCCCTGCTTCCTGAAGGCTCCCTTGAACAAGACATAGGACTCTGTGTGGGGACTGGGGGTGGGGGGAGCCACAGACCTTGAAATGATTACATTTTAAACCAGAAGTAACCCAAAAATTAATATGTTGGGTTGAATAGGATTGAAACATTGCTAGATTACATTTCTTCAAGCAGCAGGACTAGGGATTTACAAACTGAGTTCAATGTTAGGGAAATTTTTAGAGTTTCATTTCTTCTCACCAGAGTCTTAGAAGCTATGGTGACTAAAAAAGCCATATTATTGTTCTTGCGTCATATAGTTTTTATTGAGATTAAATAAGGCTCTATCCATAAAGTCCCTAACACTGGGCTCGGCACATGGTACGAATTCGGAATTGTTAGTAACACCCGTCTGCCTTTGCCGGCCCCTCCGGAGTGAACACCTGTGGGCCTGGAGGTAAAATGCAGGGAGCGAACACTCTCTGCCTTGGAACAGGGCCTAACCCTGCTTGCCGGTATTCCCCAGGCAGGGGAGGCCTCCCAGACACTGAGACCTGTCCTTGTATCTCTTATCTGCAAGCCGGGCTTCTGGCTCTGGTCCCTAGGGACTAACACTTTCCCTTTGCTAACCACACTCTGAGTTCTCACTTTGCACAAAACACCACCATTTAGGACCCCTGAATCACCCTTTTTTCCATGTCTTTGTGAAGCCTGAGGCACACAGTCCCTCTGCTAATGTTAGATAAATGATGCGGTTTGCCCAGACACCATGTGTTCAATCAGCTGGCTTTAAAACAAGATGGTGTATGGAAAGCCCCAACCAGGAGATAGATATCTTTAGACAAATCTACAGAAGGACAAATTCAAAACATCCATGGATGGTATGACCCAGTCCCATTGAGAAGTTCCTTCCACCATCAGGAGGGCCCTAATTTCACACCCATGTAACAGGTTGCTTCGCTCATTTTATAGACCTTCAGCTGGGTCTGCAATTTGATGTATCAATTTCTCTTTTCTAGTAAAAGATGAGCTACGAGGCAGCAGAAGATGAGATTTTCAGGAGAAAGTTAAAGGAATTTTATAGCTTGTTTGTGTTGTCCATACCACCCGATGGCAGGCGGACTCCATAAATACTTATTAAAATTAATATTGTTCGAGCAAGTCCAAAGAGAAGAAAGCTCTTCTGCAAGTCTCTGCATAACATAACTCTCCCCTCACAGACAGGTTGTAATACTGCTGTGATGGAAAGAAAGAACATAGTGCAAAGAATGAATAAACTCTGCCCAGATGGTATTTTTTTTTTTAATTTTAACGTCACCTTTCTTTCTTTTTAATTTTTTGTTTTGGTTGTGTGGTGGTTTTTTTAGGGGTAGGGGAGGTCATTAGGTTTATTAATTTATTTATTTAATGGAGATACTGGGGATTGACCCTAGGACCTCGTGCATGCTAAGCACACACTCTACCACTGAGCTATACCCTCCCCTGCCCCAGAAGGCATTTTGAAATAATATTTCCAGTCTAGGAAACTGACTGTTCATTCTCCCCACCTGTGTAATTTACCAGATGCATCCACACACATAATATAATACTGCCATCTGATTATTGTGACACTGATTTGGTAAAACCTCAAGACAAAGCAGCCCTTGCCCAAGACACAGCTACAAGCCTGCCGTCAGTCTCTGCTCTCACCCAGTTAACCGGCGTCAAAGGCTGTGGCCCTCTCCTGAACTACAAAGAAGCCGTGTCAAAACTGAGTGTTGCCTACAGAGTGGCCTCCTGTGCACTTGTGCAACTATAATGGTCAAGGCACACACATATGGGACTTTATAGCTTACAAAGGAGTTTTTACCAACCTCGTTCCAATTAATCTTCACAATATAAGAATAGACATCATGATCCCTATTTTATAGGGGAGGAAACTGAGGCTCATGGAAAACAACTGACTCGCCCACATTCACTAAGCTAGTAAGCGGTAGAGCTAGGGTTTGCCCCCAGGTCCCTGATGTCGTAGCTTACATTCCTGCAGCCCCTGCACGAGGTAGCAGGATGTAGGGCTGTGACTCCCCGCCATTCACTCTTGCCCATCACCTTTCTGCACTTTGCGAGCAGCAGTTAGGGTCATCTGGTCTTATTACATTGAAAAGGAAGGGCATAAGCAACAAGCAACAAAAAATATGAGTGTCCAGCTTTGGAGTTTAAAAGAAAATTTTGGAACCTCCAACAGCAAGTTGCATGAGACCTCAAAATCCTGGCTTCTGAGAACACAAAGGCAACCTTCTATAAACAGCAGCATTAAGAAGACACACCACACCTACACAGAAAACAAACTTAGGGTTATGGGGGTCAGGGGGAGGGAAGGGAGCAGGATGGGATAAACTGGGAGTTCGAGATGTGCAGATACTAACTACTAAATAGAAAAGAGATGAACAACAACTTTCTACTGTAGAGCACAGGGAACTATATTCAATATCTTGTAGAAACCATTTAGAAAAAGAATATGAAAAGGAATATATGTATGTATATGGATGACTGAAACATTATGCTGCACACCAGAAATGAACACAACATTGTAAATTGACTGTACTTCAATTAAAAAAAAAAAGACACACCTGAGCAAAATCAAGTCAATTTCCCCCACCAAGACTCCACAGGCCAGAAGGGGACAGAGAGGTAGAGGAAAAGTCAGAGATTAACTCAGGAGTGGGGGCCTCTGCCCCCAGGCAGGTGTTCTAGACCCAGGGACCAGACCCACAGTGAGCAGACTGAGTGATGGCCACCTCGTGGTACTCATGCCCTTGAAGAAGCGGAGGCCCTTGAGTGTGGGCAGTACCTGTGACTTGCTTCCAACCAACAGAACATGGTAATGGCCACAGGATGTACGTGATTATGTGCACATGCTTACCTGACACACGATGTTAGTGCCTGTCGTACAAGGAGACATCCTCCCTTGCTGACTGTGAAAAGCCAAGGGCAGTGCTGTGAGCTTCCCCATGGTAAGGACCACATGACGAAGAGCTGACAGCATCCTCCAACCAACAGCCAGCGAGAAACTGGGGCCCTCGGTAGCCAGGAGCTTGCCAACCACCCTGTGAGCCTGGAGCAGGTAACTCCCTGACTGAGCCTCAGGGAAGAACTCAGCCCTGGCAGTTATCTTGACTGCCGCCTTTCAAAGGGCCCAGCCAAGCCAGACTCCTGCCCCACAGAAACCACGAGATAATACACGTGTCTTGTTTTAAGTCTCTATGTTTGCGGTAATACTGTTGTGCAGCAGCAGAAAACTGGTACAGGTTAGTTCTGGGATCTGGGGGAAAAAGGATGCGCATCCTTCCCGGGTAAGGTCCGGCAGGTAAGTGAGGTCCCTGCGAGTTTCACAGCCGCACTTCACCCAGTACGGTGAAGACACGATGGGGTAAAATGCTGGCAGGGCATATCCGGGCAAATAGGACCTGGCAGAGCCTCCCCAGGAGCTCTCCACGAAGCTGAGGCTTCTCCAACTCCCTGGACTGGATGCCACCCCAGGGAAAGGGAGGGAGCTGGGGCGGGAACCCTGAACAATTGTATTCCAAGTGGAAATGACTGCATTTAACTGGAAATGATGAAGGAGACATGTTCTGCCATCAGTGGAAAAGGGATGCTAGTAACCAGCCTGATTCTACTGGCTGATGAGTGCTGGGAGCGCAGGGAAGGCAGTGATCCAGGGCATGGGGGATGGGGTCAGTGAAGGCTTCCTGGAGGAAGTGACAGCTGAGTTGAGTTTTAGTTTATGAATTAAAATGAGATTCTATGAAGTGTTGGATTCCAACCTTTCATGGTTCCATGCTTTTAAGTTTTCAACTTTCTAAGATTCTTTTTTTCCAAAGTCTATAGATCAAAGGCTCCCCACTGGCACTGTTATCTACTGGGGCCTCATTGGGGGTGGGGAGGCCAAAAACTATCTGAAATGTATCTGAATCAGACTCCTATTCCTCATAATTTCCCACATCTCTGTCATCTTTGCCTGTAGGGATTTCCTCCTTTTTTAATTTACTCTTTTATTTTTAATAAAAGTTTCATATGCACACAATTTCAAGAGTCAAATCGTTTTATAAGACTTGGATGAAAAATAGCAGTTGCACACACCACCCCTCCCCACCCCCATTTCTCACCACTCAGTGGAAAATACTTTCAACTTTTAGAGGATTGTTCTGTGTTGCTTCCTACCTATCATTAAGTAGCATGCTGATACGGCTACTTCTTGATTTTCCAGTTGCACTATCCACTGGCTTCCCGGTATGGAAGGTGAGACTTTTTTGCCACTGTCTCCAACTCCACATTGCACACCTTCTTATTACCCCCACTCTCCCAAAAGAATTTAGTTAAATTCAATACGTTCATTGTTTACATTATCATGATCATGTACATGCTATTCACAACTGTCATGGCGACAAGCAGATTGGGAAAGGAGACCAGAACTCAAAGCACCACCCAAAACGGTGAGTTGTCAGGTTTTATTCTTCAGAGTCTCTGAGCCTAGATTCAAACTCATTCAGAAACCTGGAACTGTCCACCAGATGAGGACAGAAAGAACCCCAAGTAGAGCCATCTGTTTCCGATCTGAGGCATTGGAAAGAAAGTCCCCACAGGTCTGAGAGAGTGTCAGAAATCCCCTGGGTTGGTTAATTGTTCTTCCATTCTCTCACTGCCTGGCCCCCTTGGCAATACCTGCAGGATCCAGGTGGGCTCCTAAAACTCCAGGAGGGGAACCCTTCTCTCTGACCTGGAAACGGGTCTCCATAGCGTGGGGAGAATCCACATTGCCGTATTTTCTCTACATAGTCACTCATCTCATGACTCTGGATGCAGACACAGTTGAAGGAAGTGGGTGGCAGAGTAGGGAAACTAAGGATGCAGCTTTCTAGCCAGAAAGACCAGGAGAGGAGGTCCTTGGGAGCCAGAAAGTGTGAGGTGAGTGGAACCCAATCCCCAGCTACAGGGATGAGTCCTGCTAGGTCTAACCTTAGCAAATCACTGCGACCTCATTCCCCTCGACAGTGATTGATTTAATCAGGACATGGAATGCAATTCTGGCCAATAAGAAGTGAAGGAAAGGCTGGGGACGGGGAGGGCGGGGACAGGAGGCAGATTTTGGTAAAGGTTTCTTTGTTCTTCAAAGGAGAGAGAAAAAGGCAGTTTTGATACTAAGTGTTGTATTTGCGGACTAGAGCCACAGCACCTGGCTGGAACCACGATCAGAGCTGGCAGAAGACAAGCTGACATCCTGAAACTGGCAGAATGGAAAAATGGAAAGAACTTGGAGCCATGGAATTAACCAGCCTGGAGCTGCCCTACCCAAGGGCTTCTTGTTGTAAGGGACAATCTTTTTTTTTTTTTTTTTTCATGTTTTTTGAGTGAACTGAGGCAGGATTTTCTAGAATTTACCATCACATTACCTAAGAATAATGCCTTATAAGGCACACACAAGGCAAAAGATTGCTAGACTACAAACGTAAGGTCAGATCCTCACCCAAGCAGCGCTGCCCTCACTCTATTTTTTAGGTACCTTCATTAAACCCTGGGGTGGGCAAGCATTACTTAATTTCTTTCTCGAGGTTCAGAGGATGTATTACCTTGACAGAAAAGTCAGAAGACTATATCTGGAACAGGGAGGGGAAGGGAGCCTCCACTTCTTCCAGGCCATCCACAGAGACTTGCAGCATCCTCAGAATGGCTTCCTGGGCAGGCAGCCGGCCCAGGTGATCCGCCAACTACAGTCATAGTAACAGAACAGAAACAGTGAGGTCAGCTCTCCAAAGGAAGCTAGTAACACCTTCCACGTGAGAAAAGAATTTACTACATGGATTATACATCTAGCGAACTACCATCTCTGTTCTGTCCAATAGTAGATATTTGACAAATATTGAAATAAACACTTGTATAGGGAAAAGATCCCATGAATTTAAAACTCCTGGCTATTTACATCTACCTGCATTTTCTCCGCAGTCAGAGCGCAGACATCATTTCTGCGAATCTATGAGAGCGGCTCGTCTGCTCTGCACTCTGCTTGGCTTGCACTTAGCACTGATGGGCGCACATTTTCACAGCTCACATCCTTTTCAGTTGTAGTGGTCACCGAGAATTCTGATACACCGTGGTTCTCCTAACCAGTCCCACTCACTGGGCATTTGGGTCACTTTCTATTTTCCCCTATCATGAACATGCTGCCATAAATATCTTCGTATAAAGGCTTTTTTCCATTTGGATGATTACCTTAGGATTTTCCCAAAAGTGGGATTACCAAGTCAAAAGGTATGAATGCTTCCTAGTTCTTATTATAAATTGCCAGCTTGCACTTCAGAAAAAGAGGAACACATGACAGAGTGGCCAGTAATGTGTGTGGGTTTTCCAAGCAGAACCTAACATAGCGGGTTTTATCAATCTTATTTATTTTTATTAATTTAATGTTGGCATTCCTTATCCATTCAAATCTGTATTTCTTTCATTATTACTCAGGCTAAACATTTTTTATGAGAATTTACTATCTGTAAAAAAAACAAAACAAAAACAAGACATTTTGATAGAGCAAATCTATCCACTGTGATGATGTGGTGATATTATAAATTGTAAATGAGATATTAATGAAAAATGTTACCTGTCATTCTTTATATGTAAACAACATCTTCATATCTTTTGATAAATCCTCAAGTACAGTGCAAGTCTTAACCATAAATTTGCATGATTCTGTATCTGTTTTGGACATTAAGCCTGATTCATAATAATTAAAATAATTTTCTAATTTTTTTCATTTCATTGAGTATTTTTTTCTCTACCAAAAGTTGAAATTATTTTATAATTGATTAGCTTCACCTTGTTTCTGATGATATCTTCTATTGCCTTAAATATCACAAATATATTTCTCTTCCATTGTAGAAATAAATATGGTATTTCATCCTCTTATGATTTTTTTATGGCTTGTTTCATGGTCATTTGCAAGGTGCAAACCTGAGGTAAATTTCATTACTGCCTGGACTTCCGACAGATGTGACTTAATTCTTCCCTTATAACGTGAACGGAGGATGTTAATGCTCAGCCATTTAGTTCTGGGCATGGTGGGCTGGTACAGACCAGCTCAGAGTTCAGGATGCTACACAACCATATGCATCTCCCTCCTGCAGGATTCCTTATTAACTAGAAAGAGCACGTAGAAGGGTGTTTGTTCATAAACATCATGAGATGAGGGAAACACACATACACACAAACACGAAGTTTAATGTATGTCTCCCTATATTCTTTCTTACAACAGCATGTACATCTATAATTATCTGAAAACAAAAAGTCTAAGTGGGAAAAAAATGTTTAAACTGCATAGAAATTTAGTAAGATATTTTCTTTTATGTATACAAATTTCCAAATTCACACCCTGACTCCCAACTGATGTCCAGAAGCTTGGAGCATGGCTACCCTTCATCATCAGTTCTGGTACCCAGGAGGTGAAGTCTCCATCCTCCATCTCCCATAATTTGAGGAATCAGCTTTCAAACACTGGCATGTTAAGGCCAAAGGCAAGTTTAGAAGTGCCAGTTTTTAACCAAATTGCCAAATATTTATTTAAGGGCCATCAGCAATCCTGCTCAAAAGTGGGGCACCAGCTGTCAAGTAAACAACTTGTAGCAGAGAAAATTAATAGTTTAAAGTTGCCAGCATCTTCTTCCCATTGCTACAGGTGAGGTTTAATTTTGGAAGCTGGGAGACTGTCATTTTGGTCCCCAATTGAGTTTTGCATCCCAGAGTTTAAACTGGAATTTGTCCTCGGGCTGGTCTTTCTTGTCTTTTGGAAGGAACTCTAGGGTGACCTTTTTAGTCGTGCAGACAGAGATAAAGTAAATTCTTACCTCTTTTTCTTCGGATAGCCCTGAACCAGTCAGGGCTTCCGATGCTAAGTATTCTGTTCACTAATGAAAATTTGGTTTATATTTTAGCAAGACTGTGCCCTTGCAAATAAATTTTAAAATACGAATTTTAACTTCAGTCCCTGAAAATGATGGCTTGTTTATGAGAGATATTTCCACTTTCTCTATCTCCAGTGTTTATTCCCAGTATGTTGCCAGACCAACCTCTGCCAGGACTAACATCAGGGAGGTGGTCCTCTCACTGAGCAAAGAGGACTGGGCTGGGCTGGCAGGTGCCTGGCCAGTTGGAATCCCACACTCTGGGGCCCAGCCCCTGCTGCCATCACTGCCTCTATCCCGGCAGCCCAGGCCCTGGAACAATCTAGCTGCTAGGAACACAGGTGTGAGTTTGAACCCCAGTTCCACCGCATATGACCTAGGGCAACTCACTTTACCTCTCCTGACTCAGTTTCCTCACTTGCAAATAAGAAAATGTATTACCTACTAGAAGGATGCTAAGAAAATGTGAGGTTTTGCCCCCTCATCCCCCATCCTGTACATAGAAACTGACATCCAGTCGGCCAAAGGGGCTGATAAGCAACAGAGACAACCCCTCCCCCCATCACACTGGATGCACCAGCAGAACCAGATCTCTGCAGCAGCCGCCTAGGAGCTGCTAAGCGTGGGAAGGGCCCAGGAATACTCCTCGGGACTTCCATTCATGTCTCCCCACAGACGATGTGGGAGATCTTCCCTGCAATCCACCTCTCGCCTAGGTGCACAGAATTGCAGCTGGCACCAAGGCTGAACTTGATCTTCCTTACATCCCGGCCAAGATGGATGAAGACCCTTGGAGGGGCAAATAGCCTCTGCCCAGTGGGCTACCTTACTGAGCCACCTGTTTCAACCTCTGCTCAGTTGGCCCCCTTGGGCCAGGACCAGGACCCACAAATTCTACCCCTCCCTAGACCCCTGAATCATCCTTCTGCTCCTTGAAAGAAATCTCCCCACACCCAGAGCTCCCACACTCCCTTACACACACACGCGCGCACACACACTCACACTGTACCCTGCCTAGAACCCTTGAGATCCCGTTTACCAGTGCTGGGTGCCATCCCCAGCTTCCTTCCCAGTGTGCTTTGCTTCTAAGAGCTCTCACCCTGCAGTCTTAAGGGATGACCCCCGGGCTGCTGGAGCCTTTACCCAGACACAGTGATAGACAGAAGTGCCTGGTAGTTTATACCCCGCCCGCTGCCCCTGATGCCTGAAGCCAATGTGTGACTGGCTGGTGCAGGATGAGAGCCAGTTCCCTCGACTCCTGAAACACAGTGAGGGGTGATCTGTGCTCCAGACAGAGCACTGCCAAGGATCGGGCTGCAATTTCACGTACAATCACTTTATCTAGCGTCCTCCTCCCCATCCTGCTTGCCCTTACTGGTCTCCTCTGGGAGCACGCCCCTCAATAATCACTCATAGACTCTTTCTTGTCTCAGGATCTGCTTCTGGGCAACCAGACCTAAGACATAACCCTAGCTTGTCACCCACTCGGATGAGATGCAAGGCCGCTGGTCTGAGCCCGCTTCACCACGTGTGTGTTCCCAGGAGTGTGCACATGCACGTGCACAATCACGTGCAAGAGAGTGTGAGAACAAGCGCTGGTGTGGTGCTTGAGAATGAGAAGGTGCTTATACTGGGGGACAAGTCAGTCCAGATATATGTGTGTGTTTCTGTTAATAAACATGATGAGGGGAGGAATGTGTACGTACTAATATGTGTACATACAAGAAGTGGCAGTTATGTGCACACAGGCACACACGCTTGCCTACTGGGAACGTCTCCACCATCAGCAGAGCCCACATCCTTCGGACAGTCTGGCAGACAGCTGGGTCCTGGGCCCCTGTGAAATGTTCATAAACATAGCCTCGTTTCTCATTTAAGCAAACGTCAGCTCCACTTCCACACAAAACCCACTGACACGTAAATGGAAGACTTGGGGAAGAGGGAGTGCTGGGGAGCTGCAACCACCCCGACTTCCGCCCAAAGGGCTTGGAATGCACTTAGTTTTATAAATTTAGGTGATTCCATTTCTCATCTGAAAATGGGGACAATAATACCATCTTAAGTAATAACAGTATACTTACTACAGCAAGCTCTCATAACGAACAGCACTACCCCATTTTATACAAGTAACTTGAGCACCCAGCAGATGTTGGTATCTGTCGGGGGTCCTGGACCCAGAACAACGTACCACAAATGCAGTGGCTCAAACAACAGAAACTTATTGTCTCATAGTTCTGGAGGCTGGAAGTCTGAAATCAAGGTGTTGGTATGGCTGGTTCCTTTTGAGGCTTCTCTCTTTGGCTTGTAGATGGTCATTCCCCTGTCTTCACATAGTCTTCCTTGTATGCGTATTTGTGTGTCCAGATTTTTCCTTTTTGTCGGACACCAGTCATACAGCACCCAACCTAATGACCTCAATTAACTTGATTATCTCCATAAAGACCCTATCTCCAAATAACGACACATTCTGAGATACTGGGATAGGACTGAGGACACGATCTGACCCCTAACACTTACCTTTGAGGTTGTCATGATCATTAAAGCGAGTTAGGTTTTTGGGGTTTTTTTTTTTATTTTTATTTTTATTGAAGTATAGTCAGTTTACAATGTTGTGTCAATTTCTGGTGTACAGCATAATGTTTCAGTCATACATATACATACATATAATCCTTTCCATATTCTTTTTCATTATAGCTTATTACAAAATAATTATTACAGTTCCCTGTGCTACACAGTAGAAACTTGTTTATCTATGTTATATATAGTAGTTAGTATCTGCAAATCCCAAACTCCCAGTGTATCCCTCCACCCACCCCTTTCCTCCTTGGTAACCATAAGTCTGTTTTCTATGTCTGTGAGTCTGTTTCTGTTTTGTAAATAACTTCATTTGTGTCATTTCTTTAGATTCCACATAAAAGCAGTATTATATGGTATTTTTCTTTCTCTTTCTGTCTTACTTCATTTAGAATGATGATCTCCAGGTCCATCCGTGTTGCTGCAAATGGCATTATTTTATTTTTTATGGCTGAGTAGTATTCCAGTCTATATATATACCACAACTTCTTTATCCAGTCTTCTGTCAATGGACATTCAGGTGGCTTCCCTATCTTGGCTATTGTTAATAGTGCTGCTATGAACACTGGGGTGCATGTATCTTTTGGAATTGAGTTTCCACTGGATATATGCCTAAGAGTGGGATTGCTGGATCATAGGGTGAGTCTATTTTTAGTTTTTAAAGAATCTGCATACTGTTTTCCATATTGGCTGAACCAAACTACATTCCCACTAACAGTGTAGGAAGGGTTCCCTTTTCAAAATGAGTTAGGTTTTATAGTTCTCAGATCAGTGCCTGGTGTATAGTAAGCCCTATATGCACTTTGTTATGGTGATGATGATGATGAACTATATCAACTTCAGAACTTTTGTGCCCTGTAACAGGAAGATGTAAAAGCGGTTGCAAAATGGTTGTAACACAAAATATTAAAAGCTTTAAGAGAGGAGGGTATAGCTCAAGTAGTAGAGTGTGTGCTTAGCATGCACAAGATCCTGGGTTCAATTCCTAATACCTCCTCTAAAAATAGATTTTAAAAAACCTAATTACCTCCCCCTCCAAAAAAAAAAAAAGCTTTGTAACACACAAAAAGTGAAAGAAAAGGCAAAACCTGTCCAACAGTGTTTACTCTCTGCTTATTATGAGACCAGTTTCCACCAGCTTGTGGAGTACTTGAGCCTAGCCCGTGTACCACAAAATTAAGCACACCAGGTGGGCAAAGTTAACCCAGTGTTGGACAATTCTGATAACAAACATTGGTACTACATTAGCTGCAAGGCATACCTTCCCACTGCCACTCACCAGAAACAAGCAAAACCAATCTTAGACTGAAAATCAACAGTAAAGGGACAGAAAATGAGGACTTGCCTCAAGGAATCTTCTTTTTTTAATTAACTCACTGCCCTGAGATCACAGAACCCAAGAGAAAGGAAAGGAGATCTTAGAGTGCACTGTTGAGTTCCAGGCTCAGGGGAGCTTCCAAGATAAATACTATAATTATGTGTTTATATTGTGTGAGCCAATCAAGAAGCCCTGCATCCTCCCTGGTCAGAAGAAAATTAGAATTTATTTTCTCCAGGACCCTTGGCAGGCACGCAGAGGCTGGGCTCACTGAATGAACTGCAGAGGGGTGGAGTCCGGGAGAGACCCTGCAACTGAATGCCAGTGTGCTTCTCCCCCAGCTCTGCCTCTCATCACTGACCAGCACCGCCAGTCAGCCCCTGAGGGCCTGGAGCACCATCTGCACCCACAGGCCAGGCCTGGAGGTCACTGCAGCCTCCACAGGCCAGCCAGCGATTGCCTCAAATGGTTCTTTGAATGTAAATGCAGTTAGTTAATGTGATGCCATTATTCATAGACATGGATTGCTTAGAATTGGATGCGTATTACATCAGATGTATTCAGCTAGAAGGAACAGAAAATCTAACAGATTCAAACAAATACAGGCATTTATTATTTGCTAACAAGAAAATGGGAGAAGGGTGATCCTAGGGTTGGTCTGACACCCTAATGGTGCCATGGAAGAACCAAGAGTGTCTGTCTTTCCACGCTCCCACCTTTGGCTTGTTGGCTTTTGAGCCTTATACCTGCAGCCTCACTGTTGTAAACTGCGGGTCCCTGGTAACATGACCTCCTGGCATCTCTCTCCCGCCTCAGGTGGGAGCAGCGTCCTGCCATGGCTAATTTCTGGGTTGCTTTATCCATCCACTGTTTGTGTTCTCAGCAACTCTACCATCTGCTTGAATGATTTCCCCCCCATTAAATTCCTTCCATTGCAATAACTGAAGTGATTTTGCTTTCTCAGTTAAAACCAGACTGGCCACATGGCTAACATAGGCACAAATTCATGCCCTTAGAAAGCAACGCTTTAAAAGTGCATCCATAATTAAGGAGAACACAAAGATAAGCTTTGGTAGAAGTTAACGAAACTCAAAGAAGACAATAATAAAATGCTATTGAAAGTGAAGCATGTGATCACATGGCGATGGTAGTGCCCCTGGCAAGTGTGAAGATGGAAGATGCTGGCACCCTTTCTAGTTTGTTCTTTATGGGGCACATGGACCAGGGGGTGAGTGGGGACTCAAATTCAGCCTGTGCTTCACTCAATGCACTCTGCACCCTGCGTGGGCTGTTCTCCCAAGGAAAGGGCTCTTTTTTCATAACTTGCACAAAGTTTACCCAAAGGTTTCTCTATTTCTCATTGGCTTGCTCTGCCCATGTCTAAAGTTGACAAAACTCATGGCAGGCAGGGAAATGAAGAGGAGCAGGAAGAAATATCCATAGAGCATAAAATGAGGCCCACCTGACCTCTAAAGAGCTTTGTTTGAGGTTTTTAATGTTCCAAGAGCATAAGGGGAAGGGACTTTTAAGAAGGAGTTTCCCCTTTGGTACAGCCATTATGGAAAACAGTATGGAGATTCTTTTAAAAACTATGATCCAGCAATCCCACTCCTGGGCATGTATCTGGAGGGAACTCTAATTCAAAAAGATACATGAACCTCAATGTTCATAGCAGCACTATTTACAACAGCCAAGACATGGAAGCAACCTAAATGTCTAAATGTCCATCAACAGATGACCAGATAAAGAAGTTGTGGTATATTTATACAAAGGAATACTACTCGGCCATAAAAAAGAATAAAATAATGCCATTTGCATGGATGGACCCGGAGATTGTCAAAGTGAAGTAAACCGGAAAGAGAAAGAAAAATACCATATGATATCACTCATATGTGGAATCTTAAAAAATGACACAAATGAACTTTTCACAAAACAGAAACAGACTTACAGACATAGAGAACAAACTTATGGTTACCAAGGAGGAAAGGGGTGGGTGCAGGGATAAATTGGGAGGGTGGGATCTGCAGATACTAACTACTGTATTCACAAGGAATTATATTCAATAGCTTATAATAGTCTATAATGAAAAAGAATATGAAAAGGAATATATATATTCCTTTACATATATATATATGTATAACTGAACCACTATGATGCACAACAGAAACACAACATTGTAAACCAATTATGTTTCAATTAAAAAAAAAAAAGAAAAGAAAAAGGAGGAGGCTTGCAATCCAGAGGCAAGACTGGGGTATAAAGTGTGACCACCTGCCCTCTGGAAGAGCAGAGAAAGGCAGTGCCCGCAGCAGCCCTGAAAGACGCCTCCTTAAAAGGGGACCGATACTTTGACAAGTGGCCTGTTCCCTACAGCTGCAGCCTTCTCTGTTCTCTTCTTTTCCTTTCTTTCTTTTTCTCTGTCATTTGGGAAGAGGGCCCGAATTAGAAACTTAGAGCTCAGAAAGTCAACTCTGACCTCTGATGAGCTCCATAACCCCCCTTATGAAACATCAGGACCCCAGGGCCCCCAGACAGACCTAGCGCATGCCCAGTCATTTCTGGAAGTCCACAAAGGGGAGCCTGCCATGCACTCACAGCTGATCTATGCAGCTGCACCAAGCATAGCCCTTCCCTCCTTTGGACTCCACATCTTATTTGTCTGTATCCCCTGCCCTCAAAGCTGCTAGCGGGAGCCTCACCTCTGCCAGCCCATAAGGGATGCCTCCATCTGAATCACAGGCACTGGGAAGGGGGCCCCCAAAGCCACCATCCTCAGGTGTCCTGACAGCGCCACACCGCATGCAGAAATGAGGAAGTGGTCTCCCCAGCTCTATGCCTTACCTCATTACCAGGTCTCAAAGCAGCCAAGTGGCCCTATCAACTCCTAGAACACCCACCCCCAACTCCAGGCCTGGGCATCCAGGAGAAACCTGAGTGCCAGCAGGGACCTCTGTGTCCTCCAGGTCCTCCACAGGGCCTTGTGCCTAGTCCACTGAGCGGAACAGTCAGCAGACACCATACCACCACCACCCCCCCCCCAGCTTCCTCCTCTTCTTTCTTACCCTCTCCTGCTACCAAAAAAATCCTCTATGCTCTTCCAGTTGTGAAGCAAAAGCTCCCAGATACTGATGTGTCTGAGAGAAGCAGAGTGTGCCATTTACGTCAGCAACCAACAAAAGACCCTCTGGTACCCTTGAGAGAAGGGAGGGAGGTCTCCCCTCAGCATTTAGGAGGGATTGTGTAGAGCTCATTTCCTGCCTCTGTTTGACCTCCAGGCCTGTAGGTGGTGCAGCACCAATGTCCTGCAACAGTGGGCGTTCCCCAGCAGGCCCGGGAGGGGCAGGCCAACTCTACCCCCAGAATGGGGTTATGGGGGCTGGTCTTCTCCCTTCTCCATTCCTTTCTCTTCACTCTCACCTTTCTCCCTCCTGTTCTTTAGTTTCCTCTCATTGTTCTTCTTCTACCTCACTCCTCATTCCACTTTCCCTCCTCACTGTGCTTGTGAACAGAGCACTTTTCTATAGGCTATTGGAGGTGACAAAAATTATAGGGAGACCTTGGCCCTGCCCTTAGGGGTTAGTGAGATTTTTTTAAAAATTGCTTGCAGAGCCCAGCAAAAAGTTCGGGCTGAGTCAAAGATGATTTGATCCTCTAAATGTTTCCTCTGCATTCACCTGTTACCTGTCGCAGCCTTGGGGGAAGACATGGCCCCAAAAGATAACCTGATGGGACCCTTCTGGACGCGTTCAGGAGACAAAGGAAGGGTTTGAGAACACTTGCTGATGTCTGCTCAGTGACACGATGGAATTTATCTAATGAAAAATAAGAAAGCAAAGAGTTTTCTCTGATGGATATTTCCTTTTTAAGAAAATATTATAAAGTTCTGTTTGAATATGTTTTTAAAGTCTCTAAAAGCCTCACATACATTATTGTCAGATGTCCTGTTAGACATGAGACTCCAAGACAATGAGAAGGACTATGAATACCATAAAGAGAAGCTTAAATTCATTCAACAGCTGTGATAAACTCAAATTTTGTGTTCAAATAGAAGGAGCCAGACAGAAGAAAATTCCTCCTTTCTAGTTGGGGAAGGTTCACCCGCAGGATTTCTGGGGTCAACACACAGGAATTCTTCCCTTTTGCACCAGGAAAGACAGACTCAGGCCTGCAGAGTACAGAGGCATTTTCTCCCGTATACAGCAAGGCAGGGAACTGAGCTCTTAGGGAAAGCCAGTGGCTGGCTGAGAGCGGGTAACTCCTCTCGCTGTCTAAATGCACGTCCCGGACAAGTCAAGGAAGAGCCGTATCATCTCTTCCAGTCCAGGAGGAGGAACCCAGGGTGGGTAAGCAGAAGCTGGTTCTTTCTATGTTTTAATGTTTCTTAAAATCTTACCCTAAACATAGCAGTCTATCTAACATACCTATATTGCATTTATAAGAGTTAACTCTGCAATGGTTTTGGTTTTTATAGAGCTTTGGAGAAGGAAGCTATATGTTCTTTCAATTTCGCATGGCTGTAGGAAGCCTCGCTTTGGACCCCGTTGACCCATAGCAGGTCCCTGAACTGAAAGCACCCTGCTTAAGAGGACACCTAGGATGGCCCAGCTAAGCCAAGAGGTAACAGCAAATAGCACAACTCCTACCTAATCGAAGCACGGGGTGAGGGTCCAGAAAACAGCTACCTAATCAGACCAGTAACTTAGCCAAAGCAAAGGGGAAATGGAGAAGAGCACACATTTTCCTGTTGACGTCCCACGACCGCTTCCACCCACACCTTTGGATGAAGAATGATGGACAGGAGAACTACCTTCTGCCAATTAATTCCAGAGTATAATTTGTAGCCTCAGCCCATCCTGGAAGATCCTGGGCTGCTAACAAACCATGACACCGCTTTAATTTCTCCTTTGCCCCCACACTTTATTAAAACCTGGAGTGGGTTCCATCAAATATCCCTTCCAGGGAAAAACAGAGAGAGGGAGAGAACCGGAGCAACATTTGTCTCAATGCAATATGAAAGATTAGAGTTTGCTGAATAAAGAGGGAGACGGGAGTGGGGTAGGAATTCTTGTGAAACACACGCACGCACAGGGACACACACACACAATTTCTCTTTTGCAATGACCTCCTTATGCCCCATCCATCAGCCTGGGGTTGGCTTATTCTAACTAGCAGATTCCTTTATTCTGTATAACAGGCCCATCAGACACAATCTGCATGCCAATTACCGGCACAGACCCCTTGATACCAAAAAATGGAAATTAGCTGTCAAGGAAAGGCTTCAGCTGGCCAGGTCTCTTTCCTGCTCTCTATTTCCAGCTCATATACACACTCACTCTGCTCAGTGCCTGTCTCTCACCAGGGAGTCCCCAGTGGAAAAAGTCATCTAAAAAATACAAACATATTTTATTGTTATTAGTAGTAGTTGCTGAGTTTCTCAGTACAATGTGAAATTCACCGGTGGGCAAAAGCTGCTTAGGGCAGAAATGGGTGAGAGAGGTTGATTTCTGATAATTGCATTTCTTTGGGAGCAGATCAAGGCGTCCCATGAAAGGACATTCAAAGAAATGTGAGGATAAGGGCAAAAGAAAACAGACAAGGAATGGGATTCTGTAACTGAGATAACAATCAGAACTTTCACACTTAGGAATGGGCCGAGGCAGAGTTGAGGGGACAGAGGTGAGACACGCTCCAGGAACAAGCCTGCGTGACTGCTTTGCATCCTAATAGCTCTCACAGAGCCGGGCTGCGGCCAGCCTGGAGGGCTTCCGTGGACACAGAAACACTCCAGTGTGTTTTCAGCCCAACCTAAGCCTGCTGCCCACAAGGTTTCTGTCTTGCTGTTCCCAAAATCTCCAAAAGAACACATCTGATTGTATAATTCCTCTTTTCTTTTTTCCAAAATGAGTCACAGAGGTAGGGAGTTTATTGTCTACTGTCAAAGGTCCAGGGTCCATGCTGAATCTCATTTGACGGGACAAAGGATTCCATGCGGATTGCTGTGACTTCAGAGTGGTACCCTGGGAAATTCAAGGCATCCCCTTCATTCAAGGGCACACCCAACCCGAAGTCTGGCAGGCCCTTTTCCTTAAAACTTTGCAGTGAGGATTAGCTCCATATTAGCAATTTTAGTTGTATGGATCTACAATTTTTTTATTAAATATTTTCTTTACCAGACAATTCAATACTTCCTCAAAATCTGGATTCTTTCATCAGCGAGTGGAAAATATCTTTACTTCTAAACAAACTGTCTCTTCTTCCCAGGCATTCTGGCAGCTAAATTGCCAATCAGGAAAATCTGGAGTTTTTTAGAGGCACAATTTTCAGAATGTGATGTAAAAAGAGCTTAAATTTGTCTAACTGAATGCCTACGATGTTCCTGGCATCTGAATATGCAACAAAGACTGTGGGAAAACAAATGAATGTCAGGGGCTAAGTCAGATACTGCAGATGGGTTGGTGAATGAGACCCATGCTTTGACCTTCAGCAGCTCAGGTTTCTGGCCTGAGCAACTGGACATATATAGATCATTCTAGTCTGGCGTCTTGGATGCTAAGGACCAGGAATCCACGCAAAGCTCAAGCAGAAAAAGAGTCCTATGAGGACACACAGTGTGCCAGAGAACCGCGGACGACCCCCAGGCCTCGGGGTCCTGCCCTCCAACTCTCACACGCCAGTGCCCATCACTCCTTTCCCCTCCTTTGGCCTGAGTCCCTCTCAGACTATAGTCCTCTCCAAATCGTCCACTGCTGGACTTTTCCAAGGAGTGTTCAGCATTTCCACCTCCTTGGTTTTTCTGTTTGTTTTGTTTTGTTTTTTACCACCTGCTCACCTCTAAGCCTAGATATTCCAGGCTGGAAGGCACCTCTGGGAAAATAATGTGAAGCGGCACCAAGAGGAAGAGAAGTTCCACGCAACTCAGCGTCTCCAGCTGAGGTCAGCAGTTGACTCAGCCGCCACGACTCTCCTGAGCAGGTCCCCGAGGCCTGGAAGGGACAAATGGTGGAGATGGTTGGGTTAGGGGGTTTCACGGAGGCTCTGGGAAAACAGCGAGGCTGAGCTGCTACAAAGAGCAATGGTAGAGCAGCTGAGAAGGCAGAGAAGCCAGGCAGGGCTGGGGAGTGGAGACGTGAAGTGGGGGGCAGCCGCAGCCGAGGGCAGGGCCTCCATCCGCACGCGCGGAGTGACGGCCCACACGCTGGGAACAGCCACCCGCCGGTCCGTGGCCGCAGGACTGTGACGGAGGCTGTGTGCGGTCGTGACTGGATGCGGGAGGCTGCAGATGAACAGCGGCGTATGGCTAACCAGGCCACACCCTAAGGCTCACAGAGGTGCATGGAGGAGAGTTTCTGGCTTTCTTGGATGATCCGTTTGGTGACCACAGTTTAAGGAGCCTCTGGCCACCTGGAAGGAGGGACTCAAAGTTATCCCATCAGCTTCCACCAAGTATTCAGTCCTATATCTTTCTTTCTTTTTTTTTTTGGTGGGGGGTGGGGGGGAATGTCAGTTTTATAAAAGATACCTTAAATAGCTAACCTCAAGTGAACCTTAAATACACTGTCTCCATCTACCACGCAAATGCTTATCCAGACTTGTCAGCCGGACACTGGCAGAAAGCACATTTCTCCCCCAGAGAAAAGAAAGATGTCACTGAAATTATCTTAGGGTTCCGTAGGCGACATTAGTACAACCAGACTACAATGCATCAAGTGCCAATTGACATACTCGCTTCTGTTGTGCTAAATGGAAATCCTACCCTTGTTTTGTCAATTAAGTTGGTGAGAAAACTCCCCCCCAACCCCCACCTACCAGAGGCCCGACACTGGGTGGCACATGGGCCCAGGGGCCACTTGTCTACTGCGTAGGTGGATTCTTCGCTGCCTGGCTCTAGAGGAAAATGCATCTTACATAAGGTGCTGCTCCACAGATAAGTCTGTGGTTAATATGCCTCTGACTGCCTTCGCCATGGCTATTACCACGGATACATACGATGTTCGTCTTTTTTTATCGGGGTGCATTGTACTTGTGGTAAAAAAAAATAATAATAATAAAAATAAATACATAAAAAAGGAAGAGAGGCCACAGGATGTCATTTGTTATTTTAAAAAAGAAAGGAAAGAATTTTCTTTTTTGCTACAGAGTCAATCCATACCACATATTATTACCTCATTGAATAAACTGGAACATGATGCTGGCTTCCTAGCATGATGTACCAAAATTGGAACCATACGGAGAAGATTAGCCTGGCCCCTGAGGAAGGATGACATGCAAATTCATGAAGCATTCCATATTTAAAAAAAAAAAACTGGAACATCAAATAACACATTAGTCATATGTGTGGGTTTTTCAGAATGGACTTAGAGTGTGATTCAGTAGCGCTTGTAGGGCGTAATTCCTGAGCTGAATGAACTTTTTTTTGTTTTTTTACTTGAAGGGGGAGGTTATTTGGTTTATTTATTTATTTGTTTATTTGTTTGTTTATTTATTTAATGGATGTACTGGAGATTGAACCCAGGACCTCGTACATGCTAAGCATACACTCTACCACTGAGCTGTACCTTCCCCCTTGAATGAACTTGTTAAATGTTGCCTGCCACAATTCTGCCCCCTCATGATTGTTTTAAAATGTATGGAGTATTTTTTTTCCAAAAAAATAGAAGAGGCTTTGGTAATGAATTCTTCTAGCTGAGGGAATGGAGGAGAAGTGGGGGCCAGTGTGAATCTGGGCCATTTCTTCTTTAATATCCAGGAACTGATCAGTCTGGGGAAGCCAAGGCAGCTTAGCCCAATGTTTGTTCTGACAGAAGCCAGCTGTGCAGCAAAGTGAGTTCCAGGTGCACTGTTGGAGGAACCCTGTCCCTCCTTGGAAGACCCTCGCCTACGTGGGGTGTCCAGTGGGAGGCTGCTTGAGGATATTCGGACAGTGAGAGGACGGTAATCTATTTGCCCAGTTCCTGGACCTAGGAAGGGGGAAACCTGAAAGATGACCAGTGATGAAACCACCAGCACAGCCAAGCCTGGCCCAGGAGCCCTGGCACTGAGAAAGCCCTAGTGAGTTGACAGAATCCATGTGTCTGGTCCTCAGTGTCCCCATCTGTGCGAGGCCTGGAGGGGACTACATGACCAATGACGTCCTCCGTGCTGACCATGTGTGACCAGTGCCTAACAGACAGGTTTCCCCAGCCATCTAGTCTGTCCTCTCCACACATGTCTTCCTGCTCCTCAGGGAGCAGCTGAGGTGCTGGCTGAGCTCTGGCTGACCCCCCCATCCCCGAGAAAAGCCCAGATCACAGACTAGAGTTGGTACTGAGAGGAAGGGATCTTCCTGAGGCATAGACACCCCGAAAAAGTGGCTCTGAGCCCGTGGATGGAGACGGGAGAGTGGGGCCTCCACTAGGAATGGGAATCCTCAGACAAGGCTGGCCCAGAGATTTGTTCATCACCTGCCCTGAGAGGGCGCGCTGACAGCTCCAATTTCAAACAACAGGCACGGGGGCTGAGAGAGGACAGACGGAGAGGCCGCCTCCATACTCCACCCAGATCCTCTTGGGGCTCTTTCATGTTTCTGGGCACTCCCCTCCTGGCTTCACTGTGCTTTTGCCCTAAGGGCCAGCATCCCACTTCTGGGATTCAGAACCTTCAAACAGAGGTCAGTTTACAAGTCCTGGGCAGAACTGAATGCTGGGCGAGAGTCTTGGTTATTTTCCAGAGCTTGCTCCAGACCAGCAGAATTCTCTCCAGCCTATAAGGCAGGTATTCCCAGCATGCGCTAATCCCTCACCTCTTTGCTGATCCCCTGCCCAACTGCCTGCCTGCCAACCCGTGAACCATATGTGTGTTGCCGTCCACATGACACTTAGTGTAAAATGGTTAAGTCAGGAACCACAACACTCCTTCTCCCCACCCTCACCTGCTAGAATCTGGAGACATATCTAATACACAAAAAGTGCCACGGGGCTGGTGTTTTGCCCCAGATCCAAGAGGAAGACTCTTGGACTCAACGTGGTTTAAAATGGCGCTCCCAGGGTAGATTGTAGCAGCAAACACTATTGAGGCAGAAAACCCAATAGCCAGACCCCACAAACAGGCTGAGTGATCAGGTTTAGGGAGGAGAGGCCAAGGAAGGAGAGAGAGCAGGAGAGCTGGGAGGAGAATGAGACCCGCCCGGCACACATGGCCCCCCACCACCCCTCTACCTGAGTGTCAGCCTGGCAACCAGTCATCCACACAGTCCTGAAGCCAGAGCCTGGCTTCCACTTACTTGATAATGGACAGTCATTGCCTGTGTGCCCATCCAGAGATAGGCAAATCAAGAGTCAATATTTACAGATTGGCTTTGAGTGTCTGCGGATATAAAGATGAAGAGATTTCTGTCAACAGTAAAAGTAACTAGGTCCAAAGTGAATCTAAAATTGAACAAATGACATTGTCTGCCTCTTAGTCATTGGGTAAGAATAGCAAGTTACCTTGGGACCACTGGGGGACCCGCCTTAGTTGTGCACATTAAGGCCTTCTCTAGTACATATGTATGGGGAGAGGATGCTAAGGCCCCCCCAGGATGCAGGTCTGTGACTCCTTATTGTTGAAGCCCTGGAGGAGTGTAGCAGGACTGTGTGCTGCTGTGAAGGCGTGCCCCTGCCTGACACCCCACAGTCTGCAGAGCTCAGGGGACAGGTGGACAGGCTGCAGTAGGAGCTGGGCTCTTCTGGGAATAAAAGGTCTAAGATCCAGACTTGAGGCTAAAAAAGCTGTTGGGGTAGGTCTGTGAGAAGGAAGTTGTAATCTGGGATGGGGATTCGGGTTCTAACCAAAGGCCTGAGGCCTGGAGTCAGGGTTTGCGAAGGGAGAACCAGATCTGACACCTGGTACCTGGCTGGGGCTTGTGCTGGGCTCTGAAGGTAACAGCCGAGCAGGTGAGCAAAAACTTTTGAGTAAATAACTTCGATGCCACGGTGAGAGTTCACTCTGCAGAGGACAAGCATCCACCCCTCTAGGACCAGACTTCGCAGGGATGCCCTGTGGCCGTGACCATAGTGTGGGTCCAGGGGTGAACCACCTGTGGTCCTGGAACAGCAGGTGTTGGGATAGGGAGTCCTCGGGAGGCACTTCTCATCGCCGTTAGTTAGAGCCTGTGGGGACTCACCAGGGTGGACAGAAACATTAAAGCAAGAGGATAGAACTTTCATCTCAAGCTGATGATGTGGCTCAAAGAATCTTAAAACAAACAAGAAGCTTAAGAGATGTAGGAAGCAGATAAAGTGAGTGAAAACTAACAATAAATTGTGAATAGGAGCCCTTCTTATTAGAAAGGTTATATATTTCATATATTTAAAACACTCTTTATCTTAGCTTTTACATCTTTTACAAAAGAACTGAAATAAAGTTCCACTTTAAAAGTCTAAAAAAAAGACACAACATTCCAGTCTAAATGGGTGGGCCATGGAGGAGGCTTCGCACAAGCTGGAAGAAGAGAAGAAACACTGTTTTATTGTCTAGGGGTCTACCTACCCTGCTCCATTGCCCTTGGAGGTCAACTGCAGAGGAGCCTCCAGGACACCTCATTCCAGGTGCCTCATTTGACTCCTGTCACCTTCGTAAAGGCCTGGACTGAAGGGCTGCCCTGAATACATTTAATCCTGATTCAGTCAAGGCTCAGAGCAGCAACCACTTGGCAGCCCCTCTGGCTATCTCCCCAAGGCTCTGCCTTTCCACTGCAGGACCCAGGAGAGAGGCTTGCACGAGAAGAGGCCCAGTCAATCCCTCAATGGCAGGTTCCATCACACCCCTTTCCCCCGACACTGTGAAGCAGCCATCTCTGCTGTGCCAGGCCTCACAATTCACACAGGAGTCCACATGCACAGCGCACCGTACAGCATCACTTGGCCTGCATTACCTCTCCATAATAATCTCATACATCAAAACTGGGAGAGACCCTAGCTCTGCCTGTAAGCGACTCCGTTAGACGTTGAATATCATTATCAGAAGCCCCTCGTTCCCTCGGCTTCGTATGCAAACTCCTGAGCTCCCTGGAGTCCTTCCCGAAGAAAGTGCCCTGCACGACGGACATTTGTTATTTTGCAGGAGAGGACGCTGAGGCTCCACGGGGACTGAACCACATTAACGGCAGCCGCGAGTTGGTGACAACTCAGACCTACATTGACACCTAGTGGCGTCTCTGAGAATTGCAGCTGGCTCTGGCGGGTTCCTTCGAAACCTCACTCCGGAAAAGCGAAACAAAGCCACCGATCTAGATATTTACCAATATCCGGGAAGAGGACAGAGTGGGAAACAAAACTTCACTGTTCAGCACCTCTTTGGTGATAGACGAACCCTCACTTCTTGTTTAAATATCTTAACTTGACAAGGACAGCGAGAAATTGAATCATTACTCTTTCATCCCATCTCAGGATAAAGTCAGGTCTTTAAGAAAGAGAAATGGAGGAAGAGAGACAAAAGCATGAGTGGAATCCAACTTCACATTTCTTCATCTTCCAGTTGTAGGAATCTGTCCTGCGTACAGTCGCACAAGTGTGCAAAGACAGTCATTGCGGCAGTGTTTGGAATTTTTTAATGGAAACTATCTAAAAAGGCCATATATTTTATATATACTTTTATATATATAACAATAGTCATGTATATAACATACATCATTATATATGTAATAGTAACAAAAGTCATAACATTGATATATTGATATATTTATCAGGCATATATATACATTATCAGGCATATATGTATGTGTCTGTGTTATGACTTTTGTTACTGTTACATAATTGGGTTTTACCTTAATTTGGAATCTCCATTCCTCCTGATGCAGAAAATGTAACAACCATGGTCACATCCATGGATAAGTCAGGCATTTTATATTTAAACTTCGTCAATGCAGTCTTTTTTCCTTACCTTGGCCCTCAGGTTTAGGGGCCTGCCTCGTATCACATTTTAAGAGCGTGTCTGCACCCCAAATCTCCACATGGAGGCTTATCACTGACCCCTCAGCTCCTGAGTCCCCAGATTTGACCTTGAGCGTTCACACACTCATATGTCGTATCTAACCCCCAGGGAAGGGCGCAGGAGACCGCCTTTTGGAGACCCTGACTATTTCTGTTCCTCCCCATCCTTCCCTCTTCCTCGTCCCTCAGCTTGATCTGTCTGGGGTTGGGAAGAGAGGGGGAAACTGCCAAAACATATTCTGCTCAATCTTTTCTATTTTATATCTGGGATGAGAACTTTTTAGACTAAAACTCAAGAATTGGTGTATTTCGTCTCTGATTCCACTGTGACAGCTTCCTTGAAGTGATGAGTATCTCCCGTCTACCTTCCCAGGTCAGGAGCAGAGGAGGGTCCCAGAGAAACAGGATTGTGGGATGGGAGAACCATAGCTGGTGATATGTCATGATTATGGAAGGAGACACACCAAATAGTCACAGAACTGACACCTGAGGGAAGGAGGAGGGAAGGAAGGGAGGAGCTTTTTGACTGATGTTCTTCCATACTGCTTGCACTTTTTATAATACACATGTATTCCTTCTGGAGAGAAATGTCATTGGTCTAACGTTTAAAAATCAAGAGGCTAGCCAGATCTTACTTCCCTTCCTCTTCTTTACATCCTTTGGAAGCACTGTCAGTGAGCAATACAATAGGACAGCTACACAATACAGGAAAGTATAGGAATATACAATACAGGAGAGCTATACAATAGGGCAGCAGCTAGGATGTGTCAGCAGAGACAGACGCTGATATTTCCTGGCTGGCCAGCCCTGTCTCCATCACTGCCTCTTCGAGAAGACCTGAAGCAGCGGGGCCCCCAGCACAGAGCCAAGTACCAACACAGAGGAAGACTCCTGCAATAAGTTCCTACTGTGTGCTGTACCATGCATCCGAGCCCTACATAACAGACCTGAGCTCATCACAGGGCTACGTGTGAACCAGAAGCAGCAGGAAATCCTTTCTTTCGTTGTTTTTTTTTTTTTTTTTTAATGCAAAAAAGGTCTGTTCCATCAGTTTATGGAGAAAGAAGGAAGTAGTAGAAAGCTGTGGAGACTTCAGTCACATATGCCCCCTCTTCTCCAAGCCTGGGGAGAGGAAGCCCTGGACCCAGGGATGTCCTGTGGCAGGAAGTGATCGGGGTGACGCTGGCTCACAGCTTCACTGGGGCCGGATCTCCCCTCTCTGTGCCCGAGGAGGCGTGGTGGTGCCCGGGAGGGACTGTCTGGGGTTTTAGCACTTTACTCACCACAATCAGTGCACTTCCCGGAACTGGAATTTTTTTCGATTATAGAAATTTTCCAGCCATTCCCTCTCCTGTGTTCTCACCAGTTTTCTCATTCAGGAGCTCCATGGGATTAGAATTTCTCCATCTGCCTTCCATGACCCTCAGCTTCATATTTTTCGTTTCTTCATCTTTCGGTGCTGTATTAGATGTAACTTCTTTCTCTCTTTTGATGGCTTGTCCCCCGTCAGTTATTCTAGCCTGAGGTTTCTCCTACTTATTGTCGTCCTTTTATTTCCAATAGCAATATTTTTCATAACTACTAGCTCATGTTTCCTCATCCCCCTGGTCTCCTTGCAAAGATGCTACTCCCTCCTTACCTCTTCAATACATAACGTAATGTCATACTTAAAGGGAATACCCAAATATTGTTCCCAACACTCATTGGGAGGACATGAAAAGGGCTGAGTTGTTGAACATTCCAAGGATGTCCTTGGAGAAGGTTGCTGGGGCGCTCTGACCCCAGGGAAAGGGTGGAATGGGGGCAGTTTACCTCTTAACCCCAACCTAAGGGTCACATGCCGGAGCCGGAAGCGTGCTCCCGGCAGCTGGGGAGGCCGGGTGCCTGGCTCACTTTGGCCCACGGGCCTGTGAATGCAGAGGAGGCAGCGGCGTCTGGGAATGTGAAGGAAAAGCCCAGCTGGGCTAACAAGCTAAGTCACAAATCTAAGTGTGATAAGTGTCGGTTTACTGATCTAAGTTCTGCTGGGCTAACTCATAAATCTGAAGTTCAGTGTCAGTTTACTGGGCTAACAAGCTAACTCGTAAATCCAAGCTCAACAAGTGTCAGTAACGTGATCTGTTCCAAATTGATAAGCTCCAGTGTACTGATTCCTTGCTTTTTGTTGTTTGAGCCTTATTGGCTAATAGCCCCATACTTGTAATTAACCCTATAAAACCTCATGTGCATGTCTTGGAGGTGCTCAGAGCTTTGGAGTAGAAGCCCCTCTGAGTCCGCCGGCGTAATAAATCTGAGTACTCCAACCCTCCGAGTGGTGCTTGTTTCTTGGCTGGCCTGTCATTTCCGTAACAGGAAAACTGGAGGCTGAGGAGGAAAGCCATGGCTGTGGACAAGTCTGGGTTCTCCAGAGAAATCCTAAGGGCCTGACGTGTGATTCACCTACAGGAGCCGCCAAAGGCCCCTAACAGCATCCCCATCTGCCATGACAGTCTAAGCCCCATCGGACCTGCCGGATCACGTGGCCTGAACGGCTGAGCAGACAGCCCAGCTTCTCTTGTTCTGAGCCCCACTTGAAACTGGCACCTCTTCAGGTCACTCAGTAAATGGGCTGAATAACACATCACATGAGGAATATGTTACCTCCAAAATCCAAAGAGGCCACTAAGTGTTGTGCCTCTTTTTTTGGTTGTAGGAGGGGCCCGAGCAACAGCTTGTCCTTTACCTTAGAAGGAACACCTGAATAGAATTAAAAGGCTGCGTAAGAATTCCCTCTCCTTCTCTCTCTCCGCCAGTCTTCAAGCTGGGACGTCAGTCTTCTCCTGCCCCGAGACTGGGACTCGGGCTGGAACTTACATCACCGACCCTGCTTGGTCTCCAGCTTGCCACCTGCAGCTCTTGGGACTTCTTAGTCTCCATAACCGTGTAAAACAAGACCTGAGATGGGATATCTCAACATGCCGCCCACCATGGGTGGGACCCCAAGAAATGTCACTGGGGCAGAAGGTCCCTAAACCGCAGGCAGATTTACTCCCTTCCCTCTACCACGCAAAGGTCTTACCAGGAAGTTGCTACTTCTTGCTCACCAGGTCCGATCAGCATCATGTCAGCAGTGTAACGGGCCAGTGTGATATCTTGTAGAAGGGAAAGGGGATCGAGATGCCCATGAACTAAATTATGACGTAGGGCTGTTTCACCGTGTGAGACTTTTGCCATTTAAATGATCGTATTCTTTATCATGGAACTTTAATGATTAAGTTGACCCATTTAAAATATAAATCTACTCAAGTTAATTAAAAACCAAGTTTTCAAAAATGTATTATATTTATAACAAAGGTACCGCAAATAGAATCAAAACATGCTACTCACTTAAAAACAAAAATAGAGAGAGAGAGAGAGAGGAGTTGATATACCCCTGAGTTAGAACAAGGGACGGTGGGATGCTGGCCTTGCCAACTGAAAGGACACTGCTTCTGGAGGCCTTTACTAACAGGTAATGAGAAAAAAGCAATTGCCAGATCAATAGCTGCAAACCAGGTGCCGAGGGCTGTGTTGATTTGCTCAGGCAATAAACTCATGTCTGCAACGGCAGCTGCAATGAGAAACACCACGTGGTTAAGCTCACAATAATCCACACCCCGCGGTCATTCCCCAGGGTCCATCTGTCTTTCGCTAGGTTGCACAGGTGCGTGAATGTGGGCGGGGTAGGAATCACCCCCGTGCATCTTTCAAGTCCTTGATGGTCCACTAGTCTCTGCACTCCCTCCAGGATGTCGCATTGCCTTCGAGTTACCAGTTTCCTAGGTAGAGACAATTTTAGGGTCTTCCACTCTGCCTTTCCCACCATAGTAGCCCTCATTCCACGCGTCAGAGAACCAGTGTGGGGATTCTGCCAGCTGCTGAGTATATCTGTTCCAATTATGCCTCCCAGAACCAGGGAAATAGCCGCAGGGTGTGTTCAGGGACCCACTGGGCCCCCTCTGACACAGCCCTCATTGATCACCTGAACTTCGTAAGGCCCTCCTCTGACCAGGAGACCACAGTGACATGTTGCATCTCCCAGAATCACCCAGTTCAGAGACAGGGTCTAGTCATCCCCAAAAGACCTGATTATTACCTTTTCCCCAGTGCAGTTACCCCAGTCAAAGGCTCTAAGCCCCTTTGGGGAAAGCTGAGAGGAAAAGTAACAGTTAAATTTGGGGTGATGTTCCAGTGTTCTTCCTAAAGGAGACCAGCCTCCCCTTCATTCAAGGCATTCTGGGTCTATAAACTGGCTCAGGTCTGGAAATTGATCAAGAAGCCATAGTTCTCTGTTTTTAGGATTCAGGTTAGACTTCTATTCACTTGACCTAGAACTTCTCCGTTTGTACAGATCAAGTGAGAATCTAGAAGGCTTCCTATCTGTTTCACTTCTAGGAACACCGGGATCAACCAGCCAGTGCCATAGGTCTGTGTGAGTCAGACTGTCCTGACCGCTGTCCGTTACACTAACCACATCCACCAATTGAATGCCACCACTCGGCCCCTGCCACCTTGGATCCAATGACTCCTGTCGCATTCAGATCTCAATGACTGCATCTCAATGACTGAGATCTGACCTGCAGAGAAGGATGATCACAGCTCTTCAAGGATGTCGGGGCTCCCCTCTCAGATTCATTTCTCACAGTGGTGGTGAAAGGTCTTCTGCAGAGAAAGGCAAATACTGTATGTTTTCACTTATAGGCAAAATCTAAAAACTAAAACAAACAAATGAATATAACAAAACAGAAGCAGACTCACAGATACGGAGAACAAACTAGTGGTTACCAGTGGGGAGAGGGGTCTGAGGGGGGCAAGATAAGTGAAGGAGATTGAACTAGTAGGTAGAAAATAAATAAACCTGAAATTAACACAACATTGTAAACCAACTATACTTCAATTTTTAAAAGGAGGGGAAAAAGAAAAGAAATAAGATACAAGGATGGAATGTACAGCACAGGGAATATAGCCAATATTTTATAGTAAATTTAAATAACTATAAAAATATTGAATCATGTTATATACCAGAAACTAATATAATATTGTAAACCAACTATACTTTAATTTTTTAAATAAAATAGAAAAGAAAGTTATGTCTTCTGGGCCCTCCCAATGTAGGTAGTAGGTCTTAAATGACAAATCCACTCTAACATTCTAATTTCCCTAAGTCTTTGGATCCCTCCTACATAAAACCAAGGCAAGTCTGTCATGTCTAATTTGCTCGCTGTGAGCCAACGTTACTCCATGTTTAAGTCAACCAAACAATCAAACCTTCGGAGCACTTCCTAACTCCCCAAGCTGCACCGTAAGTGCAGAGTCTCTGCTTAGTGAGTCTGTATGAATAAGGTCAACCCAATCCATCTTTATGTTCTTCTCACCATTATCCCACACCCTCCATGTCCATTCCCACACGTGCTCCCTGGATTGCTGTCTGCATACGTTAGGAAACCTGAGTCATTCTTTCAGAGTGCAGCGCACCTCTTCACGGGTGACACTTTGGGCCTCACCCCCAGGGGCGGCCGGGGCTTGAGTTTAGTTATGGGTCTAGAAGCAAAGAGCTTCTAGTATGGGGCTGGGTCCTGAGAAGAATCAGCATCGTCTTGCAGAGCAACTGCCTCAGAAGAGGCATCACTGTTTCTGCAGCCGATGCAAGGCTAAGTCACTCAGTGGGGAACTGGAACCACTGCAGTGGGAAGACTGCCTCTCCTGGGGGTGGCCTCTTCCACTGGCAAAAACTCATCAAGATCTAGGAGTCAATGTCCACAGCTTCATCAGAGCCTCCCCACACATCCTCACTGCAACTCACAGGACCCGCTTCTTGCCCAGTCATTGCCCCCCCTCTTAGCAGTAGATGCCCTGCAAAGCCGGGAGCTCACCTTGCATTGTAACTCAGTCACAGGCTGCAGTTCTGTGTATGATTTTCAGCAATCTCAGACCTCCAGCTGCAGAAGGTGAGAGATTCCCTCAGGGCACACCTGGGAGCTTGCAGGTCATCTATGCAGTGTTTGAGCCAGGAATTCAAATCCCTCAGCTCATCCTTTCTTTTTGCCACCTTGTCCAGTGACATTAGGACCCACCAGCCAGCCTCACAGTTATATTCTTTTTTTTTTTCTAAAAGTGTTCAAAAGTATCATATACACAGCCACCCAAATCCTTGCTTCCTATAAGCGGCAGATCAGGAGTATCCAGCAGAGATATTTCACAGATCCCTACAGCCAAATCATTCCATAGACTATCAGTGCTCTCTTTCCTATAGGAAATAAAGTCATTATCACCTTTAAATCAAATCAGATTAGAGAACCAATTCCAGAAACCACAGAACCAATTTGGGAAACTCATGCTTAAAATTCTGTAAGTCTAGAACCACTCTCAGTACCAAAACCTGTAATAATCTGGAAGAGACAGATAGACAGTGAGTGAGAGAGGGCTATCTTCTATTGGTTCTATGTCCCTGGAGAATCTGTATTAGTCTGAGAATAATAATAATAATAATAATAATAATAATAATAATAATAATAATAATAATAATAACAATAATAATAATAATAATTTATATATAGAGATGGGGAGAGAGAGAGAGATTGAGGTTTACTATAAGAAACAGGCTCATGTGATTTGGAGGCTAAGTCCCAAGACTTGCAGCTGGCAAACTGGAGCCCCAGGAAAGCCAATGGTGTAAATTACAGTCCAAGTCTGAGTCTGAAAATGGAATAGCGATGTCCCAGCTCAAAGACAGTTGGGCAGAGAGAGAATTCTTTCTTACTCAGTCTTTTTATTCCATTCAGGCCTTCACTAGGTTGGATGAGGCCCACCCACCTTGGAGAGGGCAGTCTTCTTTACTCAGTCTACCAATTCAAATGCTAATCTCATCCAGAAACACCCTGGCAGGCACACCCAGAAGCATGATCATCGAAATATCTGGTCACCCCCTGGCCCAGCCAAGTTCACACGTAAAGTTAACCATCACAAACGGGAAAAACAAAATTCTTGCCTAAATGGGAGTTACAGTCTGAAAGTTTCAGCAGAAAAGCTGACAAAGAACCCACAAAATTACCCACAGGAGAAAGAATCTGCTTTAAATCTCAGCCAGGCCCAGGGAGTCCAAACCTCACTTTCCATTGTTCCAGTCAAGTAGGACCTCCCTGATCCCCCTTTCCCCACTTCCCTCCTTGAACCCCAGTCTCAGAGAGGTCCGCAGTGGCAGCAGGTAAAAGAGGAGGAGGTAAAAAAAGAGAGAAACTGATCACACCCTTTCCCAACGTAAGGAAGCTACCTGCTAAAGACAAAAGAAGCATTATCTCTCATGAGAGTTCAAAGGTTTCATTATTCTCTGGGAAGAGGTAATTTTAAGCATGAACAAAAACTCCTAGTTAAAGTACCTATTGAGCTTTCTATTACCCAGAATTAACCCCAAAATTCTCAACTGGCAGGGAAAATCCCCGCCACCACTAAATTTTAAGGAAGGGTAGGATACATTCCACGAGTTTTTAGATTTTTGAATTATCTATTATTTCCATCTGTTCATTATGAATTCTTCTGTTTGTTGAGTCTGTAAAATATGCCTTATGAGGAATTTCTTTTTTCTTTTTTTTAAATTGAAGTACAGTAAATTACAAAGTGTCAATTTCTGGTGTAGAGCACAATGTCCCAGCCATGCATGTACATACATATATTCCTTTTCACATTTTTTCCATTAAAAGTTATTACAAGATATTGAACATAGTTCCCTGTGCTGTTCATGAGGAATCTCATCACATCTTTTGTCATTTTTGTTTCACAGCTCACTCTGCCTGGGAGTGTTTTTCATGAACAAGTCCTTGCGAGGTAGGTTCTTTTGCAGCTGGCTTAGCCCACTCTTCCTAGTTTACACACCCAGCACCAGGTCTAAAGCTATGGACTTTCAGATGTTTGCCCTCAGCCAACAAAATTCCATGGGTGCAGCACCAGCCCAGTTCTTTCTGGAACAAAGATGCTCTTTTTCCTTCCTGCACCATCAGCAAGCAGCACCTTTTCTGAAGTGTGTTCAGCCCCCATTCACTGGATAGACAAGACAACCAGCCCCAACCCAGCTTCGTGCAGTGAGCACAGGTCCACTCTCCTGCCAGGTAAGGGGTACATTCATCTCCGTCCCTGCCTGAGCTTTGAATCCCAACCTATGTATAACCAGTCTCCTCGACCCTCAGGCTACACTTCATCAGCTTACCCTGTAGACTGATTCTTCATTATTGGTCCACAGTGATTGATTGGTGTGTGAGTGCATGTGTGCCTGAGTGTGTTTCATCAATCACTCTGGCCTCAATCACTGTGGCTGGACGAAGTTACAGAAAGGGTTTATATATGTGCCCACTCCACCATCTTGATCAGATGTCTTCCAGGTGTCTCAGACACTACGGACCTAGACAAGCAAGACGCATGCCCCAGACCCAGTCATCTCAGTCCTCACAGAGTGGACAAGCCCATTTCCAAAGTGGCAACATTCTCCCTCAGTGACAGGAGTTTGCTTATTAGTGGCTACAGCAGACATACTTTCCTCTCCTGTCCTGTCCTACCCAGAAGAGTGGACACTTCTTCATGAGAGGTCCAGCCCGGTTCAACATGCTCAGATAAAATCTCAGGTGCAAACACTGATATCACGTAAGGCAGACGCCTCCTCCATCAGGCTCAGAAGGCTCTGGGCTTCCAACATGCTGTTCCTGGGCTCCTGTTCCCCCTGGGGCTGCACCTTCAGCCCAGTCTGGCCTTGGTGGACCCACCCAAGCCTTGAAGCTCCAAGAACCAGTTAGGTGAGAGGAGCAAGGAGAGGGGCCTGAGCACTGCCCACTGGGGTAGGTGGGGAGTCCAGACCCCACTTCCTGTATATGTCCCACCACCACAAATACCATATACATCACCAGAACCTGGGCTTTTTGCTTTTAGGCAACACGTTTAGAACCTCACCTCAGACCCAGGCTTATCAGTTCTTCAACCTTGGGCTTGTCTTTACCAACCCCAAATTAATTTTTCTTTCAGAGTTTAAAATTTTTTTAGAAAAGGAAGGAAAGAAGGAAGGAAGGAGATAGGGAGGGAGGGAGGATGGAAAAGAGGAAAGAAAGTGAAAAAAGGAGGAGGGTGGAAGGAGACAAATCCTTTGATCTGACAAAGAGATTATCTCATTAAAAAACTGAGCTGCTTACAGTTACACATATGTACATTTCAGCTTCCACTTGCTGCCACCTGCTAAATTACAACTCTTCATTTAAAATACAGTCATTCTTCCACCCCACTGGCCCTCTGTAACCTAGGGACCCAGCACGTACCCCCTCCACAGTAGGAGAGTTTGTCCTTTTGCTTTGGGAGCTTCTTGTAGGTACCTGAAAAGGCTCATCAATTTTTCCTCCAAGGTCCTTAATGGGGTTTTACATCCTCTCCTGGGCTGGCAGCCACTCCCCAAAGGAGACAGAAAGGACTGTCTTCCCTTCAAGAGCCTCCTGCTCCCATCTGTGTGTGCGCCCACCTCTGGCGACGATGGGTTTTCTGGGCTTTTTTGTTAGGTCCTTGAGGACCTCAGGGTCCCTGGAGCCAGCAAGAGAAAACTGTAATTTGGGGTCAGCTCTTGTGTGCCTGTTCCAAATGTCACAGACCAGATGCCAAAATGGTTTAATATGACTCCCCCCGCATGAGAACATCCCCCAGAAAGCCAGCCAAACCCAGGGACAGGCTAGAAATAGGACACACAGTTGGCGCGGGAGGAACCTCTTTTTCTTAAGAGGTAGGAAAGGGCAGCACAGAGGAAAGACCGGCAGACAGGGGCGTGAGGCAGAGGCCCCGGGTCCAGCAGGGAGGGAGAGTCACGTGGGCACAAAGTGGAGCCTCTAATGATGTGCTGCGGACAGAGCACGAGTGAGAAGACGGTGGCTGCCGCACTCTAAAGCCACTGATGACGGTGGAGGCTGGCTAGGGACCAAGCCCGGGGAAGTTTTGCAGTTGTGTTCTCATTCTAGGCCACTTGTCTTGAGTTTTCCTTTTCTCCAGCAGGGAAACCCAGAGGGCGTAGAGGCGAGTGGGAACAAAAGAAGGAAGTTCCAGCACTCAACACAAGGTGGCGCCAGACACCCGTGGACGTAATGAGGTCCCCGCTCCAGGTGGGCTCTAGGAGCTGCCGGAACTTCCACGAAGGAATCAGTCAGGCCAGGTTCCAAGGCAACTTGAGGACTTTGCGCCCACAGGAAGATAGCCAAAAGATAAAGTAGGACACACAGAAAAATAAGAAAAAATATCTAAGAGATGGGGAGGGTAGCACAGAGGCTAGACAGAGTCTACCAGACAGTCTATGGAAGGAACTTAAGAGAACTTCGCCGCGGAATCCCTGGCAGGACCCGAGATAGGCAGGCGCAGAAAGGCTGGAAGAGGAGGCTGTTGCAGGCGCTCAGGTGGGTGAGGGTCATGGCTGAGCCAGGGAATGGTGGTGGTGGAGAAAAATGCCTTCTCACTGATGTATCTACAGTTACTGATTTATATTCACTACTGGTCTTTGATACAGTGAGTCCAAGGAGCCCAGCAGGAGTCAGTAACAAGAATCATTAGAAATACATTCTCTTCATCTTCTTTGAGAATTCCTTGTATTAGCATTTGCTCTTTTTGCGTACAGTTACGGACTCATGACTTTTCAAACTTATCATGTCAGTTGCTGTCAGCCAGTATTCTCCTTTTGATGCTCACATTGTCCCAACTTTAGCTGGGGGTGTCCCTTTAGGACTGACTCTTGCATTATTTTGGATGAGCCAATTATTTAAAGCTTTGCTTCTGGACCAACAGGGTGTAGATGTCCTGGGGTTGCCTTGCACCCTTCCATCCCAGACCACGCATGGAATTAGACATTGCTCCCAGAAACCCTGGCTCCTTTTGAGAGAAAAATAGTGTTAGAAACCAAAAGCTGGGGTACATTGCTACTGGGCCATTTCAGTAGGGAAAAAAAAAAAGCAAAAAAGGAAACATATACTTTAATTTAATGTTTTATAAAGGCATGACTTCATATTGATAGATTCAATTCAGTTCCAAAAGTACATGGCTCCTGCTTCAAATGTTTTGTTTTGGGTCTACAATTGGACTTTCCTCTCATTAAGCCTGAAATCTAGGTTCCTATCAAAATAAACATAAATACTTACTTGCTCTATGTGAAAACTTAAGAGAAGAGCTCAAAAAAAAAAATACACTGTCAATACAAACAGTTCAAATACTGAATAAAGTTTTTGTTTTGACTGCACACTCCTAAGGAATCGTTGCCAAATCACTTTGTTCTAGAATCACGCTTGATCTCCCGCACTGTGTAAGGACTTATCTGATAGACAGTTTCCATTCATTTCCATTTAGAGGTTCCAGCCTGCCCTCACCCTCTCCCTGTTTTCTGCTTTACTTTGTCATTTTCCCATAGGACTTACAAAACCCAATATAATTCACTTAATAATAATAATTACTCTTATTATTTTTATTTCTCCATTCCCCCATCTGAAGGTAAGCCTAATGGAGCAGGAGTTTTGTTCATTGGACTCTGGCAGCATCTGAAGGCAGGTCTGAGAAAGCTGGGTTGACACTGGGGTCGGGGGGAGTCCACTCCATTGAGCAACAGCAAAGAGAGATGGTAGTCTTCCTGCCATCCTGTTGGAGTTGTTAATCACACCCCTTTTTACTCATTAAAGTGCCCCAGTTAGAGGGCTGGGTGACAAGGGTAAATCGATTCGAGGGGAAAAGAGAAGGCCTAGGGGGTCTGAATATAAGTTCTCCAGGACAGAGGGGATGACCAGCCAAGGGGGAGGCAGCCCCTGCACCATCGGGAACTAGCTCGAGGTCTGGTGCATGGCTGGGCTTCACTAAACGATGTTGCGGACATGAGCAGACAACAGAATAACTGAGAGAAATTCCTGTATACCTAGATAATGAGGGCAAGATGGGTGCGCAGGGGGACTAATTGTGAGAGGGGCTCAAGCAGAAGGAAGTCGGGGCATCTTTGGGTTCTGGGCTTGGACAGGTGACAGGGGGACACTGGCCCCAGGGTGCAGGGGCAGGGAAGAGAGGAAGGGGTGATGGCCAGTGTGGTAGTAGAGTCTTTATTTCTGCAAACAAAACATACATGTCCAGTTTAGGCCAAATGTGAAACTAACACAAGCTCTTCATAAAAGAGTCGGACAATGCAAAGCACACAAAATGGTACAAAGGAGAAGACCTTCAGCAATCTATCTAGAGAGAGCCCTTCCTCTGGCTTCTTGAACCCCCACCAGGTGGAGAGAGGGCTGTGGGCCTCCAGCTTGTAGGGGGAAACACCTGGCTGAAGCAGTTAGGTTGCCCCACGTCTGGGCTGGCTGGAAGGGACCCAGGAAGTGGGGGTGGAGACAAACCGGCTCAGAGGCTGCAGAGCTGGGAGGGGTGGGGTCTAAGAAGGGAGGCGCAGGTTTGCTGGGCAATCGCTTCAGCCTTCAAGAAACTGCCCCTCCTCCTTTCCTTCTGTGACTTTGATTCTTCCTCATGAGGTCGAGGAGAGGGTCAGGAAGAGGCTGGAGCCCTGGATGAATGAGCTGGAATTGCTAAGGATACCCTGAGAAGGCTGCCTTAGGGAAAAGAGGTTCTCAAGGGATTTCTTGTAGAGTGAGGCCTCCAGGAAGCCCCAGGAGGACCCTGGCCAGGCTGTCTCCGTCAGGGTCCCCACGCAGCCAGACGCTGCCCACCTCTTCCCCTGCCCCGTCCCCTACCGGGGGTTAAACCTCCTGACCAAAAGCGACCTTCAGGTGGTCTGGACTCAAGGTTGATGATGTAACTGGAACACTAAGGACCACTTTTTTGGAAGAAACCCAAATGACGACCCAAGGTGACCCCTTTTTATTTTTCATTCTGCCCTTTAGCAACTCTACAGGAAAAAGGAACACGGCAAACATCACACTTAGTGACATCCTGCAGGCGCATCTCCTCAAGCGCATGCGTTTTAGCGCTGTCCTCGGGGTGTACGCTGTTTACCCCGGACAGCGTTTCACGTGTCTGAGCGTCCGCAAACATCCATTTTCAGTGGGGCTGTGGCCTCCTTCCAGGTCATGAACTGTAGAGCTGGCTGAGCCACTCAGTCACCTCTCTGCAGGCATTTGGCTTGAAGTGAAGTCCACCCCATTGTACCCATCCTTCCTTTCCTCTTCAAGGTTCTGCTAGAAAAGTGGGCTCTCCAAGCCAGCAGGTGTATAGAGCCTTGGATCATTCTCATTACACATGTATCGACAGCTCTTCAGAAAAGCTGAACCGTCACAATGTACAATGTTGTCAATTTCCAGACAGCTCTGCTAGTGGTGGGGAGATAATGTGGTTATATATACATAGGGTTTAATTGTTGTGTAGTCAATCCCCTCCCATTTTATAGATGAGGAAACTGAGGAGTAGAGAGACAGTCACTTTCCCCAGGGTCATTCCACCAGTACATGACAGATAGATCCAGTGCCAGAGGTCACATCTCCTGACCCGCGCTCAGCGCTCCGGCTGCCACCCTACCCTGCCTCAGACAGTTGCTTCTGGGACAGGAGCACGGCAGGCTCTTCTCTTGTCCTTTGCTCATGGAGGAAAACAGCAACAAGGACTTTCCCCTTGAGGCTCCTGTGTCACGCAGACCACAATTTCCAGCTTCAGCTGGGCCCCATCCCCAGCCTGCTAGATGAAGACCCCGAGGAGCTCCTTGGAAGACAGTCCGGCCATTGCACAGACTTCTACCTCCTCCCTTCTGCAGCTGATTAACTTCTGGGGTGAACTGGTTATTTTCTGAAAAATAATTTTCATTCATATTCATTAGATGGATAGTCAGAGTAATAGTAGTTGTAGAGAATATCCCAAAATAGTTGAACTATTTGATTCATTAACTTTTAAGCAGCAAAAAAAGCCCAAAGACAATTCCCACGCCTCCATCAGGGGCTTCCAGCATTTACTGAGATCAGATCTCTTGGGGCCCTGCTTCCTAGGTGCTCCTCTCTCTGGGATCCTGCCCCCCAAGAGCCCAGAATGTAATTCTGGTCCGAAAAATCTAACCTTCTCCCACCAGAGAGCTCTGAGAATAGTGACCTGGCCTGAAGTACTCCCTATGCAGCATTGAAGGGTGCCCGGTCCAGGGATGGTTCTCTGTACACACAAACATCTCATTCCTATTTGTGAAAAAATGTTTTGCCGTCCTCTCCCAGCGACCCCAGCACATCATCATCACTGGTTGTAAAAATGCATGTATCACCCTTTCAGGGTGGCTCTCCCCAGTGTCACTAGCCTATTGGCCTCCACCAAACTCATGGGGGTCTTTCTTTCACAGCTTCTCCCACAGCCCCTCCCGTCATCACTCTGAAGAGGGGCACTGGGCACAGATAAGTGGGCACAATGGTTTCCTCCATCCCAGTCCCCACCTCCTGCTTCATTGAATCAGTTGCAAACTTGATCTTATTTGTAAAGAGGCGGCTGCAGGCTCCTGCCTAGTGTCCGCGGGCAAACCACAGTAAGGGACAGTGTACAAGCAGGGCTCACTAATGGAGCCTGCCACCAAGTCACTGCTACTAGACCCTGTCAGATCCTCAGGACACTGGCTGTCTAAATCTGCAGTACTTAAACTCGATTGCTTTTTAAACTCTAGAGCAGCGCTATCCAGTGGAAGTATAATGTGAGCTACATAGGCAATAAAAAATTCTCCAGTAGCACATTTTAGCAGGTAAAAAGAAACAGGTGAAATTGATTTCAAGAGTATATTTTGTTTTAAAAATAAATATTATGTCAACATATAATCAGTATAAAAATATTAATAAAATATTTCACACTTTTCTTGTTCTGTCTTCAAAATCTATCATGTATTTTATAGTTACAGCACATCTTGATGTAGCCTCGTCATATTTCAAGAACTTAATAGCCACACATGGCTAGCAGCTACCGTCCTGGACGGCGTAGTTCTAGAACATTAAAGTGAAACAGCACCATCTGAGAATTTCAGGAGGTACAAAACTGTTGTCCCACAGGTTAGAACAAACTTTCAAGCGAGGTTCAGCCGATGTCTATTTTTTTTTTCATTTGAATTAGTTTTTAAAATTTAAAATTCAGATGTATTAGAAAAATCTGGATTTCTAGTTTCTCATTTCAAACTTGGAGATCAGGTAGCTCTGGCTCCCATGCTCTCCTGGCAGTAAACTGCTTGAACCTGAGAAGCAGCTGCTTTTTCAGCTGGGACACTTTTGCCACGGTCCCCACATCTCTCCCTATTACATCACATTTATTGCACCGTACACCCCTTTTTTTTTTTTTTTTTGCACTTGTTTGGGTCCCAGAAGCATCTGAGCTCACAAACCCCACTTTCTGTGAAGCACACAAAGTCAGACTTGGGATGGTTCATCAAAGAATGACTAACGTGAGGCCATCTTTCTGCTTGCTGCCCATAGTCCAGTCGAATCTGACAGCAAGAGGAGAAAGAATAAAGTGAGTCAGAGAAAGGAAAGGAAGACCCTCTAGCTCCAGAGCTTCCATCCCCATGAAGCAATTATGGATGAAAGACAGGGAAAAGACAATATCTTTTAAAACAGGGAATACACACTGAGCAGTCCTAATGTCGTTTTCCTTGCATGTACATTTTTGCTTTAGACTGCTCCTTGGTGATATCAACTTGAATGGAAAGGCATTTTTAATGGTATATTTCAGAGGGCAACCATCACCAACCATAAAGTTATAGATGTGGACATGACATGTTGAATCCAAACAGACAAACACTTGCAAACTCCATCAGACTTTTTGAAGCTTTGTCAAGGATTTCCACTTGGTAATTTTCCATGGTTTAATTGGAAAGATGTGTGGATTGTGCCAGGTTGGCTGGAAGCTGCTTTTTAATAGTTGAGAGGATTGCCTATAACGAATGCAAATGTTGAAGTGCAGCGAGGCTATACTAAAGTCAAGGGCTGAGGGGGGGCAGATGGCGGTGGTGATGCGCGGCTCCCGGACCTGTCTGGGGTCTGAGGGACACTAGTGATCTGTTTCTCACACAGCACTGTGGGAAAGGCATATATGCAGAGACACTGTCCACTTTAAAATCTGGGGAGAAACAGAATAAAAATTAAAAGCTTTCCGGAACAGACATTGGGACAACGTTGGAAGGATGGTTAGAAGAACAGAGACGCGAAAGGTGGCCAAGAGGCGTGGCATCTGTCTCCCCAGACGAAAGTGGTCATTCTCTCATAGAATCTCCTTGTCTCTTGGTCTCATCTCAGCTGCTTCGTTTCCTCCAAAAGCTATTTTTAAGGTGTGGCTCATAATGCATTAGGATTCCTAGGAGCTCTTGCCATTCGAGGGCTTTTCTTGTGCACCTGAAATTCTATAACGGACCCTTTATATGGTTCTTCTCTGCCCCCTTACTCTGTGGCTTCCTAACAACACACTGAGTCTTGGGCGGATCCGAGTGCTCCCTGAGCCTCATGTCAGGAGGAAACTCTGCGGGGTCACTGAATGTAGGACCAGAAGAGAGAAAACGAGGGAGGGTGTTAAGAGTGGAATAGCCCATGAGCAGAGGGTAAGCGTGGGCAACAGAGTTGAGAGGAAAGCCAAAAAGGGTGACTACCAGATGCAGTCCAGCCGAGGAGGCTGAGCTTTTCACCATGTACGGGGAAAAGAGCTTGCAACCTGCTGAGCCAGGAATGCCCCTCCCATCATCACTGTCATCATCATCATTCTGGGTTCATTCAGGGATTCTTCTTTTATTACCCAGCTCTGCTTCCACTCACGACAGAGGAGCAATCATCAGACCAGATAAATTTTAAAACCTGATCAAAATATAAAACCAACTTCCTTAAGTCACTGGAAAGCAACCCAAAGTTGACACTTGGAAGAAGGGAATGTCTCTGGGTGAGTTTCCCACTTTTTTTTTTTTTACAGTTCTGGGTCTGTAGGCAGGTTTCTCTTGGTGCCATGAACAGTGACAGTCCTGCTGGCTTGAAGAACCAGAAAACAGATACGGGTGCAAACACAGAAGTTAGAAAGTGAGAGGACCAGAGGTAAGCGTTAATGGACTAGACGTTCCAATTACGTGGCAGAGGTTGTTGGAATGGATTTATTTAAAAGAAAAAAATCTCTATGCTGCTTCAAGAGAGATTTTAAATCTGAGGACACAGGTAAGTTTAAGGTAAAAATATGGAAGAAGACACCCCATACAAATAGTAAACAAAAAAAGGGCCACATTGATAGCAGGAGAAGGAGTACTGCCAGAGATAAAGAGGGACATTTCATGATGATAAAAAGACTCAGTGACTCAGGAAGACCTATCAATCAGAAATATGTATGCACCTAAGTACATGAAGGAAAAATTGACATAAAAGGAGAAACAGACACATTCACACTCATAGTTAGAGATTTTTGGTGTCTCTCAATAACCAATAAAACTACATCAAAAAAAAATCAGTAAGGACAAAGACGATCTGAATAGTATTATCAAACATTTTGGCCCAATTTATATCTATCAAACATCACCCCAACAACTGCAAAATACACATCCTTTCATGCTTCAAGGAACCCTGAGCCCCTCATGTTCTGGCTGAAGGGAACGCAACACCCCCCACCCCCCCACCATCCCCTGTGTCCGATACATCCCACTGCCTTTATGTTCCGCAGTAAACCATTCAGTCATCCGGAGGGGCTGGAGGGAAACTGATGCAAAGTACACTGGTTGGTAAGCATCATGGAAAGGGGAAAATGAAATGAGCCAATATATGTAAAGTCTTAGAATGGTGCCTGGCCCTTAACCCTAGTTAGGGCTACTGTCCCCTAAAGTCGTGACCCCCTAGAAGTCCCGGAAAGAAAGGATAATAGGGTTGGGGGAGGGGGTCCTGAGGACTGGGCTGCAGGGAGGATTCATCCCCCTGTGAAGGGGGAGCACGGCCCATGCTCTCAGGGCCAGGAGACTTCCCAGGAGGGCCTCCTTCCAGAGGGACTCCAGGCGGAAAAGGAATTACACAGATGTGTAGTTTGCAGGAAGTTGTGGTTCTGGTTGCTTCTGAGAAGCTGCTAACCCCTCCTCCCAGGAGAGAACTGTGAGAAATCCCTGAGGTGAGAGGATGAGTTTACTTTTGTTACGGTTTTGTTGTGTTTAGTTGCACTGCTTTGTGTTCTGAGGTCTGAGGTGGTGGGGGGAGGCAGACAGACGGAATGTGCCCGAAGCTCCGGAGGCCTGTTTTTGCTTCTCCCCAACCCTGGCTTTTGACCCACTGGGGTGACTCAGACCTGTGGCCCAGGGTCTTTAGGATAAGATAAGAAACCTGGCTTGTGAGATGTTGGGGGACATCCCCAACCTTGGGTGGTCACTGTGCAGGTTGAGATCATCCCCCAGCCCCCAGACAAAGGCAAAGCATGTGCACCCCACATTCAGACACATGCCCCCTCCCCAAGAACCAAGGAGGCTCTTGGCACATGAATTGAATATGTTGTGTTGGAAAGTATTACTGGATGGAGCTGCTGTTATAGTGATAGGACGGGGCCAAGAACGTTCAGCAGGCTGGTCCAGTAAGACTGTGCATGAGTCCTGAAATGCCTTACCCTCCTGCAAGGCCCTGAGGGTAAGGACCGGTGGCCGGATGGGAGCCTGAGGAAGGCCACCGCTCCCTGGAGAAGGGCGGTCTCCCAGCCTGCCCCTCTGGTTAGAAGGGAAATCCTATAAGTGCTTCTCTCCCCTCTTTGTGCCAATGCTTGGAAACTCACAAATCATGTGTCCCTGTCCCACTCAGGTTCAAACTAATCTGGTTAGTATCACGCAGAAAGGAGAAAAGAACACAGTTACCAAGGTGTCAGGGAGCACCACCACGGGGCAGCAGGCGTGCCGGAGCAGCCGGCCCATTTTCCAGACGGAGAGCGGCACAACCACAAGGATCAGCATGAAGCCCACAAAGGCAAACAGGGCCAGCGCCAGGGGCAGGGTCTCTCCTGGAAACAGAAAGACAGCAAGCAGTTCAGGAGACAACAGTGAAGATGAACTCGCCAATCCTGGGCCTCCCGCACTCTCCTGTCGTTGGCTCTGCAGAGCAGCCAAGAGAGCAAATGCCAGCACCCCGAGGTTTGATGGATGACTTATGACAAAAAGTTTCCACCATTAAGACCATTTTCCTAGAATCCAGGTGAAGGCTTGGTTTCCAGAAAGCCCCAGGGAAGATTACAATCTTTTTCTGGGGAAGGGAAAAGGAGGAGTTCCACTGTGAAGGCCCCAGGCAGGAGGAGGAGTGAGCAGCACAGAGGGAGCTGGGCGGTAACTGAAAAAAAAGTGTGTTTCACAATTTGCTCTTGGCACTGATTCACACTGTGGAGGAAAATACTGAGTTCAGAACACAGTCACATAATAACTCTGATATATCAAGCCCCTACAATGGTTAAGTGACTTACCCCAGGTCACACAGGTAGGACTGGCTCCACATTCTACTAAGTGATGTATCAGAAAGTGCCAAGTCTGAGCGTCTGGAGATGCGGAAGGAAGGATGGATTATTTTCCCATCTCTCTTGTCCTGTGGAACCTCAGGCAGTTCTTTAGCCCCTCTGGGCTGGACTGCTCACCCACGATGCAAAGGGTGGCCCAGCCAGCCAGTGAGGCTTCGGAGAGGCTAGTGGGCTCTCCCGTGTGCCTGGGGGCACCTTGGTTTGTTTCAATGCTTTCCGAAACTATTTTGGCAGTACACATCAAGAGATGTACAAATGTTCATACCCTTTCATCCACTCCTGTGAGTAGATTCCAAAAAGATAGTTCCAAGGAAGGAAACAATTATATGCATAAAGCAGTTTCACAGCGGTATCTGGACCAGAGCAGCAGCCTCATAACCAGTTTCTCTCTCTGCCCAAAGCAGAACACCTGCGCCTCCCGCCGCCCCCAGCGTGCTCTGGTGTGTCTTCTCATAGCGCGTAGGACCAAGTGAAACCATCTCATTTGCTTACTGATTTGCACTCTGTCTCCCCAGCCAGAAGGTAAGCTCTGTGAGGGCAGAGACTTCCCTGCTGTGGCCCAGTGACAGGGCCAGCACTTAGCACAGAGTCAGTGCTCAGTAATTATTCACTAAGTGAATGAATGTATCAGTGAATGAACATCATCTTCAAAAGCAGATAGAAATTATCTAAATACCCCAAAATAGAGGATGACTGAATACATTATGGAGGATCAGCATGGCAGGTTAGGAGTTGGCTATTAAAATGAGAATTAGGACATATACAAGCTTGCTCATTACAGCATGGGTTGTAGCGGCAAAAGACTAGAAAGCACAGAATATGCCTATTAACAGGGGGACGGTTACATATAATTTTGCACATCCATATATTGGCTTGTTATGCGTCTTCCTTAAGGATGAGGTGGATCCATATGCACTGACATGAAAAGATGTTCACAATAGACTCCAAGTGTAGATAAGTGAGGCACAGAACAGTGAGCACAGTACAGTCCCATTTGTGCCTGTGAGTACTGGTGTAACACAGTGACTGGAATATTAAATGCCAAATTTGCCAAAAGAAATCTTCTGGGTGGTGTGAGGGAGAATGGAGAACATGTACCTCTTATTTTACACTTCTGTGTCATTTGAATTTTTTAACAAGCTTGGCTTGCATGGTTTTAAAAAGTAGTGTAAAATGGTTGTCAGAAAATCTACATGGAAAATGTTCTGGATATGATATTTGTAAAAAAGAAAAAAAAAGCAGGCAGATGCTGTGTACCAGAAATTGACACATTGTAACTGACTATACTTCAATTAAAAAAATGATAATAACAAAAAAGCAGGCACAAAGTGTTTGTATAATACAATTACGACATGTGTCCATATGAAGGATAACACCCCTTTCAAGGGCAATTTGGAAACAGAAGTCAAAATTCAAATGTGCTTGCCTTTGACCAAACAACTCTACTTCCAGGAATTTATCCTACAAATACACCAGCAAATGATCTGTGTACAAGGTAATTAATTAAAGCATTGGATGTAATAGTAAACTATTGGGGAAAAAAACTAAATGCCCATCAATAGGGGATTCATTAAATTAGTCATATGTACATACAATGGAATACTATGTAGCTGTAAAGAAGGATGGAGAAGTTCTTTATAGATGTGGAAAAATCTACAACATATATAAAGTGAAAAAGACAAGATCCAAAACAGCACATAGAACATGCTACCATGTGTGCTAAAAAGAAGGGAAATATATAAAAATATATTCTCATCTGCTTGTAAATGTGTTTAAAAGAAGGGTATACAAAAAGCTAATACCTGTTGGGGAGGGGTGCAGATTATATGGTTGAGAAGGAAGGGGAGGAAGGAGTTTCCATGTGTATCTTATCATATTTTTGAACCATATAAATGTATCAAATATTCAAAATAATAATTTTTTAAAGACTAGAAAGTTAGACACTAATGTCACTAGTGGCTTTGTGTGGCAGGATCACAGGATGTGGGGTTTGGTTTGGTTTGGTTTCTTTTCATCGTAAGTTTTTAGACTATAAAAACTTCAGGGGAAAAAATTAAGTCAAACAAGAGGATTCTGTAGACTTTCCACAAGGCCTCTCCCAGCTGAGAGCGGTTGTGCTGTACGGTGGGCTACGTCCTCATGAGGCCTGACTCTCAGGCCCCTGGCGGCCTCACCTGCAAACCCCTCTGATTCACAGGCAGCTGCCACCCACTAACCCAGCCTTGCAAAGTCTGGTCTCAGGCCCCAGGACCCTTCAGGGAAAAGTATCCCAGACAGCTGCCAAGTGACCCCCTGCCCAGCCCTAGGGTGGACCACAGGAACCCACCCCATCTAGGTGGGAGGGGAGACTCGGAACCAGAGGAAGCAACGGCACCGAGCATCCCCCAAGAGGGGGTGTGACCCGGGCGGGGCTGCAGAGACAGACAGGCAGCCTTACCTTGCACCTTGACACATTCCGCCTGGCTGAAGGCACTGTGCCTCCCAATGGCCTTCACGAAGGTCTGGGCCTTCACGCAGAAGGCAGAGCCTGGCTCCATGGTTTCCAGGTGCACTGGAACACCCCCATTCCTCACCATCTTGACGTGTTCCTTTAGGAACCAAAAAATAGTGACACCCTGAGGGAAGCAGGACAGGAAAGAGGGAGAGGGGAGGGAAGGAAACCTGCAAATATTTCTTTCCAGGATGCAAACAGAATGTTCCTCATTCATTCGTATTTATTTCTTTATTCTTTAGCACCTACTGGGGGCCAGGCACTGTTGTAGGCACTGGGACATTGAACAAAACAAAGTTCCTGTTCTTAGGGAGCTTATGTGGGGGAACACAGACAATGAAGAACACATGTGGTGATGTTGGGCTATGAAGGAAAATGAAGTAGGGCAGGCAGGGAGAGAGCAATGAGGAAGCACTAGAAGACGGGCAGAGGAGGCCTCTCCAACAGCATAATGTTTGGACAGAGACCTGAAGGTCAGAAAATGACCAGGGGTGTGTCCTGACCACTGCTGCCCAGGGGATCAGTGCACAGGAGCAGTGGAGCCAGTGGGCAGTGCCTTCTCACACACCCATCCGTCCAGTGTGTCTATCCATCCGTCCGCATACCCCTCCACCCCCACCTACCCTCCAAGGCCTGTGCTCTATGTCTGAACCTATGGGCCAAGCCCAGGTGACTCAGGGTACATGCTCCTCCCCCAGCACCAGCCCCATGCCTCCCAAAGCATCGGAGGGATCTGCCTGCTCCCTCCAGCCCAGGCCCTGATCTGTCCCTGACCACCACTCCATCTGCCTGGCTGGCAATGCCATGTTCTACCACAGGGTGCTGGCTAGCCCAATAGGAGTAAATACTGGAAACCATTCCTATGGCCCATTTCACCTACACATATCACCTTTCAGGTGAAGCTACCCAACCCCCATCCCCTGATGAGTGGGCCACACGCCCTGTCTCTCAGGCAGTGTCATTAGATCAGGGGTACCCTTGGCCTGAGAAGGGTCTATCAGAGCCTGGCCAGCAACTGGTAATCCAGAGGCTTGGCCTGATAAGATAAGCAGGACCAGTCACATTTCCTCTCCTGGGAACTGGTCTTGGGGAACTGAACACCTGTAGCTAGAAGCAGGGACCAAGGGGAGAGGACATGGTGGGGGGTAGTCAGGCCCAGTAAGAGTCTGATAGCCACAGGCACGTACAGGAAGGAGTGTGAGGGATCAGGGCCTGGGGGTAAGCTGGGGAGGCGGTCAGGGAAAGAGTGCTGGAGAGAGGGCCCACCAGAGGGCAGTGAGGATTTCACCGGATCCCTGCGTAAGTGAGGCAGTGCAGCAGCCCGGCTGTGGGCCTGCTCTGTGCAGTCTGTGAGAGCCCCTTACTGCACCGTATTCATCCTTGTGATAAAGCCTATTTTCCCTTGTATCGACTGGAGCCAGCCTTGTCACCATGTCCGTGGGGACAGGGCCTCCACAGGGCTGCTAAATCCCCACCCCTTCTGTGGCTGCGGCTGCAGGATGTTTGGCCCCTCCCTCTGAGAGAGCTGACCTCCCACCCAGCCCAGCCTGCAGCAGACGTCCCACGGGATGGGCAGCACCCCATTTAGGCATTCTGGGCGACCCACCCACTCATAAAAAGATTTGTTCGTATGTCAGCTCCTGGCTCTCTGCCCCAACTTCTGCACCCCACCCAAAGACACACCCTCCAGAGGTTTGTGCCGACCTCCTACACTATTGAAGTCATCCTGGTGATCTGGAGCACCCTGGTCCTGAACATGCCAGGGAGAATGGCCAAGAAGACACACTGATAAGGGAGAAGAAATGCGCTGAAAAGGTATCATGGGTCTGACTATGTTAGAGTTCAGGGCAAGGAGGCAGCCCCCAGACTTCAGCAAATCTGGCCTGAGAAGTCTCCAGCTGAGGTCTGGGTTGGACCAAGGCAGTCCTTTGAGGACAAAGCTGTGGGGATTGTCAGTTTCTTCCCATCCCTCCTTTCTCACACTTCACCTAGGCCTGCTCACCCTCAGGCCTCCTGAGACAGCACACAATGCAGGGGCTGGCTTTCCTCACCCAGCTCTCAGAGGTCTGTGACTTCTTCCCCAAAGTCTAACTCAAAGGGAAAGGCCAGACGTCTCACCTCGGCACCAGACTCCTTCCTCCAGTAGGCCACGAAATACTCAAATTGGGGCCCCAGGTCTTCCAGCTTAATAACCAGGTGGAAGCCATCCTGGGTGACTTCCATTTCAGGTGGGGTGAGGATGGCTGTTGGCAAGATAAGGGGAAAATCAGAGCCAGCTCCAGACAGGACTGATTTCTGTTCAAGAACACCATGACCAAGTCATCGGTGGAAACATGCCAGGTTCGTGGGAATGGGGGGAGTTTGGATGTGGCTTCACAGCATGCAGAAGCATGTACACCAGTCCTCTCCTGTACTCAGCAAGTGCTCAGTACAGCAAATGAACGATGAGCAAATGAAAGAAACAAACAATAGCAACTTACTACAATTCCCATAGATCAGTGATATAGACAGGCTGCTGATAACATTCAAACACCAGCAAATCAGCAGCCTGTGGATGGGTTGGCCTTTCTATTCTCCACCCAAAGATTATTCATCTCATATCCTTCATGGGGGATGTTGAAAAATCAGAGGGTTTTACAAATTCCAATAATCACCTCTAGAAATTACAGCATAAACACAAATATTATCTTTCATATAATTGGATCCCAGAGAGGCCAGCAGCCCTCAATGATACTGTCCCGTCAGCAGACCAAGAACAGAAGGGCCCACAGACAGTCTTTAGCTCCTGGCTACTGATGATGGATCCAGACGTGCCTCTCAGATCCAGACTCTGCAGGACCAGAAGGCCACCCCGACTGCGGGCCTTGGCTTAGGAAGTAGACTGGAGTGTGTTCTGGGCTAAATCCTCCTGCACTGGTGTCAGTGGATACTCAAAAGAAAGGAAGTTCCTGCAGAGAGCTTTCAGAGAACAAAGCATTTCCTGGCATTTGAAGAGCTGCCTGAATAGGGGACAGGAGGACTCAGGAAGTCAGGGACCAACCCAGCAAAAAATACCCAGTTCAGAGGCTTCATATGACCTACCTCTGAAACAACTCTAGCAGAAAGAGAGATGTTTGACCCTTCCAGTTTTAAGTCAAACATGATTAGAAGTGGATCCCCTGATCTCTATTTTTGTTAAGAATAGAATTAGAGAAAATAGCCCAATATCATTTCAGTTCAGAGAATTTTTTGACAGTATTGGGGCAGGAAACTCTGTCCTTTGTAATCAACATACTTACCTCACTTAATCCATCCAGCATGCTTAAGAAGGTAAATACTGTTCCTATTGTACAGATGGTGGAACTGAGCCTCAGAGAGGTTAAGTGACTTTCCCAGAATCACCCAGTTAATGGTCAGAATTTGAGCCCATGTCTTTCCACATTTCTAGACTCTGCTGTGTCAGCTGTTTAGCACTGTGCCAGAGGATCTCAACTCTGAGATTAACCTGGAGAGAACTTTTAATTTCCAATGAACAGAATGTACATAGACCATTTAAATCAGACTCTGGGGAGGAATCCCAGAGATAAGCGGTTCTAAAGTTCCCTGTGACTTGACTTCATGCAATCGAAGTTAAGAGCTTCTGCCCTCAACAAAGGCTTCCCTTTAAGAGCAGGAGCTCTTTTTCAGGAAAGCCTTAAAACAAGATTTTTCACATGTCTGAGAAGAAGTCAGGGTGATCTTTTTCAAAGGCCAAAGAACAGACTTAATACTCTTCAGAGTTTCGATTCCATCCCAGCTCTGCAGCTAACTCCACCTGCACAGGGACCACACAGGACGGGCATCTTCTGCTCCTGGCGCAGGTAGAGAGGCTTTTGCTCCGCAGCTCCCCCAGTGCAGCGAGTCCTTCCCTGTTTATGTTGGCTTTCTCCAGCACTACTGCACACCCGCCCCACTTCCTTATTTCCAAATGCCCCTTGCCTTCCTTTTCAACAACAGCCACCAGCCCCCAGCAATGATCTCAGCTGGAGCCTTGTGCTTCTGGGAGCCAGAGGGAGGTGGTGCGGTGCCTCCTGGGCACTGCAGGCCAGAGGCAGAGCTGCACCACCCTCCAGTATCCCTCAGGCTCCCCCAGTGCCTGGCGCTGGGATCCCACTGCTTCCACCGTGTCCTCCTGGTGCCTAGGGAAAGAGCCCGAGCAGAGGAGCCCGCATTCTGCACCAAAACTCCTATTGGTGTCCCACTCCAAGGGTCTCATTCCTGCCCCCACCTCTTCCCTCCTTCCTCTGCTCTCTGGCCTTCAACTCTGGGCATCCCTAGGGCAATAACAATAATAATAACACTTACTAACAGCTGGGTGCTATGACAGGAGAGCACTGCCCCGAGCATTTACACATCTCATCTTGCCCACAACTACCCAGTGAGGCAAACCGTTGCCTTTCTTACAGAGGGGTGGGCAGAGACCCAGCCATCGAGGGGCTGAGCTGGGATTTGAACCACATCTGTCTGACTCTGGAGGACCAACTCTCCCTTCAAATCTATCTTCACCTTCCTCAGCCCCTTTCCAGCATGGGCTCCCCCACCTTCTAAACTTTCCTGATTTCTACTCAATCTCCTACACTCCTCAGTAACATTTGACTCGTTCCATTACTGTAGATGCCACCCCAAAACTTCTTCTGTCCCTACTCACAGCAGGGGAGCACCCGCCACACTGAGAAAACAGAATTCACTGAAGGCCTTTCCCTTGCCTCTCCTGCATCTCTGAATGGGTCACACCTTTTGCCACAGCCATGCTTCTTCCCACCTCCACACAACCGTCCAGCCGGCACCTGATCGCATCCGCATTGCTCCGTGAAGCCACTTTCTCAAGGACCCGTTTAGGGGCCTCCTTCAGGCCGGTCAGCTGCTGTCTGTTCTCCCACGACCCTCTCCCTGCCCAGCCACCTACTGGCGTCCTTCCCTCTGTCCTCTTTTTAAATCAGAGATTTCCCAGGATCCTGCCCTGGTCCTCTTTGCCCTCATATCTTGTCCCGGGACAATCTCACATGCTCCCAAGCCACTAGCTATTAATTTTGTGTTATGTGTCCGACCTTGATCTGTCTGAGCCCCGGGGCCTGATTTCCAACCGCCAATCAGACATTTGTGGCGTGTTATCTTATAGGAATCTCAATCTCAAAGAGCCCAAAGGCAGGAGTATCTCCTGTTCCTCAAGACCAGTTGCCTTCCTGGGTTCTCTGCCTTGGATGACATTCTCATCAGCCCCAACAGGAAGACGGACACTATTATTATGTCCTCCATTATTTCTGTCGCCCAGTAACTGGTTTTCAAGCTCTGTCTTTTCTAACTCAGCCATGCCTTGTGAACTTGTCCTCTCCTCCCCATGCCCTCCCCTACTCCTGGGGTTAGGACCCACCCGGGCTCAGCTGGGGGTTACAGCAGCCTCCTCACTCTTCCCGTGCCCTGCAGGCTTGTCCTGCCCCATTTACTTTTCACACTACAGCCAGAGTGATTGTTCTCTAAGACAGACCCAGCCCAGACCCTCTGTTCTTCCATGACCCGCCTCTGCTGATCTGATGAGGCTTTAGGTCAAAGCCCTTTGCCATGTGACCAGCTGCTTCCTTACTCTGCCATATTTGGCCTCCGATCTGGAGTCTTCCCTTACTTCTTAATCATTTTCCATGTTCTGTCAGTATGAAAAAGTCATTTATTTCCAAGGGACTGTTTCTGTCAGTCTGTTAATGCATCACCCCTGTTGCACAGAGAGGATGCTGACACCGGAAGCGAAGATGCAGTTAATGAGGCGCCAGATGGGAGGCACTGCCAGGGCAGAGAGAGGCCGTCCTAGCCCCCTCTCCTCTCTTCCAGGTCAGCGTTCCTTCCAGAGACAGGAATGACTTCCAAAGTCTCTCTCAAAATGAGAGAAGACGGTCTGTGGGAAGCAGCTGGCAATATTTGAAATGGACCGGTCATGGTTGCTTACTTCCCCAATACTCTCCCTGGCTTTGCAAGACTAATTTGATGCTAAAAAGAATACCCAAACCCTCAGTGAAAGGGAGGCTGGTGGGGGCAGAGGAGGAAGGAGAGAAGGGCCTTACTCGAGTTTCGATTAAAGGGCTGCTTCAGGGTGCTCCAGGCTGAGGTCTGTGAGCCCAGGGTGGCCCTGACGCGGAGGTTGTAGGGTACAGTGGCAGTGATGTCGTCTGTGATGTCACACTCAGGGCCTGCGGTGGGGGAGCACCAGCTGCTGGGGATCCAGATGTGGCTCATGTACAGGCTCTCGTACTCTCTGGCCAAAGAGAGGAGGGGAAGCGTCACACCAGCCCCTTTGACCCGGGCTCAGTGGTCGTTGCAAGAAACTGTCTCATTCACCTACTTTTTATGGGTCAGAAGAAGATTCTGCTCCACACTCTAGTTCCTCCCCTCTCGTCCCTCACCCACCACCCACTCTTCCTCACTCTTTTTCTCGCCAGGCAAGGGAAACCTAGGCTTAAACCCCAACCTGTCCTGGTCTCTCCATCTGCCCGGTCACCACCCCAGTCTCAGTCACTACATCCCTTCCCCTGCTGTGTCTCCTGACTAATTTTCCTGCTTCCATTCCTGCCATTCTTCTGTTCATCACTCAGTAGAGCATCACAATTCTCTCCTTAGTGGCTTCCAAGGCACTTAGAATGGAATCCAGACTCTCCCCCATGGCCTGCAAGACTCTCTGGGCTCCTTTCTTACTCCACCCCTTAACACGCTGCTCTCTCCTCGCCCTTCCTCCAACAAGCCAAGCTCTTTTTACCTTAGAACCTTTCCTGACCACCTAATAAAAAGCTGCCCCAGAGTCAACTCTGTTGCATCAGCCTTTAAGCTTCCTCCTAGTGCTGATCTCTGTCTTAACTCGCCTAGAGCAGTGCTGCCCAACAGAACTTTCTGTACTGGTGGCAATGCTGTCTCGGTGTTGTTCAGTATAGTAGCCACTATCCACATGCAGCTATTAAGAACGTGAAGTGTGGCTCATATGACTGGGAAACATTTTAATTTGATTTTTTAAATTTAATTTAACTAATTTAAGTTTGAATAGTTATCCGTATCTAGAGGCTACCTACCACACTGGACAGTGCAGACTTAGTGTATTTATTTCTTTACCCTTTTATGGCCTCTTCCTCTAAATGTAAGCTCCCTATATCCAGAAATTTTGTCGACGGTACCCAAGTATGGGAGAATGTCTCCACAGCGTAGGCTGCTCAGTTTGTATTCATTGTTAGTGAAATATATAGAGCACCTCCTGTGTCCCTGTCACTCCTCAACAGCTCTGAGGGCCAGGACACCTGGAGAAGGGCCGGCTGACCTACAGTGTCATGATTTGTTTTGGTTCCTAGGGGCAGGCTCACAGTCAGGAAAGCTGAGGTCTCCACCACCCCCAAAGGATCTGAGTCTCCAGTGATTTCTCCACCTTAATTCAGAGTCAAACTGATTTATTCTTAAGATTTTCTTCAGCATGGGACTGACTCACTGCTGAAAAGAAGCCTCACCAAAATGTGCTTATACATATCGTGTTTCCGGGGAGCCCACCGTCAAATCCACAGGGCAATTTCCCTCGCTGCTTCAACCCTCTCACTGCCCTTGCAGACAGAGGGGGCAGATCATAGGACATCTCTCCCTGGGCCCTCAGTGCCTTCTGGAGCTCGGGGATGAGGGATGGGCCTCCAGGAATTAACTACTGTCTAAAGGGAAAAAACGCAAAACAAAAACAAAACTCACCCCTGGTACTCAACAGAATAGTGTATTATTTCTTCAGGCACGACCACCGGGCTCCATGTCAAGACATGCTTCATGTTGGTCGATTGTACAGAGAGGTTCTGAGGGGCAGGCAGGACAGCCACTGCATCTGGGATCAAGGCAGGTGGACAAGCCAACCGGTGAGCTCACGTCAGGGAAATGCCACAGCTTCAAGCTAGCTCCTGGTTAAGGCCTCACGTGCTTAGGAACTAGAAACAACTCTCATTTGACCATACTTGTGTTTGTGCTAAATTTTTGCTGTTATCATTGTACTTCTGCCTTTGGCGATAGAATGGCATATTCATATTAATAATAATAATGGCTAATATTATTAAGCATTTACCATGCTCTATCTAGGCCACGTGCTAGACTGTCACATAATTATCTCATTGAATCCTCACGACCGTATAGGGACGTAAGGACCATTAGTTTCTTCACTGTACAAATGAGAAAACTGAAGCACATTATGTACAATCTTTACATCAGACTGACCCAGATGTAGGCCTTGACTCTGCCACTTAGGAACTACGTGACCCTAAGTAAGTTTCATAGACATGAGCCTCCCACCCCTACATGGCAAACCTGTACTGGCTCCTGCCAGCTTCTCATCCCCATCCTCTCCTGCCACTGCCATCCTCAGGTCCCGAAGCACTTTCCTTTGTGTCCCCCAACAAGGCCAAATGGGGCAGTGGCTGCCACCTGGGAAGGGCAGGCTCAGGTCTGCTGTGGAAGGAGTCTAGTCTGAAGGGCACCAGGCCGGCTCAGAGACTCTGCCGCAGGCAGACTGCAGGCCCCTGAGCCAGCCAGGACACAAGCATCTGCTCACACAGGTGGGTGCAGTGTGCCCAAAGTGTGCACACAGTCGGTCTACAGTTTGCACACAGAATCACAGAGGCCTGTGAGGCTGAACCGGCCCTCATAAGGACTCTGGGTAGCCCCAGGGCTCATCGTTGCGTGTAACCCATCATGCAGTCTGGATCTCCTCCTATGGTCCTTCTCCTCCAACTTTCACACGCTAGTCTCTCAATGCCCAACACCTGCCTCCCTTTGCTGTTACAGTTGCAGCGATACCATCACCAGCACCGTGTGTATGGGGCTGGGGCCCTCGCCTGGGACTTTTCATCTCTCTGCCTGTCTCCAGATCGGCACCTGCTTTTCGTTATCAAGCCCTGTGACCATGAGGGGATGGGAGCTGCTGGGGACACCCTGCCTGGTGCCCACGCTTCTTCTCTAACGTAGGACCCTGGAGATGCCTCTCATCTCACCCTCAGCGTCCACAGCCTGAGCTGTGAGGAAACACCTGGGGTACCCACAAGGGAGGCTTCCTGCCTCACCACCCTTAAACTTTTAATCACCCAAGGGATGACAAGGGAAAGGGTCAGCTGCAGTGGGGTAACATAGGAGGGCGGGGCATGGTCTTCTCTGACATCCTTCCTCTTGTAATGCCAACAAAACATTTGCCTAGTCAGACATGGGGGGAATATAAAGCTATGTAAATATAAAGATTAATCCATAATTCTAAAACTCTCAAAAATGAAATCCTCCAGCCCAGATGGTTACACTGGAGAATACTGTGAAAGTTAAAGAAAAATTAACACCAATTTTATACAATCTCTTCGAAAAAAATAGAAGAGGAAAGAGCACTTTCCAAATTACTTTATAAGGCCAGCATTACCCTGAAACCAAAATCAGACAAAGATAGCACATATTTTTTTTAAAAAGACTATAGATCAATATATTTCATGCACTTAGATGCAAAAATCTTTAACAAAAATATTAGCTATAAAAAATTAATAAAATTTAAAAAGGATTATATACCGTGATCAAGTGGAATTTATTCCAAGTATTCAAGGCGAGTTCAATATTTGAAAATCAATTAATGTAATCCACCATATCAACAAGTTAAAGAAGGAAAAAAACATACAATCATATCAATTAATACCAAAAAAGCATTTATAAAATCCAGCACCCATTCGTGATTTATAAACATAAAACAAAAACAAGGCAAAAAACAAAAGTCTCTTCAAGTTGAGAGCAGCAGGGAGTTATCTCAAATTGATAAAACACCATCCATAGAAAAACCTACCCCTAACATCTCACTCAGTGGTGAAATACTGAAGGCTTTCCCCCGAAAATCGGGAGTAAGACAAGGATCCTCACTCTCATTCCTTTTATTTGACATTGTACTAGAAGTTCTAGCAATTGTAATTAGGCAAACAAAGGAAGTAAAAGGCAGTACAGATTGGAAAGGAAGTAAAAAATCTCCCATTTGCAGGAGACACGATATAGGAAATCTCACAGAATCCACCCCTCCCAAAAAAACCTCCTAAAACTAATAGTGAGTTCAGCAAGTTCATAGTATACAAGATAAACTTAAAAAATTAGTTATACTTCTAAATACTAGCAAGGAACACTTGTACACAGAAATTTTAAAATACTATTTACAATCACTCCCACTGCCCCCAAAATGAAATACTCCGGTGTAAATCTAACAGCACACATCTAGGATTTGTATGGGGGAGACTTCACGATGCTGGTGAAATATTTCAAAGAAAATCTAAATAAATGGAGAGACATACTGTGTTCATGGATTGGACAATTTGACATAGTTAAATGGTAATTCTCCCCAAATTGACATACAGGTTTAATGTAATTTCTATTAAAAGCCCAGCAAGTTTTTTTGTAGATATAAACAAGCTTTCTCTAAAATCTATAAGAAAAGGAAAAGGAATGAGAATAACTAAAATAATTTTGAAAAAGAACAAAGTGAGACACACCAATCTACCCAATTTCAAGACTTACAGTAATTAAGATTGTGTGGTATTGACAAAGGAATAGACACAGATTGATGAAACAATATAGAAATCCCAGAAATAGACCCACGCATATATGCTTAACTGGTTTTTGGCAAAGGTATAAAGGCAACTGAATGAAGGAAGGACAGCCTTTTTAGCAAATAATATTAGAGCAATTGGACATCTGCAGGCAAACAAAAACCTCAACCTAAATCTCATAACTTATGCAAAAATTAACTCAAAATGGATCATAAACTTAATGTAAAACTCTTAAAGTTTTAGGAAAAAACACAGGAGAAAATTTCCAGGGCTAGACAAAGAGTTCTTAGACTTGACACCAAAACGAGGTCCATAAAAGGAAAAATTTATAACTGGGCAGCATCAAAAATGAAATCTCTTGCTCGACAAAAGGCCTAGTTAATAGGATCAAAGACAAGATACAGAGTGGGAGAAAATATTTGCAACCTATACAATCTCACAAAGCATACATATCTAGAATATATATATAAAGACACTCTAAATCCAAAAGTAGAAAAGCAAAAAATTCAATTAGAAAATGGACAAAAGACATGAAGAGACGTTTCACCAAAAAGCACATACAGGTGGCAAATAAGTACATGAAAAGATGTTCAGCATCATTAGCTGTTAGGGAAATGCAAATTAAAACCTCCATGAGATAGCACCACACAGCTATCAGAATGACAAAAATGTTTTTAAGTGACAAAACCAAATCCTGATGAGAATGCAGAGAAAGTGAATCACTCATACATCGTTGGTGGGAGTGTGAATTGGTACAGCCACTCTGGAAGACAGTTGGGCAGTTTCTTGTATAACTAAGCTTGTAATGACCACACAGCCCAGCAACTGCACACTTGGGCACTTACCCCAAAGTAATGAATGCTTATATCACACAAGATATGCACGACAAATGTTCATAAACAAACTGGAATCAGCCCAGGTGCCCTTAGACAGGTGAATGGTTAAACCAATTATGGTACATCCAATAAATAGGAACCAACCATCACAACACAGAACAACTTGGATGAGTCTACAGGGAATTATGCTGAGTGAAAACAGCCAATCCCAAGAAGTTACATGCTGTATGATTCTACTTATCTAACATTTTGAAAAGACAAAATTTTAGAAATGGAGAACAGATTAATGGTTGCCAGGGGTTAGGAACAGTGGGAAAGGTACAGTAGCAGGGACTTATAAAAAGGCAACAGGAGACTTTTTTGTGATGTTAGAGTTGTTCGGTATCTTGACTGTGGTGATAAATACAAAACTACACACACACACACACACACACACACACACACACACACACACGAGTGCAAGTAAAAGTGGGGAAATACGAATAAGACAGGTGGATTGTATTAATGATGTCAATATCCTGGTTATGATATTATACTATTATTTTGCAAAAGACCATTGGGGAAACTTGCCTCTCTGTATTGTTTCTTACAACTGCATGTGAATCTAGAATTACATCAGTAAAATTTCAATTAAAAAACACAATCATGTAAACAACAAGGTTCTACCATAGAGCACAGGGAACTATATTCAATACCTTGTAATAACCTATAATGAAAAAGAATATATATATAACTGAATCACTATGCTGTACACCAGAAACTAACACAACATTGTAAATCAACTATGCTTCAATAAAAGAAAAAAAAGTCATTACACCTAAAAAACCAACATTAATTCTGATTATCTGAATGACAGGATATATTTTAAAAGACCATGATGGGATAAACTGAAACAGGATGAAATGTACCCGCTGAAAAAGTTAAGTTGGACAATTAGGTGCAGTCAATTAAATCATTGAGGGAGACCTGTTAGGGAGAGACCTCATGATTAAGACATTCATCAAGGCTTTAAGCAACACACTGAGGTTGAGTTTTGGGGTATGCCTTTCTTCACAAGGGGCACACAGTCGGGACAACAGCAAAAGATGTCTCAACATTTACATGGCATCATTATGTTATGCAACAATTTGCAACTGGTGTGACTGTCTTCTCCTACATGAGAAGTTCCAAATCTAACCCCATTATGGAAACAGTCCTAAATCTGTCTCCTTCCTGTATTAAGATGAAAATTTTCTGAGCCCTACAGGCAACATCTCCAAGATCCTCCTGCCATTTGTACAGTATATTCCAAATTCCATCTTTGTTCTGCTGGTTGATGTTCATGTCACACACACACATACATTGGGTATGAGATGGAAAAGCAGTAATGCCCATAAACTACGGCTGCCAGGGGACAGTTAATCAGGTTCCACGGTATCGTGCACTGCAGGAAGAAGGACCCATTTTCTGCTAGGACACTAAATAGGAAATGACTCTGCAAAATAGGAACTATGTTTTCAGCTCAGACTCCAAGTTGAAAGTGACTCCTTTCCCCTATAAACGGTGTAAAAATCCCCTCCAATTGTTAGAGAAGTCTCACGGTGGTCCAGAGAACACAATTAAATGGAGAAAAAGAAGACTTTGTTCTCCACACTGCATTCTCATTAACAAGAATTGTCATCTATCAGCCATGTGTATTAACGTCAAGTCTCTGAAGAAACCAGTTAATAAGAGTCTCTACCTGATGTAAATGAGCAAATGCAGAAACAAAGAGTATAGTCAAGGTGAAAGGGGAGAGCAAGCTTTAAGTGTGGACAGGAAAGACATATTGGCCACAGGGAGGAGGGTGCAAAATCGGGAAGAATTATTTCCTCAGCCACACTGAATGGGAATTCTCAGTGGAGCTGGAGGGAGAGACGAGAACCCTCTGTATAACCGTTTGGTACCTTGTGAGTAGTTACGCTCTTGTTACTATAGAGAATTATATTACTCTCACTCTAGCAGTCTGACTCTGGTATCTCAAGAAGGCCCACTGGTTGGAGCCTCTTGGGTGGTGTTTCCAATACAGACTTGAGCTGGGCAACTGTGATCTGACAATTAAGAATATGAAAATGAATATATGTATGTTCATGTATGACCGTAGCATTGTGCTGTACACCAGAAACTGATACAACACTGTAAACTGATTATACTTCAATTTAAATATATATATATATAAAATAATAAATAGATAATATATCTTATATTTAAAGTGCAGTACATAAAAGAAGGCATCTAGCTTCGCTGTAAACTTAAGTGAGTTGTTATTCAGAATCTTTGTTCAGCAGATACTGCTGCTTGTTCATATCTGACGATATGGATTTCTTTATTTAGCTTTTTCATAACAATCTTCATTTTGGTTAGTCAGAATAGATGCTTTTACTGACTTGTGGTCTTTTGCCTAAGGCAGACTTTCATTTTTCAGTTTTTGGCTTCCAGAGAAGAATCTGAATTTGTATTTTTCACTGCATGAAAGGGAGACATATAATCAGAAAGAGAAATTCTGGAAGTATGTATATTTACAGATCAATAACCATAATAAAATCTCCTTTTGTGCTTCGGAGGGAAAAAAAAAAAAGCTTCTGGCACTCAATGTGGGGAAACGAGCTAAGCAGGATTTTTGCCTAGAGCCGCATTCACGAAGCCGATCTCTCTCTCTTGAGGCCTATTAGTATTCTATTGCTGTTGTAACAGATTCCCACAGTTACAGTGTCTTAAAACAACACAGATTTATTATTTTCCAGTTTTGTATGTCAGAAGTCTGTCACAGGTCTAACTGGGCTAAATCAAGGTGTTGGCAAGACTGTGGGCTCTAGGAGAGGCTGTTTCCTCCCCATCCCCAGCTGCTGGTGGCCACCCACCTTCCTCGCACACCGTCCCCCTTCCTGCATCCTCAAAGCCAACATGACTGGTTGAGTCCCTTTCATGCTTTGAATTCCTCCTGCCTCTTTTTCTGTCTTATCTCTCTCTCACTGCATCTAGGAAAGGTTCTCAGTTTTGAAGGATTCATGTGATTAGATTGGGCCCGCCCTGATAATCTGGGATAATCTCCTAATCTCAAAATCCCATAACGTTAATCACATCTTTTAAATCCCTTTTTCTGTAAAAGGTCACCTAGTCACAGGTTCTAGGGATTAGAATGTGGGCGTCTTTGGGGGACCATTCTTCTGACTACCGCGTGGGGCCCTATGAACTGACACCACCCCCCTAAAATGTCTCCTTCAAATGCAGTCAATTATTTCAAGAGATCACCTTGTCTGTGATCAGAAGAAGAAAAGAGCAAGGCTGAGCTAGGACATGGCTGCTAAGCAGGTTGCTGGCATCACTCGCTGCCTCTGTAACAAGTGCCCACATCCCAGCTTCGAAGGGACAGCAAACCAATTCATGCCTCAGGAAAGTGATCCATTGCTTCAGTCTCAAAGTATGGTTTTTGGAGCAGCGGCATCACATTATCCAGGAGCTTATTAGAAATGCAGACTCTCAGTCTGCAACCTAAGCCCTACTGAACCAGAATCTGCATTTCAACAAGATCCCCCGGGCAATTCATACTCATAGTAAAGTTTGAGAAGCACAGGAATGGAGAGGTTCTCAACTCTGCCTGCTCATTATAATCACTGGGGTGGTGGCTTTTTGTGGGGTTTTGGGGGTTTTTTAAGTTTTATTTGGAAAGAATTTCAGAGGTACAGTAAAGTTGCACAAATAGTCCAGAGAGCTCCCATGTACCCTTCGCTCAGCCTTCCACATGTACATCACCATTGCACAAATAAGAAAATGAAGGTATTAACATTGGTGAAATACCATTAATGTAGCCTCAGTCTTTATTCAGATTTCACCAATTTTTCTCCTAAAGTCCTTTTGTGTGTGCATGGGGGTGGGGGGGAGGAAATTAAGTTTATTTATTTTTATTTTATTATTATTATTATTTTTTTTTTAATGGAGGTACTGGGGATTGAGCCCAGGACCTCCTGCATGCTAAGCACCCACTCTACCACTGAGCTACACCCTCCTCTTTCTTTCCTTCTTTTTTTTTTTTCAGGAATCAATCCAGGATCCCACATTTAGGTGTCATTTCTAGCTAGTCTTCTCCAGTCTATCCTCAGTCTTTCTTTATGACCTTGACATTTTTTAAGAGCACTAGTCAGTTGTTTTATAGTATATTCCTCAGTTTGGTTTTGTCTAATGTTTTTTCATGATTTGATTAAGGTTATACATTTTTGGCATGTACTCACAGGGAGTACATGATGTTAATATGGCTTATTACTGGTGATGTTAACCTTGACTGCTTGGTTAAGGCAGTGTCTTCACTGTAAAACTACCATTTTCCCCCTTATAATTAATAACTTAGGGGAGATACTATGACACTATGTAGATATTCTGTTTCTCCTCAAACTTTCATCCATTAATTTTTGCATCTATTGGTGGATATTACTTGCAACAATCATTGCTAGTGGTGATTTTCTATGTGTTAATTGAAATTCTGTAAGGAAGAGCTATTCCTTCTCCACCATTTGTGGAGATTTGTGATATATCAGTATGGACTCATGGAAATTTATTTTATTCTATTGTTATTTATTTTGTTGCTCAAATTGTTCCAGCTTTGGCCATTGGGAGCTCTTTCAGACTCTCTCTTTCCTTATTATTTTTATTAATAGGTTTCTTATTTGGGGAATAATTTTAGAAAGAAATAAAAACTATAGACTGTAAGTAGACAGAGTTTTTATACACCCTTCCTCAGCTTTCCCTAATGCTAACATCTTATATAGTCATGATACATTTGCCAAAACTAAGAAACCAACACTGGTACATTACTATTAACTAAACTCCAAACTTTATTTGGATTTTGCCAATTTCTCCACTAATGTCCTTTTTCCATTCCAGGATCCAATTTTGGACACTAGTTGCATTTTTGCTCCCATCCTTTTTGAGCACTTTCTTCCTTACCACAAGATCCTCCAGACTTATATTTTCTCTTTCCTGTTATGAAATAAACCACTTCTCTAAGGAGCCCCACCCAGGAAGTTTTTGGTAGGGGGGAATCCCAAAGCCCAGGCAGCACCCTAAGTGAAGTCAGATCTCTGTCTGTGAAATTCTGGCATTTGGACTTCTAAAACCTCCCCAGGTGATTCCAATTAGCCTTTGAGTTTGAAAACCACTGATCTCGACCTTACTTCTGGTAGCTGAAGAATAGTTAAAACTATGAATGATAAATTCCCAAACGTCAAAGACCTAAGTGTACTTTCCAGCAGGTTCTTACATTCCCTGAAGACAAGGGACTCTGCTTTGTTCATCTCTAATCGCACCTAACCCAGAACCTGGCGCACAGCAGGTGCTCAGAAATGCAGAATGAATGAAAACTAACAGGTGAACCAAATCTTGGTTCCTGAGTGACATTAGCCTCGGCCTGACTTCTTTTTTCCTAATCCCTGTCTATCTCACATTAGACCTTTGTGCTGCTCTGAGGTTGACGCTGAACACCTGTATCCTAAAATCTCAAGGCAGCACCATGGAAAAAACATAACGGCTCCCAGCACGAAGCCCTGGGGCAAACTTTCCAGGCAGAAATTCTTGCATCTCCTCCCTGACATCTCGCTGGCTTCCCCTGACTGCTCCTGCTGTCAGCTCCCCTCATTTGGGTCCTCTTCTGCCACCTTTATCTCCAACCACTGCTATCGCAAATGTGTCAGAAAAGGTAGCCACGTCTTTATTCCTTTTGCTTTGTCCCTCCGACCTCTTTCTGGCCTGCTTCAATGTCTCAGCTTCTTCTGCAGGGAAGTACAAAGGGCACAGGCTCTTTAGCCAGCCAGACCAGAGTCAAATCCCAATCCGCCGACTCACGAGATGTTATACTTGGGCAAATAATGGAACCTCTCTGAGTCTCTGTGTCCTAGGGTATAAAATGGGGATTATAATCATCTACCTTGCAGGATGGAAGTGAGAAGTCAAGAGAACATTTTTGCTGATCTAGAGCACAGTGTGTGCTCATAAATGGCAGTTGTGATGGTCATTGTTATTATTACTATTATTAATGCTATCAATAAGTATTAATATTATTAATTTCATCAATAATTATTATTTATTATAATTATTAATATTATTATTTTTGTTGATATTAATTATTATTATTTCTAGTGGGAATCGTTGAACAGGACAAGGCAAGGCAAATGAATTCTATAAAAGAGAGCAAGAACGCTACCCATCTGTCCCAGGGATCTAGGGTAAGTAATAGAAGTTCATTTAGAATTTCCAGAATTCATTGCAGGCTCCTACATAATCCAGAGGAAATGATCAAAACTGCGTAAAGGCGACCTCAGCTAAAGCAATTATCTGCCGACACCCTATCTGTTTGCATAACCAACAGATGATAAGTAACCTGGGGTGGGCACGCTGACATCTTCACAGCGCCTTTGTTTGCATCATCTCTTGTGACACCTCCCAACTTCAAAGTGGCTATTTTGACAGTTTTACAGATGAGGAAACTGAAGTGATGTGATGTGAAACTGAACTAGCAAGTGATAAAAGCCAAAACTCACACAAAAGTCTTTCTGGCTCTGACATCTTTGTGGTTTCCATCACTTTTTTTTTTTTTTTTTGGTTGGTGGGGTGGGGTAGGTTTTTTTCTTTTTTTTCCCTTGTGTAAATTTACAGGTGTCAGAAGAGCACATTAACCTCTGGGTCTGTTTTAAAATAGTTTTCAGGAAAAGGCTTAAAATATTGGACTGCCTCATCGAAGAAAATGTTAAATTAAAAGATGGGTGAAGGGGATCAAAAAGTATAAATTTCCAGTTATAAAACAAATGTCATGGGTACGACACATTTGAAAGCTGCTAAGGGAGTAGATCTTAAAAGACTTTGTCACAAGAAAAAAATGTGTAACTATGTATGGTGACAGCTGTTGACTAGACTTACTACAGTGATCATTTCATAATACATACAAATGTCAAATCATTATGTTGTACATCTGAAACTAACATAATGTTATATCTCAATTATATCTCAATTTAAAAGAAATAGGGAGAAAATGCTGGCCTTTCCCCCTCTCATTCGGTCTCCCTATCTTCTCCCTCTGGCTTAGTGGAGGAGTGTTTTCCTGGCAACTTGTTTGTCCCACCAGCTAATCAATCGGTCAACTAACTAACCAGTCAACCAACATGCTTAGCCTATGGTAAGGGCTGTGGGGACACCAGGAAAGATGGTCAGGCCCTGTCTTCAGACCTTCAGTGCAGGAAACAGAAGTAACTCACCGAAATAGAGTGCATGCGGTCAAGGGTTAAAGGAGAGAGGTCTGGAAAGGGTCTGTAGGTGCAGGGACCCATCTGGAATCATGATGGGAGGATGGGTTTGGGATGGAGTAAGGGACTGGAGATTTTCTGGTGGGAAAATACAACAATAAAGGCCAGGAGGAGGAAATGAGGGTATAACATGCCAGCCGTGAAGACTCCAGCTGCATGTGGCCCATACTTGTTTCCAAGGAGTAGTGAGAAATAGGATTGGGGCTTGAATATAGTGGGTCATGAAAAAAACAGCAGATCTGAACATCATGTGCTGAGACATGGAGAACTGTGAAGGGTTTTCAGCTAGGCAGGCATAGATTTGGTTTTGAAGTCAGTTCTAAACATTTGCTAATTACCCCGGCACTGATTTGTTACCTGATTTAAACTTACACTAGAATACGTAGTTCTCGGTGTTAAAAAAGAAAAGAAAGAGAGAAAATACTCTAGACTCCCATCAACACTGCCAAGTGCCCACTACCTTAGAGTATTCAAATGAGAAATATCTCTTAAACGTGATTTGACAGGAAGACACATCAAAGGCTAAGGAGCTGCAATTTTGAAACAATAAAACACGTAGATGCAAGCAGCCAAGAGTGGAACAGAGAAACTTGAGTAATCTTACCGGCAGGCAAAATGCCCCAAGCCAATTTTTTTTTTAAATGGTACGAAGTACTTGACTGCTACCTTTTCTGCAATGACCACAAGAGAAATCCAATTTTTATGACTTGTACCCAATATTAAGGTTGCAAATTATGTCTTTTTATTCACATGTATTTTGTTAGATAGAGGATTTTTTAAAACAGACATAAGATGTTCGATGCATATACTGACACCTCAAACCCCGGGAAAGTATTTTTCACCTTCTTAACCTATATTTGAGTCTCAGACTATTGGCCAGATTCATACTTACCTATGAGCAAACAAGGAATCAAGGCGTAGGAAAACCACATGATAAGACTTGTCGAGATTTCTTCCAGAACCATCGTGAGGGTCTGTGTTTGGCAGACTCAACTTGACCTGGAACGTTGTTTCCTTCCAGAATGAAGCACTCTGTCCATCTCAGCCATTCTTGCTTCAGAACTCAGATGTTGGACCTGAGGTCTGAGTCGCTGTAACACCTGAATCACTCTGAAAAGAAGAGCCAGCCCAGACAGCTTAGAAGAGGCGGGCTGTGAAGCACTCTCCTTTCTGCCCAAACCCAGGTATTGCATCAGGGGGAGTGGCCTCGAAGAGTTCCAGAGAAAGGGCAGCTCTGGGGAACTTATGAATGTGCATGGGGGAGATACCTGGACCATAGGCTCTGTCCTTGAGGACCGTGCTGGTCCCTAGAGGACCCCTTGGTAGTGAGAAGGCAAGATTATTTGATCCTCTCATCAGATAACTATTGTCTTCCAAGTCTCCCTCTTGTGAGTACATTCAAGCTGGGTACTGATCAGCTCTTTTTGCTACATCCTTACTTCAGAAAAAGTAAAGTTAAAAAATTTTTTTAAATATTTTTCAAAAGTCAAGAGATGAAGAATACATAACTTCATATTTGCTTGCATTTGCAAAAAGAAAATATGGACCGAGATAGAGCAATTACCAAGATTATTTACCCTGGGGCAAAGAGAGTGGGGATTGGAAAGACGGAGGAGGAAAACGGGGACGAGACTCTTTGCAGTATCTTTTGTTTGAGGATTTAAAAAATTGTTTTTATTGTGGTAAAATACACATAACATAAAATTTACCATCTTAACCATTTTTAACTATACAGTCCAGTGGTAGTAAATACATCCAAATTGTTGTGTAACCATCACCACCATCTGTTCCCATAACTCTTTTCATCTTCTAAAACTGAAACTGTATTCAATAAAGAAGAACTCCCCCTTCTTCCCTCCCCCCAGCCCCTGGCAACCACCATTATACTTTCTGTCTTTACGATTTTGACTACTCTAAGTACCTCATAAGTGGACTCATGCAGCACATGTCTTTTGTGACTGGCTTATTTCACTTAGCATAATGTCCCCAAAGTTCATCCATTTTGTAGCATATTGCAGAATTCCCTTCCTTTTAATGGCTGAATAATATTCCACATGCCACATTTTGCTTATCCATTCATCCATTGATGGGCATTTGAGGTGCTTCTACATTTTAACTATTGCTTTCAATTCTTGTGGTGCTGTGTATCTTTTTATACTGTTTGATTAAAGGAGGAGTGTGAGTGTGTTCCTGGAGAAGATCCACATTTAAGGACCAACACAAGAAAAATGAAATAGGAAGATATAAGGGGAAAAAAATAGGTCAGAGAGGTGGTCCTGGGACAAACTATGGTCCTGGAAATGATGAAGCATGGAGTGATCATCAAAGGGGGGTGCAGAAGAGTCACTGAATCAATCACTGGAAAATGTCTCTTGGATTTATGTCACCTAGAAGATCATTTGTAATCTCAGTAAGAGGAGTTTCAGCAGAGAATTTGGATCAGAATCCAGATGGTTGTAGGTTGAGAAGTGGATGAGAAAAGCAGTGCTCTTTTGATGTGACGGGGAAGAAAGCAACTCCATGAACCCCATTTTTATAAAATAGATACAATGTCTTGTATAATAGTTGTGGGAATTAAAGAATGCAGACAAAGCACATCAGCACAGTGCCAGGAACACAAGTCTTCACAAATGCTGTATTAACCATTTGTCATATTAATAATATTAACTATTATTTATTAATTAGGGCTTATTTGCTCTGACTGGCCCTTTGGGGGCTACCCATTTTTCAGTTTGGCCACTGAATCAGCAAAGGCTTCCGGTTGGAGATACCCATTAGAGGGTAGTCATTAAAAGCATGGACTCTGGAGCCAGACTGTCTGGATTGGCATTCGGGCTCTGCCAGTCACTAGTTGTGGTTTTGAACAATTGTTTTAGTGTCCTCATCTGTATATTGACCTCATCATGGTAGAACACTTGGTGCATGCTCTCCTTGATCCCTGAACTCCATACACATTTCCATATATTATATAACTTTTTAAATGAGGACACATCTGAAATTTACTTACTGTAGATCTTAGAGCTAGTCGGGGATGGAGACAGGAATTCTGACAGAGATCTGCCTAACTCCAAGTTCTTTTCACTCACCTTACTGCCTTCCAATTAGCACCAAAGGAGGGCTTACAATGTGTTTGAGGGACATAAAACAGTGAGTGAGTGATCTAGAAGATTAACAAAAGGTTTAGATAACAGACAGACCTCAATATGGAATTCCAAGGATGTACCCATTTAGATTTGGATAGAAGGGGTGAGTTTGCAGTTCAGCATTCCAATTGGGAGAATGGCATGGGCAAGGCCCAAGGATGGAAATGTTGAAGGGAAAATAGACTAAGGATGAAAAGGAAAAGGAAAGTAAACAGAAAATGGGAGAAAGATCAAGACTCATTTAGTTATGCTACGGGGGAAGAAGGAAAGTTGTTCACCAAAACTCGAGGTCTTAAGATAGTTAGCTCAACTAGGCCTGGGTCCCTGTCAGGATGCCCCTGCCCAGAACTGCCATGTTGACAAGGCAATACTGCCTGCCAACTCTTCACAAGCCACTGCAAGGAGTCTCTGTCCTGGGCTCAGCACACATCTAGGGGCACTGAAGGGTAATGCTACCTGCCTGCCACAAGCTTTTGAATGACAGTCCCTCTCAGGACTGGCTGATGAATCAACAAGGCACTCAAACCAGCCACCTCTGCAGGACCCATGCCATTGAGTGAGAACTTCTTGAGGGCTATACCGCACCTGCTAGCCTCTACCCTTGCCTGGACATCCCCAACTCTGATCTTGCCTTTCTCTTCTGGCTTTGAGGAACTTCTCTTTCTATGCACTCTCATCAGCTGGTTGTGATCTTTTGTCTGTGCAGCATGCCAAAACCAAACTATCCTAACCTGTTGCCTGCATTAATTTCCACTGCCTTCCAGAGCTGAAGATGATCAATCATCCGTGTATGAAGATGCACTGGTGGAAGAATGAAGCTATTTCCTAACATAAGGTACACAGTCTAGAAATATGAATTTTTTTTCCTGTTACACTATTTGCCATTTAATTATGGAAGGAAAAGCAAGGAGACACAAGGTTTTTATGGAAAGGTATAGAGTGGGGAGGGATAAAGGAGGTTGATGGTCAAGGAAGACTCCTAAGCTCTCTGAGCCCCATAAGGTTGGGACTAGAATTAAGCAAGGGAGGCACCAGGGCAAAAAATTTGAGGCACTCACTCTTAGGGTTGTGCAAGTGCAGGGTAGGTCCTGGTGCCGACATGGACTACATGGTTAATTAATTCCAATAACCCTTCCTTGTCCTACTTAGCACAGAATAGTTCTCTTCCCTTTACCAAGATTCCTAAATATCTATGTCCTGTGTTTTAGCATCTCACATTTAATTGTAACCCGCTGTCTCAATTTTTTTTTCCTGGAAGTAACACAACACAGGGTATTTAAACAGTAGCATTCTCCTTGTCTTAGATTCTTCTAACTCCCACTTCCACTGAATCTGCTCCAGGTATCACTTCCACAAACTTTCACGCTTTAGTTTTCAGGTTTCTTGCAGCCCTTCTCTGAACATATTTTACTTTTTCAGTTTCCTTCCTAGTTTATTGTCTGGCCACCAGTGAAGAATTTAACCTCCCTTAATCTCAATTCTTTCCTTAGGGTGTGATGAATGAAAACCCTTGTCTGTCCAGCTGTCCTTCTTCCTATAGTTGTAACTGGCTCTTTTCTATGCGACATTCTCCCAACAACTCCTCTTGAGATGGAGAATCAGGCCTTACTCAGAATTGCACTTTGTAGTTAAAAGTTCCACATTTAAATAAAACAAATACCATTTTATTCAATCTTCAAATTTGAAAACTAGAAACAATACTCTGTAATAGTGAAGATCTTAATGTAATGTTCAAATGATTTTGGTTGCTGTATTTTCACTTTCACTCATTTAATCCTAGTCATCAGTGATTTTATTAAGTGAAGCATACGTGCTCAAGACCAATTTAACCAGAGGCCTCCTTTGACCATCCTATACAAATTAACACCCCGCTCTCACTCTCCAACCCTTCATTCTGTTTTTTTCTTCATAGCACTTCTCCATCAGGCATTACACCACTAGAAATGTAAGTTTTACGACAGCTTTTGGATGACTTTGTCCGTTTTCTTCACTATCATATTGCTAGATTGGTCCAGCACCTGCACAAATATTTGAGGTGAGTTGCTTGGATGCTGATAAATGTCTCCAAAAGCTAAACAGACACAGGATCATACACATAGATGTTACAGAGAAAACATACTTTTCTTGTCAATACCAAGTAATTAGTATATGCCCTGATGAAAACAGTATTTGTTTTCTACATCCTCTTACCTATAGTCTAGAAAACATACCAAAACAAGTAAAGGTTTGTCATTACTTGTTCTGAGAAAAGGCATGCTTATTCAGGGATTAATTTCTCTTACAAGCATTCAAAAAATATCAATAACCATGCCAGTGTTCAACCTAAAATAGACAACACTTCAGTCTCATTCTGGAATCCACCTATCCCCATAATTTCCCCAAAGCAAATTTTCTACGGAGTTTAAGATATTATCTTAGCCTAGAGATTTATTTAAAGCAATTATCTTAACTACCTTAGATGTTTATTTTTGTCTAGTTTTAATGTTTGTTTTCCTGTTTGAAAGTCATTATCATTCCATGAGGTACAAGAAAACACGGAGAGAGAAAATTGAGTGCTCTTTGTCTTCTGTAGCTGTAACTACAAATAAAACTTGCAACGTTATTCCAAAATAGTGAGACCAGCTTTTCCATGAGCTTTAAAAACAGCTTAAGAAGTAATCTGAGTAGAAACATTTAAAAATCAGCCAGTCCTAAGTAAATTAAATGTTCGGGCTAAGCCATTGCAGGCATCAGGCCAATTCTGATGTTTCTGAGATAGTGAAAGTGCCCTGGCCAACAAACATATTCTCAAAAAAAGACACTTTGGTTTAAAATATTTACCTGTGAGAACACGGCCAATGATAACTAAAACTCCTCCTCCTGCTCTTCAAAACCTCACCATACCCAATTTATGTTCTACTTATTAAACAAGTCTCAGCAAACTCTATATACTTTCAAAAGAATCACTCATTAGTAAACTAGGAAAATACATTTCAGTTCTTCAGTCATTTGGTTTTAGGTCATGTAGCAGCAAGAAACTGAGGTGTGCAGTATGCATAGCATTCTGGTCTGTAAGCGTTTAGAAGTTGAGTCATATAAACTTGCTAAACCAAAAGAACCAGTTTATCAGAAGAGAGGAGCTCCTACACCTTGCCTTGCAATAGAATAAAATATTGGTTTTCCGCAGCTGTAATATGGCATTTTCAAAAAGTCCACTGGATGCTATTCCAAACATAAAACGAGGAAGTCATCTACCCTTTATCAAATGTGCTTTGTTAGAAGTGACTTCAGTTGTGAAGCCATTCAAAAACAGTTAAAAGATACAAGATTACAAAGGATCCCTTTATCTTCCAGCAAAATGTGAAAGTGGGAAAATTAAAGCACACTGTAACACTACATTGCTAATTCATTGACATGTTTCTGAAAAGTGAGTTTCCAGATTCCAAACCAAAAACTCCAAGTTACAGGAAAAGCAGGAAGTAACAGTAACTGCACTTGGAGATTTGAACTAGGGAGATAAAGGATGGGAAAGAGACTTATTTACACTAGTTTAATTTTTTTTACCTAGTGCATTGGTAAAAATAAAAGGACCATCCATACTACCTTGTAGTCACTTTACAGGAATTCAAATTCAGTATTATCAGCTTCTCATTTTTCAGGGCAAACCAGAACTCTGAATTTTATGTGAAATACCTCGATTTTTAAATGTTAACAATTTATTTTTTTAAGCAGTGTGGGTTGAACTGCATTCCTATTTGGTTGTATCTCGAGCAGGGCACCTTGCAAGATAGGGGAAGGGTAGTGGTGGTAAGCTTTGGGCTTCACAACAACAAAAGTGGCTGTGCTTGCCAGGGGAAGAGGTGCCTTTTCCTGATTCTCACAAAGGTACCCACACAGATGGAAGTGGCCCTGCTTCTTGCAATCTTGGATTAGATGACAGAATTAAAGCAATAATGCTAGAGATAACTTATATGCCATTAATCGGTCCACATATCCATGAGGATAACATTCTAACAACTCAAGTTGCTCATCTGCTAGGCTTTCTATTCTTCCAGCAATGGCAATGGATCGCACTTAGGCCTTCCTATTTTATTAAGTGATGTATCTGTGACACGCTACCTTTAATAGTGCCAGGTGCCTTGTGTTCCTGTGTATCAATGATGTGTGAACATTCAGCTGAACTTAAGGACTTATGACCAAGTAACAGATACAGCAGCAATGGCTTTCTGTTGCTGAGTTTATGTAATTCCAAGATTTGGAGAAGTTATTTGTAGATGTGGGTTGGGTAGGGAAATGTGTGTTATGAAATTTAAATTGATAGTTAAGCACCTCTTCACAGGTGGAAGAAAATTTCTCTAACACTGCTCTTCCTAGGATTCTCCTCCTGGTCTAAAAACAAGCACACAGAGGCCAATGTGTCATGATACAGGGTATACCAGGCTTGGAATAAGGTAACTTGGTTTCTAATACAAGTCTTGCTACTAGCTAGCTATGTAGCTGTTTTCTAAGATAGTTCTAGTTCTTAAGAAAATTAATTCATGCTCTTTAAAAAGTCATTGATGTAAAGGTTGGTTTAAGACCTTAAAAAACTGATAAAATGTTAAAAGTACAAAATTAACTAGTTTCCAGTGAGGTTTTCATCACATAATAAGAAGAGTACACAATAACTATTATTGGTACACATGGACTATCTAGGAATTCTCCAGTTACCATAAATCTAATTATGGCACAGAAATATGGATTCTTCCAGTGCTACTCCATTCCTAGCTACTGTCTCAAAATACTTAACATCAGCTCAGCAGGGGTTTGCTATAAATAGCTCATGTCTGTGATATAAAATATTAATTGCTCTCCCCTCCCCCCTTTTTTAAAACATACATCCATTTTTTAAATAAGACTGAAGGGGGGGGACCACAAAGAGATGGAAAATAAAAAGAAAGCATCATAAAGTATTGGTTTAAAATGAAAAAGATGTTTACTACCCAGTCATTTTACAACAACTTTAAACTATTTCCTTCAATTTATACTCAAGTGATTTTATAGCAAAAAAGAAAGGTAAGCATACATTTTGTTTCCATTAAATTTGCCTACTAATTCTCACCTTAATAAACAAAGGGAGGCTGAGAAAGATAAGTGAAATATGAATCAAAAGGTTTTAAAAACAGATGTAATGAAGATAAAAAATTGTATATCAATGTCTTAATCATATTTACTGACTGCTGTTGCTTAGTGGGAGAAGCCAGGGCTGCCACCCAGTGGCAATGTAAAACTAAATGATTTAAAGTTTTAGAGAATTAAACAAACGTTTAAAATAAAACACATTTTAAAAACACCAAAATCAAAAACCTCACGAATTAGATGACTTTAATTTTAACATCAATAATTCTGGTGTCTTGTATATAACATGTTAAAGAATAGAAATATTCATTTGCCTAGGCGGTACTGGGGACATTTTTCAAAATCTCATATGACCTCCTACTGTTTACTAAGTTTTGTGGTTTTAGCAGGTGTTTTTAATTAAAACATTGAAGGTTACCTTGCTTAAATTAAACCTCCAGAATTTATAATGGGGGGAAAGGTGTGACCATAAACTACAACTGGATAGAACCTACAACCTACGGAAGTAGACTCAATACTCTATAGTAGCCTCTCCTCTGTACACCCAAATTTCTGCTTGATAACCAAAAACATAATAGAAGGACCTGTAAAAATAAGATCCTAAAAATAATTTTCCCTAACCATTAACTTTTCCTCAGGTATACATCAATTTTAGTGTCCCAGTCAACAAAACTCAAAAGCTAAAAGATGAAAATGAAGATAGTATAAATATTATACCTGATAATTACTGATGTTTAGGAGGGGAGGGATGAGGGGGAGCCAAGTATCTCATTGCCTCCTACTTGCTCAAAATTTGGCCAGAGCTTTTTTCACACTGACAGAGATACAACATATTCAAATACAAGACACTCTGGTAAAATAACACTGGGGAAAAAAATTACACTAGAGCCTCTATTTATAGTTTGAAAAGCTAAATATCTCAGAGACTGCTTTATTCTTTTGAATAACCAGATGAGAGAGAAGCACAAAAAAAAAAAAAAAAAAAACCTTAGGAATTTAGATTTTTGTTTCCAACAGCTGTAAATCTAAATTGTTCAAGTTATGTTTTCTAACCTGTCCCATGTGTTTTGCTTTACACTGAAGATGAATGAATTTTGAAAATAATAGCAGACACAACATACTTCATATTTACAGTGGCTTGTGACAAATACAATACCTGAAAATAATTTCCAATTTTCCATTTATTATTGCTATTTAGTCACAGAAAAGATTATCAACTCTCCAAGAAATGTATTTTAGCATATGCCATATGTTGATATAACTGATATAATTTTATATGAAGACCACTGCAAAAGTAACTAAGGTGGTGCCCTTATAAGGAAATAAAGGAAAGGCAAAAAAGAAATTTTTCCATATAAAGACTTCTGATCTGCATCATTTTTAAAATATAAAACCTTAATATTAGAAGCAAAGAGAAAAACAGCAAAGAAAACAATAAAACAGAAGACCAAAGATAAGAAATTGCTCTATGCAGATGCTTGGCATATGTAGTATATATGTATGAGCTGAATTATAATAAAAAATACTTATATACTATATAGTCAATTCTCATATAGAGTTAGAGACAGCAATTTCCAGTCAAGGATGACTGGGCTGATATTTTCTCAGTCTTCAATTACATGATGAATTAAAACTGTGTAGCAGTCACTTCTGGTCAGCAGTATCATGATAAATGCTTGATAAGATACAATTTTTCTCCTTGTTCACTTGTAAAAATTGGTGCCTTTTTGTAATGTTCTACAAGTTCTTCCATGGTGCTGAATTTACGCTGCCCAATGCAGTAGACAGTCTCTTTTAGTTGGACTTTAAAATGTTTGTTTTTCCCTTGTGCTTTTAGTGATACTGAGAAATCATTTGGCTAAAAGAGAAAAAAAACATGTCAGATAAGCATTTTGAAAGACATCTATTAGTATTTTTATATTAAACTAATAATAGCTAAAACTTGAGCACTAAGTATGAGGCATGATGCTAAATTATTTACATGAATTATCTATCTCCTTTATTCCTCAAAACAAACCCATTTTACGGTTGAAAAAAATCAAGGTTGAAGAGAACTAAGTTACCCAAGATCATCCATTAACAAAAGAGAGTTTAAAAAAAAAAGATCCAGGATTCAAATCTAAGAAGTCAGACTCCAAAGTCTCTTAACGAATACTCTCTACTTAACGCCCAGGGCAAATTCTTCAGTTTAACATCTCAAGTGTAAGAGCTATCTTCTCTCCATTCGGACTACTGGAGAAACACACGACAAAGTCCAAGACATCTACCCCTTTCAATTAGTAGCTAACAGTAGCGGTCTTACAGAGTAGCTGACATAATAGTCTGAATTCTCAAAGATGAAGAACACAGAAATAAGAACTAATATAAATGCTAGTAAAAGGATATAAAGTCAAATGCCTACAAGGGGCAAAAAAGAAATGTAGACAAGGGATAGGGTGGCTATGGGGAACAACAGTGCGTGGCCTCTAAAGGAGGTGGCTGGCCACTTAGCTAGCTGCAATTGTTGCCTTGCAGGAATATGGCTCAATGCTGACAGGCCTTCCAATTTTAAAAGGGAAGTCTGATGTCTAAATTTTTCTAATAAATATCCCAATATTTAAATGCTGACAATGAATTAAAATGTTTAAAAAACACTCTGCAGGTCAAAAAAAATGCCTATTTGAGACCTCTACTTTTAAAATTCTACTACTAAAAATAATGGTATATTTTGGTTAACATCTATGCTTAATTACCCACAAGAAAATATACAGTACTCTGTAACCAAGCTACTTTCTTAGTCTTCTTTTTTCTTAACCTAACATTCTTTTATATTGTTTATATCAACCACAGAAGTGTCTTATGCAGTACTGCCAAAGTTTCAAACAGTAGGTTTCTTGGAAACATCCTATACTAATGGTTATTAATCCAGGGTCACTGCCTTCCTAACTTCTCCACCCAGTGCTTGTCTTGGAAAGCAGGGTCAGGTCAGGCATCTAACAGAAAACAAATCCCACCCACTTCTCCCTGTCATCAACCACCTGTTCTTCCTGAGGGGTTATGTACAGCCCTCCGTTCACTGAACTTCACATTGGGCAGTTCAATTAATTTCAGTCTTGCCTTCCTCTCTCCCCTACACGCACGCATGCACAGGTTTTCCTCTTTCAACCTTTTTGTACAATCACATTCACTTTTGTACAACTACATACACACAAAGCCAATACTAATTATGATTTTAAAAGTGGAAAGGAGTGATATCCTTTATCAAGGAAAACTAAAGGCCATTTTAAAGGGAAATGAATATCATCAAATTCTAATATCCTGCATAGTACCCAAGAGAGTCCACATAGCTACCTCCTTATTCAATTTTTATGGTTTTATAGTTTTACCAGTATTAGGACAGAATTTATCTTCTATTGCAGATGCACTTCAAATACAGTGCATGTTTAAATGGATTTCTGGGGTACATAATAAGTACACCCAAACAACCAATTTATAGAGAAAACTCAAATATCAATTTTTTAAACTTATGGATTTCTGTTATTGTAAGGATGACAGTGCACCCAATATGCAATTGAAGAATGTTTTCCCAGTTTGGTCTACTGCATTGTTCTACTCTCAGCAAAGAAGCCAGTGTTCGATTTTCTTCATTTTTCAGTTTAATGCAACAGAAAATATTTCAGGAAGGCAAAACCAGCTGAACTAGACAAGGCCAAATAATCCAGTGTGGGATTATATTTCAGTAAACATAAATACACCTGGAAAGAATATTGACTTTTGCTCAGAATATTTATGCTTATATCCCAACTTACTACCATCTGGTTAATTTTAGGAAAGCCACTTAACCTCTGCAATCTTCTATTTTTTTAATAGTCAGAGCTCTATTTCCATTTACCTTTGAAAACCAACTTACCGAAGATTCACTATCACGAATGAGGAAATCACCTTCGTGCCCTCTTTCATTTAATGCCATCTCTGCTTGATGCCTGGTCACTTTCCCATAATACCATGGATTGCCAGCAAATTTTCCAGTGAGTGAAGGCCTAATGTAATCACACTGTGGAGGCGATGGTTCCAAACCTGAGGTTAAGGGATTATTCTGCATAATGGTAACATAGTTTTTTGGCACCAGACCAACCATTCCATTGATCTTCCTGCATTTCCACCACTCGGGGTCATTTTCAGGTTTTTCAATAACATCCATTATATCTCCTTTCTCAAAATTAAGTTCTTCATCGTTGGACGAGCTGAATGGGTAGAGCGCCTGTACCACGTGTAACACTTGCCCAGTATTTAGGTTATTGACGACTGCTGCTAATTTCTCTGACAAAGAACCCACATGGTCACCCAAAGGACTGTCCCCTTCCTCGGTTACATAGTTTGAAGGGAACCATCCAACTTGTCCATTGTAGCTACCCCGCCACCACCCATCACTGCATTTCTCCATGACGATCACCTTCGTTCCTTTTATCAATGATAATTCATCCTCTCTCTCGGCCATGTAGTTAAATTTCACATAAGCAGGCATGTTGAGGTCATAGAGACGTTCCCCTGGGTCAACAAAGCTATCATCAGCAGGAGACGCAGAATCTGGCACACTAGGCTTTCTTTTCACTTTTCCAATGCCTGTATAAATAAAAAGGGGTAATGAGAAGAGAATATAAAATGATAATCAAAACACCAACTTATTAATTATTTAAAAATGGATCTCCAACTCTGTAATTCTTTTAAGCCTTTTAACTAAGGTAACAAATCCCTCCCTCCCTTGTTTTTTTCATTCTTTACAACCTCATGGCTTCTTCTTCTTCTTCTTGTAAATTTTTTTTATTGAGTTATAGTCATTTTACAAATATTGTGTCAAATTCCAGTGTAGAGCACAATTTTCCCCTCATGGCTTCTTTATTTTATATAACTGGAGGTTTGTTCCTTCTGACCCCTTTCACAAATTCTTTCATAACCAAACACTTAACTACAGTTACTATATGACAGTTTACCTTTTTACCTTACCGTCTTTTCTCGTGTCAAACGCCCTGAAATAATTGCATAACAATTATAAAGTTGCCCTAAATTAACGAATTTTCTCTTAAATGTAAATATAAGGTTACTTCTCTCATATCTACAATCTAAGTACATAAAGGCTCCACCAAACCCATATTCTTCTTGTCTTACTTCATTAACCAAGATTCTATAACTAACTGTATAGAAATAAAACAGTAACTTAAATTACATCTTGATATGCAACATAAAATTGTAGCTATGTCTAAGTAATCCTCTCATTTACTTTCTTAGTCCCCTGACCCAGGATGCATTATTTACCTCACGTTTATTTTAAAATACTATACTGTTTACTTGCTTGTCTCCCTTCACCCGATTCACACATAAGCTCCACAAGGGTAGGGATTTTTGTTGACTGTGTTCATGAATTTAATCCCAAGGACCTCATATAGTGTTTAGTACACAGTAGATGCTTAATATATATTTGTTAAAAGAAATGAAAAAAAAATTACCAAATGATACTATCACAAATGTATGCTCCATCAACTTTAGTCAGGCATTTTCACTACTGCTTACTTCTTAACACAAGGTTTTGTGTTCTACTTTTATTGAGAAAAGTAAAGCATTCCTAGGTAAAATTTCTCAAATACCTTCTCACTATCTCAAAATTCTTTCTAATTATCCTTATTCTTTTTCTTCTCCCAAGTTTCCAACTTTTGATCCTTCTGGGTTCTGAATACCATCTTCCCTGCCTCTTTTTGGGACTCTTAGCCATCCTTGTTTCCCTCCTACTCATTCCTTTCTATTGTCTAAAAACACACGTAGATCACTTCAATTCCAAAATAAAGTTACATCAACTCTATTAATCCTTTTAAACGACACCATTCTTTAGAAAGCTGTCTTCCCTTTTTCTTTCATCTTTTTCACTACTCACTCGCTCACTCCTAACTCCTTATAATCTGGTCCTCTATCTCCACCAAAACTACTCAACTAAAACCATTCTTATGAAAACTGTGTCATCTCTTCATTGTCAAATCAGCCCCTATTAGAGCCCCTCAGTCTTTTCAAACTCTCTACACAGCAGTCAAGATCCCAGATTACTCTCTCCAACATTTTCTTCTTCTATAACTTTCCTGAGAGTCTCCTGTTTTCCCTAATGACCTGTTTAAACACTCGTGTTCCTCTGTCTAGGCTTCTCTAAATCTTGTTATAAAATTGCACTGTACTTGTTTACTCACCCATCTTAATAAAAGAGTGAGATTCCTGGGGGCAGTAAACTGGATCTTACGGCCTTATATTTCCAGCACTTAGAAGTAACTATATTAGTAACAGGAACAAAGTGATTGTTTGCTGAAAAAATTAGTGGATGATTCCTTAGTTGAAAGTGCTTCCCAAGATGCCATGCTTGGACTTAAACTCCAGGGCTTTATCCCTCCAAAAGAGTAATTAATGAGTTGGTGAATACTGTCAAAATCAACTTTTGCAGAACTCCAGAATCTAGTAAAAAACTTAACAAAAACTAGGGCAAGGCTTATATAAGAAAGAGACTGCTGCTCTGTAGTAAGAGAGAATTGTGGCATTTTAAGTTGCCTGCCTAACATCTCCCCAAATCAGGGGTGGCTGTGAGGACAGCAACCTGAACTCCTAATGCCGAGACAGCAACACAGTTCTTATTCACGAAGATTTGTAATTGTGGGTTTCAACCTGTCTGGCAGCTACCTGAAGGACCAGCAATAATGGCTTGCCTTGATTTCGCTTGACTTGCAGCATCCCAATGGCTAGGGTGTCTTTTGCTGAAATCATTTAATGGATGCAGCAGCCGAGGGCAAGAAACAATAACTAGGACAAAGAACAGACTGAAAACTCTGGGAAGGAAAAGTTTGAGAAAGGATATACAGAGGGTAATAAGGGCTTTTAAAAGCCCCTGTGTATACCAGAAAATCACAAAAGCCACACACATAGCCAGAGCTGGGCACATGTTCAGCAAAGACCTAAGGAGACCCTAAGATTTCACCTATGGCTGACCTTCAAGCTGTGAAAAAGCAGTAAGTAAAGTCTACAGCAGAGTTGTAAATGGCCTGGCTAAGTAAGCATTGAAAGAGTGTTCCTTTTTCCTTTTGGTTTCAGGTGTTTAAGAAAACTCTATCAAAACACTAGCTGACCACTAAGCAAACAGAACACAGATTTCAGTAGTCACACAATGACACAGATTTCACAAAATAGTTTAGAAAAGTCACTGAACAAGCAAACAAAACAACCCAGAATAAGAAGCAACAATAAACCATAGGTACAAGATAGAATCTGATGCTGAAAGAAAAAACTGCCAATCAAGAATTCTACATCCAGCAAAACGTCCTTTAAAACTGAAGTCAAGACACTCTCAGATAAACAAAAACAGACGGAGTTTGTCACACTATACCTGTGATACCAAAAAAAAAAAAAAAAAAAAAGCTAAAGAGAGTCCTCCAGGTTGAAATGAAAGGACATTACACAGTAACTTGAAGTCATATGAAGAACAGTAGTAAAGGTAACTACATTTGTAAATATAAAAGTGAGTAGTATTGTATTTTTAGCTTTTAAGTCCTCTTTCATTCCTATATGATTGAAGATGCAAATGAGCAGATTGTTGCATACTATTGAAGCTAAGTTTGTATTAATTCAAACTTGACTGTAAAAGTTAAGATGTTAATTGTAATCCACAGGATAATCACTAAAGAAAAACTAAATACATACTAAAAGAAATTAGAAGGGAACAAAATATACATCATTAAAAAATCAATTATAAAAGGCAGTAATAATAGAAAGGAGGAGAAAAAAGGTATAAGACATAAAAAAACAAACAGCAAAATAGCAAAAGGCATTCTTTATCAGTAATTTCTTTAAATGTTGGATTAAAAGGCAAAGATTGGCAGAATGAATTAAAAACTACAATTCAATTCTATGCTATCTGTAAGACACTCAACTCAACTTTAGATTTAAAGATGCAGACAGGTTTGAAAGTGAAAGGATAAAAAAAAGATATTCCATGAAAACGGTAACCAAAAGAGAGCAGATTTTAAGACAAAAGCTGTTGCAGGAGACAAAGAAGGACATTGTATGTTGAGGAAAAAAATAAATCTATCAAGAAGATATAACAATATAAATACATACACACCTAACAACAGAACCCAAAGACATATAATAAAGCAAAAAATGACAGAATTAAAAGCAGAAATTGACAGTTCTACAAGAGAGTTGGAACCAAACCCCTGCAGGTACCGAGGAACAAATGTACTATCCAAAGGAATGGTAATCAAAGTACCAACACCCCTTTTTTGCAGAAATGTAAAAATTTGATCATAAAATTCACATGGAATTGCAAGGGACCCCAAATAGCCAGAACAATCTTGAAAATGGAAAACAAAGTTAGAGGACTCACACTTTCCAATTTCAAAACTTACTACAAAGCCACAGTAATCAAACCGAAAAGACAGTCTACGGATGGGAGAAAATATCTGCAAACAATGCAAATGACAAGGGCTTAATTTCCAGAATATACAAACAGCTCATACAACTCAATAGCAACAACAACAAAAAAAACACCCAATCAAAATACAGGCAGAAGACCTACATAGACATTTCTCCAATGAAGACATACAGATGGCCAATAGGTACATGAAAAATGCTCAATATCACTAATTATCAGAGAAATGCAAATCAAAACTACAACGAGGTATCACCTCACACCAGTCAGAATGGCCATCATTAAAAAGTCCACAAACGATAAATGCTGGAGAGGATGTGGAAATAAGGGAACCCTCCTACACTGTCGGTGGGAATGTAGTTTGGTACAGCCATACAGAAAACAGTATGGAAATTCCTTAAAAAACTAAAAATAAGACCTTTTCCATTTCCATTCTTTTTTTGCTTAGTTTTTCACCTTCAAGAGATGACATGGATTTTTTTCCGGTTAACTGTATTCATGTTTCTTAACTGTTTTGCAATACTTTCTTACTTCAATATTTCTGACCCCTCTTGAGGATTTACATGCACAACAAACTAATTTGGGAAAAGAAGGTGTTTAGGACTTGGTTCTGTAGTCGGTTCTCCACAAAATTTGAAAGTGAGGGAAATAATATTACCCTCTTAGAGTTAAATTGTAAAATTGATAAAGATATACAAGCTACTGAATCTGTACATCACCTTGGGTAGTACAGCCATTTTAACAATGTTGATTCTTCCAATCAAAGAACATGGATTCTAAAAATAGAGTTATCATATGATCCAGCAATCCCACTTCTGGGCATATTTCCAGATAAAACCTAACTCAAAAAGATACATGCACCCCAATGTTCATAGCAACACTATTTACAATAGCCAAGACATGGAAGCAACCTAAATGCCCACTGACAGATGAATGGATAAAGAGGATGTGGTGACACACACACAGTGGAATACTACTCAGCCATAAAAATGAAATAATGTAGTAACACAGTTGGACCTAGAGATTATCATATTAAGTGAAGTCAAACAAAGACAAATACCATATATCACTTATACATGGAATCTGAAAAAAAAAAAAAGACACAAATGAACTTATTTACAAAACAGAAACAGACTCAAAGATACAGAAAACAAACTTATGGTTACCGGAAGGAAAACAGGTGAAGAACGTTAAATTGGAAGTTCGGGATTTGCAGATACTAGTTATTTTCTACTATACAGAAAATAGATAAATGAGGTCCTACTGTATAACACAAGGAACTATATTCAATCTTGTAAAAACCTATAATGAAAAATAATATGAAAAGAAATATATATATAAATAACTGAATCACTATGCTGTACTACCAGAAACTAACACAACACTGTAAATCCACTATACTTCAATTAAACATAAAAAAATTTTTTTAAAGCCACAGTAATCAAAACAGTGTGGTACTGGCATAAAAGGAAGACACAAACAGACCAATGGAATAGAATCGAGAGTCCTGAAATAAACCCATACACCTATGGTCAACTAACTTTTGACTTTCACCATGACAAGGGTGCCAAGACCATTTAGTGGGGGAAAGAATAGTCTCTTCAACAAACAGTGCTGGGACAACTGGATATCCACATGCAAAAGAATGAAGTTGGATTCCAACTTCATACCATGTACAAATATTAACTCAAAATGGATAAATGACCCAAATATAAGAGTTAAAACTTTAAAACTCTCAGAAGAAAACACAGGGAAAAGTCTTTGTGACCTTGGATTTAGCAATGGATTCTTACACTAGACACCAAAAACACAAGTAACCAAAAAAAAAAAAAAGATAAACTGTACTTTATTAAAATAAAAAACACTTGTGCAAAGGACACTATCAAGAAAGTGAAAAGACAACCTACAGAGTTAGAAAATAATATCTGAAAGTTGTAATTCTGATAAGGGTCTATATCCACAATATATAAAGATCTCTTAGAACCCAACAACAAAAAGAAAAACAACCTGTCTCAAAAATGGGCAAAGGACTTGAATAAATAATTATCCAAGGAAGATACACAAATACCCCAAAAAGCACATGAAAAGATGTTCAACATCATTAGTCATTAGGGAAATGCAAATCGAAACCACAATGAAATATCACTTCACATCCTACTAGGATGGCTATAATAAAACCAAAACAAACCAAACCAAAAAAAAAAAGAAAAAAAAAAAAGTGTTGGTGGGAAATAGAGAAACAGGAATCCCCTCTTACACTACTGGTCAAAATGTAAAACGATGTGGGAAACAGTTGATGGTTCCTCAAAATAATAAACACAGAACTACCATAATTTCACTCCTAGGTATACACCCAAAAGAAGTGAAAATAAGTATTCAAACAAATACTTGTATACAACTGTTCATAGTCTCGCTATTCACAATAACCAAAAGAAAGAAACAACCCAAATATCCATCAACAAATGAAGGGATAAGCAAAATGTGGTATATCCATGTAATGCAATGTTATTCAGCCATAGAAGGGATGAAGTAGTGATATATACTACAACATGGATGAACCTCAAAACAGTATGCTAAGTGAAAGAAACCTGACACAAAAGGTCACATGTTGTATGATTCCATTTATATGAAATAATATAATAGAATAGGTAAATCAATACAGACAGAAAGCAGATCAGTGGTTGCCAGGGGCTGAAGGAGAGGAGTAATGGGAGTGACTCTTTAATGGGAACGGGGTTTCCTTTTGAGGTGATGAAAATGGTTTGGAATTACATGTGATGGCTGCACAACACTGTTAATGAACCAAATACCACTGAGCTGTACTCTTTAAAATAGTTAACTTCATAACTTTTACCTCATAAAAATTATTTTCTTAGAAGATTCCCACATCAAATCCTTAAAGTCATTTGTCCTTTCTGCCAACACTTTCCATTTCCACTTTTCATGTGCTAGTTCAGGGCTATGTTGTTGTGCTTAAGCCTTCACTACCCTGTAACTAGTTTTTTGTTTGTTTGTTTTTAACTAATCCAATCTGTTCCACTTCAACCCATCAACCACAACAAGAAGTTAATCTTCTTATATTATAGCTACAATCACATGACCCTATTGCTCAAAGGCCAAGAGTGGTTCTCCTGTCTGTCAAATTAAGAGAAATACTCTGCCTAGGATCTACAGCAGTCTTCAGGATGTCCTCAAGCCTTCCTTTCCAGGCTTATAGACTACTGAAAACAGCACAGACCTTGAATTAGCCTTTGGGTTCAAATCCCAGGTATGCTACTTATTAACTGTGGAGCTATTTCACTTTTCTGAGTCCAGAAATGGAAGAAACAGCACAAGAGTTTTGTAAGAACTGAATAAAATAAAGCATAGCACACAGAGTAAATGTTAAATAAAAGCATCTTTCTATAATGCCCTGCACAGAAACTGCTCTACATTTAATAAAAATGGGCCACTTAAACCCCCTGAATTAGATGTTTCCACCTTCATGACTTAAGTTTACCTTGTTTGCTAATTTCTTCCCAAAACTTTATTAAAACTTTTGTCTCTCAAAAATCTACCCACTCAAGAAGTGTGGGTTTTTATTATTTTAACAACTTTATTATTTTATTCACCTTCCTGCTTCGTGTTTCTCAACATCCTTCATTTCTCACCGTCACCCCCAATGACATGTAAGCTCTCCTTTTTTAAGCATCCCAGCACCTTGTACTTCTGAGGTACTTGTATGTTAGAATTTCCTGTGTTTGCCTTTTAAGCCCATCTACTAGAGTGTAAGCTTCCAGAGAAACATTTCAATGTCTCACTCATTTTTTGCATTTCCTAGACTATTTAGAACTGTATACACAGCTGATGCTGAATAAATGTTTGTTAACTTGATTAAACTGAATACTGGTATAAGCAAATATAAAATTTTAAACCTGAAAATAAAGGCTAGTTCCAAAATGTTTTCCTTTTGATTCTGAAAAAATATAATGTCTAAGATGAATTATATACCTTGTCCAAAAAAGAGAATAAAAAGAGTTTTTAGACAGACCCAACTACTAAAGTCCCAAGTGAGAAAACACCAGAACAACCTATTTTGATCTTTGAGGCCAGAAACAGTTCAGAGAAAGAACATAAGCTTAGAATACTTGTTTTCTACGCAACACAAAGCCCTCTGTGATCTCTCCTGTGAGTATGACTTCATACTTGTTCAACTAATGCTACAGCTATACAAGCTCCTCAGTTACAAAAAACCTCTTACAAAAAATGCTCTTTCAAGGCTCTGAGACTTGGCACATGATGTTTTTTGCCTAAAACACTTCCCATTCTCATTCTTCAAGACTCAGTCAAAATGTCTTCTCACTGAAGATTTCTCTCTCTCTCCAAAGTCGATGTACTCCTCCTTCGTACCACTACTTTTCTCTGTAAGTATTTTTACTGTAACGATCAACACTATGTGTATTTCTTCCTGGAAATTAAAAACCATGTTTTTAACCACCTCTTTAACTCTCTCCAGTGCCTGGCCCACATAGAGTGTTGCTGTTTATCATGTGAGTGACTAACAAATACACACATGATTGACAGTTTGTTTTATCCCTGCTGACAGATCTCTGGGAAGGACCTATTTGTTGCCCTTCCACTGCTAAAAAACGGTCTTTCAAATCTCAGGTTATCAGTGAGAGAATAGATGTAAAAGTACTTTATTAGTATCTATTAATTTCTCAATTATGTTACAATCAGCAACAATTAGATCACTCTACAACCAGAAGGCTCCCTCAGATCAATGTATTATCTTTTCTAAATTCCTCCCAACTTCACAGTTAGTTCATCACTATCCTCCTAATCTCAATTAGTCCTCTTTGCATCAAATATTCCCAGTCCATTGCTTATCTGACTCTTAAGCCTTTCCCTACTCTATAGTCATAATGTGTGCACTAGGAAAATTCTAACAAAAGAGACCCTAAGTTTAACTTTCAGTTCTGCTACTGAATTGGTTAATCTGACCTTGGTCAAGTTATTTAATCTTCTTCAAACTCCAGTTTCCTTGTTTGTAAAATGGTGGTGTGTAGCAAGTACCTATCTCTGAAAATATTTGTAAAGAATTTTTTTAAGTTTATAGGAAAAACACTCAGCACACAGCAGGTACTCAACCAATGATGGTTATTATTTTCCTACCTCCTAGTGCTTCTGGCATTTACTTTTTCAAGAATACATAAACCTTTATTATCCCAATAAATAGCTGGACCAGCCAGGGTTGGGAGGGAAATACTCAAGTCTAAGCACTGAGGATGTGCACTTTTATCATTAGCTTTGTTTAAAAACCCAAAAGCGTAGGTATAGCTTTCAATCTTCTCCTCATTCCAATCCACTAGTCTTACTTCTCTCTCTTCCTATAGCATTGTTCTCTTAACCAAAACAATGTATTATTAATTATTCAGAAGTTTTTAAGAATCTGGTTAAGCACTGTGAATACTCCTTCTTCACACGATAGTTGTCCTCTTCCTAAGGCAAATCTTTGTACCCTTTAACTATTCTTTATTAACCTGGTTTCCAAATCCTTTGATAAACTTGATGTCAGTATTTGGAAGCATCTGAGTTTCTCAATACCATTGTTAAACTATATCAATAGTCTTGTCATGTTTTATTTAGCCAGCACACACATAAGGGAACAACTGCATCCCTTCATCTGAGCACCTCACAGATCTGAATCAATGCCATCATACAATGTGTTGAGATTTTTTTTTTAGCACCTACATCTTCACAGCAGCTCTTACTCAGTCTTCTAATCATGTAAACCATGTCAGGATAGATCCTCAGCAATTTTTTCAACTCCTTTTTAAAACTTAATGTAGAATTTTACATTAATGTCTGCCTCTATTCATCTTACTTACTTCTCAGTTTTTAGCTTTCAAATTCTTTCTGAACCCACTGTAGTAGTTATGCTTTGATCAGCAGGCCTTCTTTACCTTAAGCATGTTATTTTCCCTCCATCTAAATCACAGAGTAAATAAATGTTCAGTAGAATGAGGCCTAAGAAAGTATTACTGATTCTTACTAATTCTTTAGAGAACTATAATTCTGTTCTTATGTTCCTATTTCTTCAAAACCAGTTTCTCCTTTATGGATTTTCCCCTGATTTCTATGACACATGTAAGACTGATCATTTGTTTAGCAGGACTACAAGAGTTTCAGAGTCAGAAGGGACTTTCCAGGATCATCTAGTTTTGCCCAACTCTCCTCTTTCTCACAAACTGAGGAAAGATTAGTTATATACTCTTGGTCACATGGCTAATAAGTGGTATATCTAAGAGCAGAACTAAGGAATTCTAAATACAAATATATGATGTTCTTTCCATTGTAGGTTTTTTACTTGGATTTTTGTATTTTTATCTATTTATTTTTATGAAAAACTATTGTTTTTTAAAATTATTCTCTGCTTTATCTAAAACAATGCACCCTTTTTGTTCTCAAGGGTAGTCTGGCTACCACTAAAGGAGCACAGATATCATTTCATTCACTTTTCAAGTCCATTAAGGGAAAAGGTGGGTGAATAGCCTATTTCTAATAAGCTACAAAGCTAAATAAATACAAATTTTGGCTTGCTGCAGGCAGTGAGGAAAGGAATATTTTGGTCACAAATCTCACATCCTGACCCCTCAAGTCTACAAATGTATAAGTTAAGAATAATTTTCAACTTTCTAAGACTCAATAGAGAGAACAGTAATTTTATATTGTATTGATGGTATATATTAAATCACTGTATCAACGATCAATATATTCTTTTTATACCACTTCCAGTTGATTACAATCAAACTTAGATATGAAATCCACTGTATCATTGATAATCAATAATAACCACCATCTACCTCCCCATCAGAATGGAAGTTCTGTGAGAGTCAGTGTTAGTTTTTCATTCTGTAAGTTTTGTCTGGCTTGCAGTAGGTAGGCTCTCAATAAAAATGTTGATAAACAAATGAATGAAAAAATAGGCTCTTCAAAAGAAAAACTAACCCCCAAAAATGAATTTAAAATTTTAACAACTCCTCAGAAAGTAAACAAAAAAGATATGTTCCAGAAGGATTCACTTGGCCACCAAAGTTAACCAAAGAAACAAACGAGTCTGAGGGGCTTCAGCATGGTGGAACAGAAAGATGCAGAGCTCACCCTCTCCCACAAATACATCAAAAATACAATTGTTCTGTGGAACAATTCTCACAGAATACCTACTGAACTGTGGCAGAAGATCTTACAGAAGTGGAGCTATAAGAAAAATTTCCATGTAACCAGGTAAGACAAAAAAAATAAATAAATAATAATTGGGACAGGACCTGCACTATGGGGAGGGAGCAGTGAAACAGTGCCCTCATCCTGGGAAGCCGTTCACCAGTGGGGAGGTCAGCCAGGAGAGAAGGGGAGCTTCAGAGGCTCAGAGAGCACAGTAGCTGCTTTGCAGCAGACAGAACAAAGAGAAACCGGCACCGAGGGTCCAGGCAGTCCCCAGCCCAGGATGCAGGGCTGCTGGTGTGTGCTACAACTGGGTGCTGAAGCTTGAGCTTCAGAGGACAGATCTGGGAAGAGGACTGGGTTGGCTGTGTGGAGACAGTCGGAGGGGACTGGAGCGTGGTATGGGCTGAGGCTGTGAGTGTGTATAAAGAAGCCTGGGTCCACCATAAAAAACACCACTGTTGGTGTGTACAAAGGGAGGGGCAGGACCCTGCCATAGCAGTGTCCTCATTGGCTTGCTCTGTAAGTGCAGTCACTGGTGGGTTTCCCCTAGCTGAAATCTGAGCCCATTTCCAGGGGCTGTGTGACATCGGAAATTGGGCTGAAATATGAGCCGGGTCCCAGGCAGCTCTGACTGATTTGTACCACAAATGCCTTTGTATACACAGCACTGAGGGACATCCTGAGCAGAATACTGGTGCAATGGCTGGGGTAGATCCAGCGTTAACACATGCCTGCACACCCAGAGCAGGGGATGGGGTCTGGGCTGACCCTGTAGCCCACAGTGGATCCAGGAGCGTGACTACACACAACTACAGTGGGTCCTAGTGCCTGACTTCAACAGACCTGCCCTGGTAATTTTGTGAGCACGGCAGCTGAAGGATACCAGGGTCTACACAGACATTTCGCCAATGAAGATATATAGATGGCAAATAGCCACATGAAAAAAATGCTCAATATTGCTAATTATCAGGAAAACTGTAAATCAAAACTACAATGAGGTTATCATCTCACATCGGTCAGAATGGTCATCATTAAAAAGTCCACAAACAATAAATGTTGGAAAGGGTGTGGAGAAAAAGGAACCCTCCTACAGTGTTGGTCAGAATGTAATTTGGTGCAGCCACCATAGAAAAAAGTATGGAGATTCCTTTAAAAAGTAAAAGTAGACTTACCATGTGATACAGCAACCCCATTCCTGGGCATATATGAAGAGAAAACTCCAATTCGAAAAGATACATGTACCCTAATGTTTATAGCAACACTATTTACAATGGCCAAGACATGGAAGCAACCTAAGTGTCCATCGACGGATGATCTGATAAAGAAGTTGTGGTATACATATACAAAGGAATACTACTCAGTCATAAAAAAGAGTGAAATAATGCCATTTGCAGCAACATGGATGGAACTAGAGATTATCATACTAAGTGAAGTCAGACAAAGAAAGACAGATATATCACTTATATGTCTTTAAAAATGACACAAATGAACATATTTACAAAACAGAAACAGATGTAAAAACATAGAAAACAAATTTATGGGAAAGTAGGGGTAGGGATAAATTAAGAGTTTGGGACTAGCAGATACAAACTACTATATACAGAACAGATAAACAACAAGGTCCCAAGCATAACAAAGGAAACTATACTCAATAGCTTTTAAGTACAATGAAAAAGAATATGCTGTACACCAGAAACTAACACAACATCGTAAATCAACTATACTTCAATTTTTTAAAAAAGAGTCTTAATCTCAATATTTTTAAAAAAGAGTCTCAATTCCAACATTCCTTTTCAATAAAGTGCTTGCTCCCTTTACATTCTGCCCTTTCCTGGACATCTCTCGACAGGTTACTCTGCTTCCTTAGACTCCTTATGCAGAATTCCTGTGCACAATTTCTCTGCTCATTTTTCTAGAACCACTGAGCAATTGTTCAAGGAGACCAAATCAATTTCACTGTCATATGAGCATAAAAAGCCCATCAGTATATACACAGATTAGACTCTTATTAGTAATAGTCTTACTTTATGACCCAAACTCAAAACCAATCCAAGAATTCACTATTTTTTTCAGTATTTTCATATTTTTTGTATGTAGTTTGCGCTCACAACTCATTTCAAAATGCCAAATCTCACATTTACCAAAATAGCAATTTCTTGCAATCTGATATTAAGTCAAAGCATTCTCTTTACTGGTGCTTTTATTAAACATTATCTTGTACAATGGTCCTCTGAAATCTAAGTAAAAAGCACTAAAAACAGTATCATGTGACTTCAAATATTGAGGGTGAAGGAATCTGCTCACTTTATCTTTTTTCTCATATTTTTAAAGTTTACAATTTAATTCACTTCAAATACCTATGTTAAGTTCAAAGAACTAATTGCAACAAGCTCGATTATTTATATCCTCTTCTTATTTGTAACTTAAACACCGATACAAAAACATTTTTAAACTATTTTACTTATCAAGTCAAAGCTATTACTATTTGATGTATCACCAATCACTTAGCTTGTTTCATAAACAACATAAAGCACCAGTCTTTATAAGTCCACCATGTTCTCTCCATATAGTTTTCCTTTAAATTCATAAAGGTGAAATAGATTTAATAAACAGATTAACTTACTGAAAAAATCTTTAAAGACGTTTAGCCAATCCATTCTGAAAAAAAATCCCGTGTTCTCTTTTGTCAGTTTGTTAACTCAGCTCAGGATAATTCGCAATGAATTTCCTGGTTCTGCAACACTGAAACTCCCCACACCCAATCCATGTGACTTGGCCCACACCCAGGCAATAGAAAGTTTTCCTGAGGCTTCTCTCTTTTCAAAACATTTTTGCCGTGAACTCTAACAGAACCTATAAAACAAGTATATCATGACGGCCACAAATATGACCTTATTATTCAGACTTATTTTGAAAGAAGCTTTTAAGTATATATTTTTTTTCAATAGTTGAAAATATAGTCATGTATTCATTCTTCCCTTTGTTTTCTCCTTTTCTTTCTTAATCTTCAAATAATGTCTCCACCAGCACAATCACTGTGGAAAAAATCCATTAATTATATGGAACAATTAAGTTACGAAAATGGGATTAAGAAATTCTGAGAAAGGAGACAAGAGTGTCTGATGCAAAAGATGGATTTATACCAGTATACAGGTTAACCATATACACCACTACCTTAAAACAGAATGTTTCCAAGTACCCTGGAAAACAGCAATAACTGTAATATAGTAATAAAACTAACAAAGCCTAGGACTTAAATAGATATAGTCTAGCTAAAATCATCTCAGTAATATCAGAAAATAGTACAGAAGGTTTCCCAGGAGTATTGACAAATCATAAAAATTGTATCTCATTAGGCTTTTAAAATTTATATGCAGTCATATCTAAAACTGGGATTTTTTTCCTCTTTGCTCTATGATATTAGTTTTTCACTATCTTTTGTTAATTACTGTCATATCTGCTTTAGTCCCAGGACATCACTATCTTTTTAAAAAGGAACATGATAGTTTATCTAGGTGTGGCCCTAGCCCTTTCTGTACCTTCATCACTATGAGACATATTTTCTTGGTAGAAGTTATCTTAATTTTCCCCAACACCTCTAATTAACATGCATTAAATAAATGTCTAGTATATACAAAATCAGAAGTATTCCTGATTCCAACTTTGGCTCTTCAGCTATTCAAGGACAATTTCTTTCTGACTGTCTTCCATTTCATAAGTGTACTGTTTTCCATTTAAAAACTAGTATTAAAACCTAATAATAGTGGCCTTATTTTAAAACCTTAAAATCTCAGAAAAGGTAGTCCTAGTTAAAGCAGTTAAGTATAATGGTGAAAATTTAGATTAATAACTCCATTTATTAAATTACTTTTAGAATACTAGAAATGTTTTTTAGCTCAGAAATTGATATTCCATATTTTATATCTTACTTTGAATAGTACTGTGTTTTAGTTTTTACTGTTTACACTGGGTAAAGACATAGAAGAACTGTCTTCTATTACTGGTAATTGAAAGAACATTCTAGTACAGAATAACAATACCTCTGAATAAGAAATAAAAACTAATATAAAGCAGTTAATAATATTTTATATTTGTCAATCATGCCACATTACTCCCAAACTATCTTTTTGCAAGGAGAAATTCTACCTTTTCTCCTACATATATACAAAGAACTATTAAGTAACAGCATGCTTGCCCAAATACCTGAGGGAAATTCTGTCCCTCCCAATTCCTTCCTGTTAGCCAAGGAGAATTTAAAAAAGAAAAAAGGCTAGCCCTCATCTGTGCATATTTCCTTCCTATCACAGCAGCTTGGCCAAGCCCAGTGTAAAGTAGGTTCCCTTATCTCTGGCCCTAATAGAGGGCCAGGAAAAACGAACAAAATTTAAAGTTAAGGGAATAAAGAAGAGGAAAAATGAGAAAATAAAAAAAGAGATCAGCTTTGTAGATGCTAGTCTATAGTAATGTTCCACAATTTAAAACTCTTCTGTCAAATATAAGAATAAAATGATGGTTTATTTTAAAAGCAAAGTTCAAAATGTAAGCCATTAGAGTAAAACAGAGCAATGTATCATGTAAAATAAACTGTCTTAAGGACAAGGAGGATACTCTTCATCTCACTCATTTATTCCCATCTCAATTCAATGCAGAATCTGCCTGAACTCCAACAGGCACTCATGGTTCCAGGAGCCCCTGTCAGAAGAGCAGAATCATTTCCACTATCAGCATCACTCTGGCTTGACTCTTGAACTCTGGCCAGACCCACCAACTAGATTTACAGAAACTGACCTTCACTAGTCTCCTGACTTGAACACGTGCTATGAGCCAAACTTATCTTGCCTAGCTGAAATCCCAGCCCTAGCCTTTTCTAGTCAATTCTGCCCACTCCTGCCAAAATTCTGTACAAAGAACCAAGCTCTACCATCCATTTTTGAAAAAGCATTGTTGTTCTTGTTTTAATACAAAAATAACTTACCTAAGGTATCTTTTAGGTTTTTTACAATAGATGCTTTTCGGGCACTGTTTTTCCTTTCCACATAGTTAGAAGGCACAAAACCCGTTTTATTCATGGAATTTCGAACTCGCCACCAGGACTTAGAATCATCCAGAAGCCATAATCTCTCATTCTTCTTGATATCCAGCTCTTGTTCTTGTTGGGCCACATAATCAAATTTGGCTACTACCACCACTTCTTCTGCCATTTTCAGCAGCTTCTGCACTGTAAGCACATAGAAAACATTTCATATAAGGTTTAACTAGTAGTAGTCTACACACTTTCCAAAAGAGACACATCTAAGAACACTGAAAGACTGAAAATAAAAACATGAAAAAAACTAAAATACCAGGCATATGCTAATCAATACAAAATTGGTGGAGTTAATATTAACACACAAAAGGACTGTAAGGCAAAACTATTACTAGTAACAAAGAAATTCGCATATCATGATACAAGGTTTTTATTCAATATATATATATTATAACAGCTAAACTTACATGTACCTATTAATGTAGCTCCAAAATAAATCGACAGAACCACCAAGAAAAATTAGCAAATCCCTTGTCTTCAGAGGACAACTTTTAACATACTTATCTCAGTAATAAATCAAGGAGACAAAAAATTAGTAAAGCTAAAGAAAAACTGACATCATAACCATTAAGTCTGATGTAATAAACATATACAAGTATTACTTCCAAACAGAAGAATACAAACAGAACACATACAAAAGTTGACCAAATGCTAGCACATAAAAGAGCCTCTTACATTTTTCACTTGGTATCCTACAACCACATTCTGATAATCATAACAAAAAGATAGTTTTAAACCTTATATATTTAGAAACTTCTAAAAACTCATGAGCCAAAGATGAAATCATAATAGAATTTTGAAAATACTTGTAAGTAAAATAATAAAATGACTACAGCATTGTGGGATGCAGCAAAAGAGTGTATAAAAGGAGACTCTTAGTTCTAAACAGTTACCTCAAAAAAATAAGAAAAGCTAAATAAAAGTAATGAACAGATTATCTGTCTTCAGTTAGAAAAGTTGAAGAATATAAAGTAGATAAAAGGAAATAATACAAATAAAAGCAGAATTTAATGAAACAGAAAACAAAGATATAGAAGAAAGGCTCAACAAAAGGTAGTTCTTTGTCATGACTAAAAAAACAGGCATAGTTCTGGAATGACTGATGAATGAAAAAAAAGGAAAAAGCACATCCAAACACCAGGAATAAAAAGGGAATTATAATTACAGATGCTACAGACACTCCAAAGACATAGCAATATTAAAAACTTTATCAATAAATCTGAGAATAAGTAAAATGTACAAATTTATAGAAAATTAAAATAACAAAAGTAATAAAACTGAATCAGTCATTAAGAAATCTTCCCATAATGAAAACACCAGGGCCAGATGGTTTTACAGGCAAGTTCTACTAAAATTCAAGGAACAAATAATTCCAATTTAAACAAACACTTTAAGAACAAAGAAAGGAAATGCTAAAAGCCTAACTCACTCCTGAACCTAGATTAGCTCTCTGCTTTCTTCAGAGAGATTATTTTACATAAATAGCTACCCCTGGTTCAGCAAACAAATAAAATCAGCTTCTGGTTTTGGATAATGAATAGCATTCTGCTTTCTTAACAATGAAGCAAATTCTTCAATGTACTCAGAGAAATGCATTTAATCTAGAATTCAAAAACCCCTAGCATTCAAGTGTAGATACTGTATCTACAAGGTAGATACTTTTGGGAGGAGGGGGCAAATTGCAAGGCCTCAAAACCTACCACATAGTCTTCTAAAGGAATGACTCAAGTACGTACAGCAACAAAATTAATAACGCTTAAAAAAAAGAGGATGCTCTGGTATTCAAGTATTGACAAACAGAGAAAAACCAGAAAAATTAATTTGTATTCCTGCAACTTTTCTGTTTGAAATTACTTCCAAATAAAAAGTTACAACTCAAGTCTAACTAGCTTCAAATGTGTATTTTGGTTAATGAAAGCCTTCCCTACATAGTAGAATCATTTATGGAGCTTTTATAAAAATACAGGAGCTTAGGCCTCTACTTCAGAGCTTCTCATCAGGAATTAGTATTTTTAGGAATTAGTAATTCACTCAGGAATTAGTTTTTTCAAAAGCCACCCAGCCTAGCAAGACAAAACTTTTAGACAATAAACACTCTACTGCAAACACTACAGAAAAACTGGCCCCACCCATACCAAAAAAACCTAAGAAAGAAACCTGGACTTCTCCCCTTAAGAGGCTATATGGGGCACTCCAACAGCCCTGCCTGGTGATGTAAGTAAAGACCAACTAAGAATCCAGAACTTTCATTACCCATCAGCCAGACAGAAAATCAGCAAGGATGTAAAGGAAACCAATAACACATTCAACCAACAGGATCTAGCCAACATTTATAGAATATTCCACTGAACAATAGCAAAATATACAAGCTTTTCAAGTGCTCATGGAATAAATACCAAGAAAGACCATATCCCGAGCCATAAAATAGATCTCAACAAATTTAAAATAACTGGTCATATAATGTGTTCTCTGACTACAATAGAATAAAACTAGAAATCAATAACAGAAAGATAACAGAAAAACCTCCAAATATTTGGAATATACTTCTAAATAATCCATGGGTCAAAAAAGTCTCAAGAAAAATCAAATATAACACTGAAGTGAAAATGAAAATTAACCTATCAAAATTTGTGTGACACAGATCAATCTGCAAAAATCAATTGTATTTCTATATACTAGCAATGAACATATAGACAACAAAATTAAAAGCAATACCACTGAATAATAAAAGGAAAAAAATGAAATTAGTGTGACTCTAACAAAACATTAATATGACTATATGTTGAAAACTACAAATGCAGATGAAAGAAATCAAAGATCTAAATAAAAGTGTTTAGGAATAGAAGATTCAACACAGTAAGGATGTGAATTGTTTCTAACTTGATATATGGGTGATATAATTCTTATTAAATTCCAGCAAAATTTTTTGTATATATAGGCATTGTTATTCTGTAATTTTTACGGAAAGGTAGAATAACTAGAATAGCTATAACAATTTTCAAAAGTTACAATAAAGTAGGGAAAAACTTACTATGTAGCTACAGTTAAGTCAAGGTTGTACATATTTGCAAAGAGATAGACACATATATTAATATAACAAAGGAAAAAAACCTAGAAATAGACCTACAAAATATGCCCAACTGAATTTTTAACGAAGGTGAAAAAAGTAATTCAATGAAGGAAGAACAAATATTGCAAAGGCTAATGGACACCAATAGACAAAACAAAACAATGTGCACTGACCTAACCTCACACCTTATACAAATTCAAAATGGATGACAACCTTAAATGTAAAACTATGAAACCTGTAGAAAAATATCTGCAAGAAAATCTTCAGGCTACAGAGCTAGGTAAAGAGTTCTTAGGCTTGACACTGAAAGCAAAATCCATAAAAGGAAAAACTCAACAGCAGAAAAACAACTCCAATTAGAAAACAAACAAAAGACAAAGAGACATTAACTAAAGAAGATATATAAATGGCAAACAACCATATGAAAAGATGTTCATCATCACTAGCTAAGAAAATGTAAATTAAAACCACATTGAGACATCACTACACACCTATCAGAACAGTTACAATAAAAGAGTGACAATATCAAATGCTGGCAAGGATATGCTGAAACTGAATCACTCATATATTGCTGATGAGAATTTTAAATGGTACAAATACCCTGGAAAACAGCTTGGCAATTTCTTGTAAAACTAAACATGCATCTACAATACAACTGACCAATTGTACTCCTGGGCATTTATCCCAGAAAAATGAAGACTTACAATCATACAAAAACTTTTACATGACTGTTTGTAGCAACTTTAGCTGTAATTGCCAAAAACTGTAAACCACCCAGATGTCCTTCAACAGGTGAATGTTTAAACAAACTGTGGTATATCCATGCCATGGAATAATACTCAGCAATAAAAAGGAAAAAATGACTGCTATGTGCAATAACCTGGATGATGTATCTCCAGGGAATTATGCTGAATGGGGGGGGGGGGGGAAGGTCAATCCCAAAGGTTAAACACTATGTGAGTCCATTTATCTGACATTCTTGAAATGACAAAATTATCTGGGCTTATGGATGGGGTGGGAGGGTGAAAGAAGTGGATGTGTTTATATAAGGACAGCATGAGGGATTCTTCTGTTAATGGAAATGTTCTGCAGCTTGATTATCAATATTAATATCCTGTCTGTTACACTATACTATTCTTTTGCCAGATGTTACCATTGGAAGAAACTGGGTATAGAATACACTGGATCTCAAAGTCTTAAGATTTCTTGTAATTGCATATGAATCTATAATTATCTCAAAATTAAAAGTTTAACTGAAATAAAACAGACTGATTAAAGATAAAAGCAAAACAAAAAATAAAATATAGAAATAAATTTTCATATTCTTGATGCAAGGAAGTCTTTTATTATCATGATTCCAGTATTAGAAATCATAAAATGAAAAAAAATTTAACTTTGGTATAGCAAAGGACATTAGTACCTACTGCTGCTGTAACAAATTACCACAAACTTAGTGACTAAAAATAACACAAATTTATCATCTCAGTTTCAAAGGTCAGAAATATGAAATGTGTCTTACAGGCTGAAATCAAAGTTATCAGCAGAATTGTGTTCCCTCTGGAAGTTGTAGGGGAAAATCCTTTCCTTGCCATTTCCAACCTCTGGAAGCTGTTCCCATTCCCTGGGTCAAGACTGCATCACTCTAATCTTTAAGTTAGACTGTCACGTCTCCTTTTCTCACTTTTAACTCTTCTGCTTCCCTCTCATAAGGACCCTTACAATTTACTTTGGGCCCATAAGGATAATTCAAAATAATCTCCCCAATTCAAAATCCTTAATTACATCTGCAGAGTCTCTTTAACTATGTAAGGTAACATATTCATAGGTTCTGGAGATTAGGTCGTGTACATCTTTGGGTAGTCATTACTGTGCCTACTATCACATCAAAAAACAAAGTTAACAGACTAACGTGCTGGGGGAAATATTTGTTATATGTTCAAGTGTCACAGCCGATTATATAATTAAAGCTCATACAAATGATGAGAAAAGATAATAAATGAGTTTAAAGTTGGCAAAAAATTAAGATCATTTATGGACGTGAAAGTACAAAAGGTCAGAAAGCACTGGGAAAGATTCAGAATGTCCTTATAATTATAGAAATAAAATCTGAAACCAAGGTACTAATTCACTACCTATTAGAGTGACCAAAAAATACCAACATTATCTAGTGCTCCTAGAATGTAACATAATAGGCATTCTACTACATTATTGACATTATAACTAAAAATTGTTATAAAACTTTAAATTTTTTAATTATGGGAATTTCAACATACACGAAAGTAGAGAATAGTAAAACAAGCCCCATACATATTACCCAACTTCAATGATCAATATTCTGCCTCTGTGGTTCATCTGTCCCCTGCAACATTTGGTGGGAGAGCTGGAATCCTATGACTTCATCTATAAGTACTAATAGATAAGAACCCATACCCCACAAAAATTAACAATGAATTAAGGGCTCCCTCTCCCTTTTGGCATCTGGTAAAACCTGTAACACCTAATCAGAATATGGTTTTAAATGCATAAAAATATGTAAGATCACAAATAAAATCAATTATATTGAAATTCAGTTATCAAAATATTTTTAAAAACTTGTTTTGTTAAAAATGTTTCTTTGTTAAGGTTAAGAGTACCTGCAACAATTCTTTCATTTCATCAATATTAATGTTTAATTTTTTCTGAATGAATTTTGTTAAGTCTTTTAACAACTGGTTTATTTGAACTAGGATCCAAGCTACATCTGTACATACATACACTTTGGTTAGTATGTTTAAGTTTCCTTAATTTTTAACACAGTTCTCTTTCCCTGCCATTTATTTGTTGAAGAACCTGGCTTTGTTCTGTAGTATTTCCGGCATTTGTGGACTTGATTGACATGCATCCTCATGGCGCTCCTTTATCTTCCCTATCTTCTGTAAACTGGTAATTATATCTAGAGGCTTTACTCTTTCTTTTTCTCTCCTTCCCAGGTTCTTTTGTTGTTGGTGTAAGAATACTTAACAGGTATTCTTGTGTACTACTTACTGCCAAAAAATAGGCGGCGCACTATATTTGGCTGCCCAATTGTCAGTTGTGTTAAGACTGAATGGTGGGATTATGAATATCCATTATCAAGTTCCCCATCAAATCTTCAGCCAGTGGTTTTCTCAGCCACTGAAGCTCACTCCCTGGATCTACTATTTCCAAAATGATGATCTGCTTGATCTACCTGCTTTTAGAAACTGTTCTTGTTCTACAAAGAACATCATCTCATTAATTACTTGATTACCCTAATACACAGACCCTACAGGAAAAGCAGAATATTAACTGGATAAATTCAAGTTTCCATTTTTTGGAGATCACTTTATTTTTCCTTTTTTAATTTAATTTTATTTTATAATTACATAAAATATTTAGATGGTTTCTAAAAGTAAACTGTCAGACAAGGTACATTTAGAGGGGTCTGCTTCCATACTCACGTTGTCTTTTTTTTCTCTCCCTCTCCCAAAATGATAACCATTTTTTTATTTGTCTTGGGTTATCTTTCTATTGCTTCTTTCTGAATATATAAGACATTGGTAAATTAGAAATGCCAATTTTCATGTCCTCCCGCAACAAAACATACACACTCACAAAAGGAGGAGGCACACTATGTATATACTCTTTGAACCTTGCTTTTTAAATATAAAGATCATTATAGAAGATCATTCCATAGCAGTATAAAAGAGTTCTCTTCTAATATAATTATTTCTAACTATTGCACAGTACTTCATCATATAGAAGTATCACAGCTCCCTCAACTAGACCTTACTGACAGACAACAGGTTGTTTCCAGTCTTCTGGTATTAAATAGTGCTGCAGTGTGTGTGTGTATATATATATATATATATATATATATATACACACACACACACACATATATATATACATATATCACTTTATTTTCCTGTTTGTGTGCCTCTAGGTCACAGGCGAATGCTGAGATGAAGCTTAAGGTTTATATAATTTTGTGAATATTGCCAAATTTCCTATCTGTTGGCTCTTTATCCTTTTGTATTCTCAGCAATATCTGATAGTGATTATTTCCTCACAGCCTTGCCAACAAACTATGTTAACCATTTTTTGGATTCTGGCCAACTGGATAGGTAAGAAATGCTATTTCAGAGAAGGTTTTATTTGTATTTTTCTGTTACAGTGAAATTGAGTACCTTTCCCCCAAATGTAAGGAACATGTGCATTTGTTTTTCTGTGTGGACTGCTTATTCATATCTTTTGATCATTTTAGTGTAGCTTTTCTTTTTCACTTTTTAGAAGCTCTTTATATAGCAGGAAATTTACCCTTTGTCTTTGGTATAAATTGCAAATTTTTCCATTTTGTAATTTGTCTTTTTAACTTGATTAACATATTTCAAGAACAAAATTTCTGAAGGACAACTGTCAAAACTGTAAATGCACATTTCTTTGAACCAGCAATCTACAAACTACAGGAAAAAATGATAAAAGTACCCAAAGTCATTTATGTAAGAATGTTTGCTGTGGCACTGCTAATAATCAAGAAAAATCAAGAATGAAATGTACAATAACAGTGTCTAAATTATAAATACTGGTATGGTAAAATGTCCAAGAAATATTAAGCAAATGGTGCAAATTCCAAAACAATGTTTATTATGATTATGTTTTTTTAAATCCTATTACATATGCTTGTATATGCACTAAAAAGTTCAGGGAGGATATACATCAAACTGTACAGAGGTAGCCTCAGTGAGTGCTAAGATTGGTACGATTTTCCCTCCCTACTCCATATATATGTATGGTTTGAATATTTTCAACAGGTACATACTTAATTCTTTAAATGTATTATAAAAAGAGAGAAAACCAACTGAAAGCTAGTTAATAGGAACTGGCATCCAGAACACAAAGTATGGGTAAGGAAACATGGGGCAGGTATGAGCTAAAAGGAAATGTCAAGAGTAGTAAGGAGGTATAAAACTAAATCTGCTTTACAGTAGAATTACATTTAGAACCTAAACAATCAGAATCTAAAGCAAAAAACAAACAACACTCCCTCCAAAAAAAAAACCCACTTAAAAGTTAGCTTTCCTTTGATGACCATTTCTTCAGTTAAGTACCAAAGAGCTAACTTTAATTTAGAGTCTGTATAGTAGGGAAAACTATGTATCTTTAAAAACAAGTAACAAAGTGAAATGACATGTGTTAATACTACAAGAGGGACAGCAACTGAAATCAACTGAGAAAACAAAATAATGCTTCCCACCTCATGCTTACACTGGAACAGATGCTCAGAGTAGACTGATAGGTAGAAACATATACAGTTTTAACAGCCATTTCTCTCTTACTTTCTTTTAGCCACACTTATTTCAAATGACATAAATTAAATATGAAATGACTCCACTGCACTTTGAGCCAACCTAGAGGCCTGGTTATAAGGTTGTCAGTTAATATTCCACATTCTCCTGCAAAAGCTTCAGCTCCATGTTTTCAACTACACTAAAGATATTTGCACTGGGATGCTCCTGGCTCCTACTCTTGCTTTCAGGATCTGGACTCCTATCCTTTTGTCTTTCTGTCCCTATACCTACTACCTGAAACCAGGAGCCTTACCAACCAGTGTCCAATTCCTCCCCTGACATCAAGTGTTGGATTTCCTTCCTAAAATCTGTACTGCTGATTTTGATCCCCACTGACTGCCAGCTCTGCTCTGATTACATGAACATCATGGACCTTGGACTTGACATTAGTCCCAGTTTATAGTATTCACACCCTGCTTGCCTTTTTTTCCTGGGCTTATTTCCTGATCTCAGTTTGTTTTTCAAATTCACTTCCAATCTCTTTTCCAAACTGGACTTGTACTTCTGGCTTTTTCTGATCTGGTTACCACAAGAACAGAACCAAGTTGGAATTAAAGAACTCAATAATTTCAATATGTCAGTAAAGATAGTATGGAATTTACTGTTCTACAGATCTTCATAAATTACACCATTCTTTCTTATTGGAAAGGGATCAATAGATTGAGCTGGAGAACTACTAGTTTAAGAAGAGAAGTTTTACACTCGCACAAAGGCTGGGAGTCACTAAAAATGTGTCACTCTATACCAAGGAATGTTTACTGAATGTCCATAATTCAGGTATATCCTAGGATTTCCCTCATAACAATCCTTTAAAGTATTATCCTCACTTTACAACTATAATACAGACACTAACAAGTTAAATGGCTTTTCAACCTTGGAAAATAAATGGTGAAAACTGGGAGTCAAATGCATGCTCTTTTCACTTCCCTAGAGTTCATGTACTTTTGATTACCATGCTGACTCTTAAGGAACAGAAAAGGAGTATAAATGTTATAAATACATGGAAACCAATGACTACTAAACCAGCAATTCTCAAACTATTTGGTTTCAAAAATCCCTTTACATACTTAAAACTGAAGGCCCAAAGAGCTTTTTTGTTTATATCAGTTATATCTATCAATATTTACCATGTCAGGAATTAAAATTAAGAAAATATTGGGATACTTTTAATTCAATTAAATATAATCACATTTAATCCAATGCATTTTAACATATTTTTATGAAAATTATACCTTCCAAAACAAAACATCAGTGAAAAGAGTGGAATTATTTTACATTTTTGCAAATCTTTTTAATGTATGATTTAATAGAAGACAGGTGGATTCTTACATCTGTTTCAGCATTTAATGTATTACAACACTGTTTAGGCTGAAAAGAAAACCTGGTCTCACACAGATGTAGTAGGAAAAAGATGAAGAGTATTTTAAGAGTCTTTCCAGATAACTGTGGATTCTTTTTTGATACTACACTAAAATCTGACAAGCACTAGAGTTTCTTAAATACTAGTTTCTAACATGGAATCTAAAAGTTTATAATGAACTTTTCCATACTGTTTCACGTATTAAAACTCATTGGCCTAAGTATTTTCAATTCCAGGAATGATGAGTGTAAGCCTACTGTAATCTCTCTCCCCAAATGATTACAATTAAATCTCCAGGAAAACACACACACACACACACACACACAAACACACACAGAATTAGCTACCTAAAGACTCTGAAACATATATAGGTAGATTGGAGAGGGAAATCAATTTGAAAAAAGACCAATACAGCAATGACAAATTTCCTTTTGGTCACCCCCACCACACATACACACAATTTCCTAGCTTTGACCCAAAGCCAGGCAGAATAGGAAATTGCGTAGCAGGTGCAGTAAGGAAAAAACTCAAGAGAAGCTCATTTGGCCAAAAGACAGTGGGAAAAGGCTCTAGAAAGCCAGAGTGAGTTAAGACCATAAGGGTTTCTTCTTCTTTTTTCTTCTCCCAGCTCTGTCTTAAGGCCAGTCTCTGTGTGGATCTGTGCTGCTGCCACAATGGTGGAGATGGCACATACATTAAGACCCTAAAAGGACACCTATCCTTTCTCTCACCACTTCACCCTGAATGCAGGCACAGTCATGCCCAGAACTGAGCAACAACATGGGAGACTGAAACTCAGATAAGAGAACCCAATCTTTCTGGTCAAAGAAACCAGGAAGACAGGTCGCTGGGAGCTGGAGAATATGGGGAAAACCCCTATGAAAGAAAAGCTGAAGAAGGTAATCTATGACAAAGACTCTACCCTTGAACAAACTCTAGCCAGGCTCCTCTGAAAGCAAGAGAAAATTTTTTTTTTCTTGAGAGCAGGTGAAGGAACTGTTCTGTACTTAAGACTGTGGTAGTGATAACATAACTCTAAGTATGTGTCAAATCTCACCCACATGCCAAAAAGTGGAGTATATATAAACTAAAATAAATATATAGCAGAAAACATTCATTGATCTGCCTTATGCTTTAAATGGAACTATTTTTACTCATTCGTGGTTTTGTATCATCAATATACATTCACTGAGTTTTGCAGACCTTCCAAATGTTGACATCTTAACATCACTGCACTTCATGCATTCTCTGCAAACTCCAGAGTCGCAACGGAAACTGAACATCACAGTCTAATGAAAACAGTTTTGGCCTTGTAAACTCCCTAGAAGGTCCATTTTAGGAAACTTTAGAGAATTGCTAATCTAAATATGGGAATAAAATCAGGCCAAACACCTAACAACATTTTCTTCCCAATCTACTTTTACAAATTCATTAGGTAGATCTATATATTAATGACACTAAGTCAATTTATCAATCATCTTATCAAATCATTTTATTATATTGTGTATGATCTGTAAACTATGAGGAAGGGCACTGTTTGCTATGTATAAAGATCATGATAAATATGACCATTTTTGGCAAGCCAGTTGTTACATTCTGAGGAAAAATTAAAGAACCAGATAGTGACAGAAAAAAATTCTAAAGGGAAATCTCTCACGCTAATATAAACGCAATTTTAGAATCTGCTGTACTTTTAACACATAACTTGACAATTTCCTGTTTCTGATAAAAATCAGCAGAGTGACAATACCCAAGTGACTAGCTCCGGAAGTTTGGTTGGGCTACAGATCTCTCAGTAAACAATGAAGAGGGGAAAATCCCCAAATAACCAAATTCAATAAGCTGTAAGTAATGCAAAAAGACAGGTCAATTTATAAAATTATTTTATTCTATTCAATGCTTTAAAACTTACTCTTTTCTCAAGTAATTTTAATTGCTAGACATGCTTACTAATGAAACAACATGGATGAGAATCCCATCATGGGGAAAACAAAAATTTACATACTAGTCTGAAACAAAAGACTATTTAAAGTCAAGGCTTTTCTTTTTGTTTTTAAAGAACAGGTGAAATAAAATGCCAACTTATCCTATCTACTTTTGAAAATACCACTTTAAAAACATCCCTAATATGAGAAAGCACAAAATAATGACAAAGATTAAAGTCCCATGCATATCAAAATTCATTCACTTACTCATTCAACGAATGTTTACTGAGTAGTTACTACAGACCAGGAGAACAGTGAGCTAAAGCCTGAGAGTAAAGACAGGCATATCAAGCAAAAATCCTGCTCTCAAAATATAGATTATAATTTTATTTCTTCAACAACTGATTTAATTAATGTCTTTTATATACAAGGCATTAATCCTTATATGATTATTTTGTCAGGTATCACAAAACTTTACTTATTACTCTCTGAATTACAATAAGCTATATCAAGATCAAAATAAGAATGTATTGTCATTTCATAATCTGAAGAATATTACATTTTATATGATTTAGTCATTATATGTTACTGTAAAAGCAGTATAGTAATCTTGCTAATACTGCTAAATTGTAAGCAGACAATTATGGCATAAACCACCACCTATGACAAAGTGTAAAATAATGAAGAATTTAATGTCAAATTAATACAACAAATGTAAACATACTAACTGATCTAATTCTTATCGTACTTCGTAACAACTAAACATAAATGGGTTAATAATTGACTATAATCACATTTTTATGTGTATTTTTAAAATTGTGGTTAAAATATACGTTATGAATTGAACTCCCACCCCCTCAAATTGAGATGAAGTCCTAATTTCTAGCACCTCAGAATGTAACTACAATTTGGAGATAGGGTCTTTAACAAGGTAATTAAGGTAAAATGAGGTCATTAGGATGGACCCTAATCCAGTCATTTTAAGAGCTAATTAGTTCACAGATACACTCAGTGGGAAGACTACATGAAGACAGTGGGAGAAAACAACCATCCAACAAGCCAGAAAAAGATCTCAAAAGAAATCAAACCTGCCAGTATTTGCTCTCAGATCAGACTCCAGCCTCCAGAACTTCGAGACAATAAATTTCTGTTGTTTAAGCCACCCAGTGTATGATACTTTGTTACGGTAGCCCTAGCAAACTCATACAATACACATAGAATTTATCATCTGAACCATTTTTAAGTGTACAGTTTTGTGGCATTAAGTACATTCATAGTGTTATGCAATCATTACCACCATCCATCTTCAGAACAATTTTCATATTGCAAAACTGAAACTCTACACCCATTAAATGATAACTCTCCTATACACAGCCAAACTACTAATTAAGTATGAGAGAATAAAATCATTTTCAGATATGCATTCTCAAAAAATATTTAATTCCAATGTACCTTTACTCAGGAAATAACTAGAGAACATACTATAGCAAAACAAAGGAGTAAAGGAAGAAAAAAGAAGACACTGAAAGCAGAGGAACCAATGAAGAAAGGCAAAAAGATTCCTAGGATGTCAACAAAAGCAAATTAAGCTCTGAAGCAGGCCTAGAATAAATAGTCCAAACTGGAATACAATTACAGGAAAAAGAAAAAAACTGACAGGTAACCTGACAGATATGACCACATGAAAAATTATACAAATACAAATTTTATAGAACTCTTGGTGGGCGTGGGAAGGCTAAGCTATAAATTCAAAGAAAATTTTAAATGAGAATCTAATAAATTCCTTGTGAATTTCAAGAAAAAATAAGTTACACAAGACAGGATATTTAGTCATAGGAGGTGGGTCAGCTGTAAGCAATACATACATGGTTATGTGGTCATACTAACGAAAACACTGAATCTGAGTATGTAATTTTATCAAGACAGTGGCGCCAAGAAAGATAGGTTAAGAAAATGAATGCCAACATTCATCTTAAAACCAGCAGATGTCTAAATTTAATGAATAAGAGATAATAAGACATTATAAAGATTTTACTTATCAAAGTAATACATGAACATAGTTTAGAATGTCATATAGTGCTAAGAGGCCTATAACAAAAGTAACAGTATTTAGTTCTGCTCCTTTTTCCTCCCCCTTGCCTCGAGGTAATCACTCTCACTTTTTTTAGCTGTTTCTTCTCGTTTCATCAAGTATCATTAGAAACAGATAGAGAAGTTGAAAGTGATTACTTCCTGAGTCAAAGGGGTGAGAAAAGTAGAGGGAGAGCAAAGGATTGCTATTTTTGTTATAGGCCTCTTAGCACTATTTGACATTTTAAACTATATTCATATATTGATGACTAAAAAATGTAGAAAGCCTCACTGATCCCTTAAAAATAAAAAATTCAGTCAATCAAAATACTGAATAGCTAACTTTTATGCTGTACCAGCATCTATTCTCTCTTCTTTCTGTTATACTATCTCAACTTCTTTCTGAGAAACTATCCTCTCTATCCCCACCCCAATTCTATTCCACCATTTTTCACGTGGAGTTGCACCAACTCAGATACAGTATCTGCAACTCATTTTGGCCAATCAGAATATTAAATTCCCTTAATTCTTGTCACTAGTTCGAGAATGGGCTTAAAACTCAAGTTGTTCATCCAGAAAGACTCCTGGGATACCTAAAGGGGTTACTGGGAAGACACTCTTTTCCCAACAGACTTAAATCTGAGAGCACGTACCCTCAGAGTAAACGTCACCATGTAGAACCTGGCAATGAAGCTGAGAGGCAAACAAAGATTAGATTTCAGTTTTTGAGCCCCCAAACCTAATCATTCTTCAATCTAGAATCTAACCCCAACTTTTTTCATAAATTTCATTTATGAAATGAAAAATTGTTAAAACAAAAATAGGGCCAATATATAAGACAGTAATAGGCATCATAACTGACTGAAAAAAAAAGAGTATCAAATTTAAAGGGAGAAAACACTATAAGAAAGGAGACTTCAGATGGAAGAAAAATAAACAGAAACAAGAATACAAAAAGCTAGATGGAGATTAAGGAAATCCCAATAGTAGCAAGTACAGATATTTCCAAATTTAACAACTCTGTGTATGTTTGTGTGTATAAACACTTTGGAATGGGTTTAATGAAAATCAACTCTGAACACTATGTGGAGCTTATAAACAACCAAATCACTGAATTTACCAAGCTTTCGCTTGTAAACATCTTTACCAGTTATTTTTTTTGAGGTCCTACTATGTGCTGGGCACATTATGAGCAAACCAGCTTACAAGCTAAAGCGGTCCTGGAAGAGCTTATAGGCTAGAGGGAAAAGTTCTATTTCTTGTTAATATTATTTTATCTGTAGTGCTGACTTAAACTTATTCCACTCCCAATTAGCATCACAAAGTATGCCAATTGCATCTGTAAATTAGGTCCAGTGTGTTGCTACTGTTTATACATTTAGCTACCTCTGACTGGACCAGACCAATAAAACCACCCATCTTTTCACTTTATAAAACTCTTAGCTCCCAGAATACATCTATTTTAAAATGTAATATAAAAACACATGGTCTGCCTTTAATTCCAAAGACCTAAAGAATAAAAAAATATAATGGTCCTAAGAAGGCAAGCTTGGTATCAAGTACAAAACAGGACAGATCCAGAGAAGCAGCATAACAAGTTTATATCCACTAGTTCTACGACAGGCTGTACATTCTGGTTTTATTCCCCTCATACAGGGTAATGCCAAAAAGGGGACTATTCATATTTGGAGGAGGGCTTTTCTACTCTATATGTCATCCATCCTGGAGGTTCTGGGAAATACAAAGTATCTTCCTGAAACAAGGAAGTAGGAATTTTATTCAGCCTAGACTGCCTCTTAACCCCTAAGAGCTGGGGGAAAAGACCATCATAAAGAATCATGTCCTTTACCTAAGGAGAGTAGAGCTGAACTAGGTAACTCCACTCTCAAAAACAAAATGGGAGTCAAAAACTAGAGACCAGAGGCTATGACAGCAAAACACTTGGGTTATCTCTTATTTCTTTATTATTTATTATCTGTCTAGATTCTCTTAACTCTTCAGCCAAGCCTGAGTAACTCTCAAGTCGTTGTGTAGGTTAAATAGCTTTAAAAGTACAAAGAAAAATCTTCACCTTCTGAGATCTTATTCAAGGGAAAAAGGAGAATAGGAACCAGTCCAGGCCTCAAGACAGAACACCTCACACTGTTCTCACAAAGTGATGCAATTCTCCACAGGTGCTTGCAAACTGTTATATTACTGCACACAGAGGGCTAGGTCTTCAGGGATAGTTCTCTTCTACCACCAACCCATCTAGCTTCCTCAGGCTATTCCTAATCTGTAGGGCTGGGAGGTACCTCTTAGCCCTATTTGACAATTTAAACCATGTTTACACATTACATTGATAAATAAGGATCCTCCAAGTGCAGGGTCTGCACCTAAGGGTGAGTACCTCCTTCAGTTCTGTACCTTAGGCAACTTAGTTGCTTGCCTCACTCTAGTCCCAGCCCTGCTTCACTGCCCCTCCAAATAAAATATGCTTATGATACATTCAATTTCCTTTCTAACCACATACTTGGGTTCTAGACACTACTGTGTCATTAGCTATGACTCAGGGAATGTCCTATCAACCTCCCTGAAACTCCATTTTCTTATCTGTAAAATAAGGAACCTGAATCAGATAAAATCCAAGTCTTTTTTGAGCACTAAAAATATGATCTAAGTTTCCCCTTAAATTTCCCAGACTAAACAAAACCAGATTTGTACTGTTTTTTAATTTTTTCATTATATTAACCCCTCACTACTCCACTCCTCTTTAGTATACTCTAATTACTGTATTCCTTAAAAGTGTTGTTTCAAGGTGTACATATTTCCAAAAGAATACACACAGCACAGGGGACAGTGGAACTATCATTTCCCCAAGACATACAGTATAAATAAGGTTTAGATTACATCATTACTTTTAGCAACTATATTCTCCTGTCATACACCAAACCTGTGGTCACCTGAAATCCCAGACATATTTAATATGCAATTAATTATAACATTTGTAAATCTTTCACATTAACTGCTGCACTTTACCTCCCCCTCATGGCCTCCATGCGTAAGTTTTATTCAAAAATAAATTCAGGACTTTACTCAGAGATGTCAGAATGGCTATTATCAAAAAGACAACAATTAAGTGTCAGAGAGAAAATGGACAAAAAAGAACTCTCATGCACCACTGGTGGGAATATAAACTGGTGAAGCCACTATGAAAAACGGTATAGAGATTCCTCAAAAACTTACAAATAGAACTACCATATGATCCAGGATTTCCACTTCTGGATATTTATCCAAAGAAAACCAGAACACTAATGCAAAAAGATATATGAACCCCTATGTTCATTGCAGCATTATTTGCAACAGCCAAGATATAGAAGCAAACTAAGTGCCCATCAACAGATGAATGGATAAAGAAGATGTGATACACACACACACACACACACACACACACACACACACACTGGAATATTACTCAGCTATTAAAATAAGAATGATATCTTGCCATTTGCAACAACATGGATGGACCTAGAAGATACTAGGCTAAGTGAAATAAGTTAGACAGAGAAGGACAAATACTATGTGATTTCAGTTATATGTGGAATCTAAAAAACAAAACAAATGCACAAACATAACTAAACGGAGTCATAGATACAGAGTAAACAGAAGGTTGCCAGAGGGTAGGGGTTGGAGGAGGAGAAAAGTATGTGAGGGAGATTAAGGGGTACAAACTCTCAGTGACAAAATAATTGAGTCACAGGTATGAAATACACTGTGGGGAATATAGTCAATAATTATGTAATATCTATGTCTAGTGACAGACAACAACTAGACTTACGGTGATCATTCTGAAATGTTTAGAAGTATGGAATCACTATGTTGTATACCAGGATCATAGGTGTTATAAGTCAATTATATTTCAAGAACAAACAAACTGAGATGGCAGATGTTCACTAAACCTATTGTGGTAATCATTTCCTGATGTACGTAAGTCAAGTCATTATGTTGTACACCTTAAACTTATACAGTGAGGTATGTCAATTATATCTCAACAAAACTGGGGGGGGGGGTTAGGATGGTAAATTTTATGTGTATTTTACCACAATAAAAAAGTTGAAAAAAATATATACATTTAAACTTTTTAAGGTCTAATGTTTCCCTTTTTGTTTCATTTTTTATTAGATACTTTAGTCCTTTGTACTTAAATCCACTTCAAGTGTCAAAACCCTGTTTAGATAATTTACATAAACAATAAAACAATGGTAGTATGTGAATTATATGACTTTTAAAATAAATCAACTGATGAAAATGATATACAGGGGAACATGTTATGATAAGGTTAAAAAAAAATGGTATTACTGTTTTTTTTCCACAGCAGTAAAAATAAGATTTTAATAAAGTGTTTTAAGAGTTTTTCCTTTAACAAAAAAAGTCTTTCCTAAACAATATCATGTTTCCTGTTTAATTATTAAATTCTAAACAACCTAGTCTCCATCGTACAGCCAGCATAACTGAGCTTTTAACTCTTCTGCTCAAAATCTTTCAACGGTTCCTCCTAGACCTCAGAATAAAAACACCTTCACATAGTCATATCTTTCCATATTCTGTACCTATGCTCTACCCATATATAAAGATCCATGTTCTGCTCCCTGAATTTGGTATTCTATAAGGATGTTTATCTGTGTATTACTCCTTCTTTGGTACCTAAATTCAAGAGTCATTTCTCTAGGAAGCCTCATCAGAAAAGGCTGATTTAGGTACCTCTCCACTGTGCTCTTATACCACCTTTTATTTACTTTATTAAGGCACTCAACATCTTCTCATTAAAACAGGCTGCTTAAACAATGTCTCCCTACACAGGAAGTTCTTAGACAAAATAGACAAAGTCTCATTTCACTTTGTATACTTGGCACCTCTACAGAATACCACTCACATGGTAATTAAACTTACAGAATTAACATAACTTCCAGCTCCCTTCATATGATGTTTCAGTCCTCAATACAGCATGCCCTTCCTTGTTCAGCAAATTCCTGAATATCCTTTATGATCTTTTTCACATTTGTTTTCTTTGCATCATTTCCCCAGGCATCTGTGAGCAGTTAGTCGATCCCTTCGCTATGCATCTACCTAACTTCTCCTCTCTATATACTCATTCCACTGAATCTGAAATTCTCTTGTACAGTTCTTATAATTTCTGTATTTCCATATGGCAGAAACCATTAAGTGTCTACCTCTCCAACTGAGCTCAGCACCGGCTACCATAAGAAAAAAAAATGTATTTTAAGCTTCCTTTGGAGTTAGATGTGACTATTTAAGTCATACTCTTCAAGCAGTAGTCAGTTGCAGCTTACCTCCTATAACAAGTAGGTTTTGGTTTTACTCAGTATCGCTAACTCTGGTCCCCAGTATCATGTGAGACTCTTTCAGTCTCTATGATCTTACAGGACATGAATTCAGGACCACCTCAACTATTTCCATACCCAAATCCTGCCATAGCCAAGGCTTCAACCCCACTTTGCACTTCTAGCCCATTACTTCCACAGATAAATTTATCTCATTTTTAACAAGGTTTTTGTTTCTTTTACTTTTTTTTATTGAGTGATAGTCACTTTACAATGTTGTGTCAAATTCTAGTGTAGAGCACAATTTTTCAGTTATACATGAACATATATATATTCATTGTCACATTTTTTCCCACTATGAGCTACCACAAGATCTTGTATATATTTCCCTATGCTGTACAGTATAATCTTGTTTATCTATTCTGCATTTTAAAATCCCAGTCTGTCCCTTCCCATCCCCCACCCCCTTGGCAACCACAAGTTTGTATTCTATGAGTCTGTTTCTGTTTTGTATTTATGTTTTTTTTTTTTTAGATTCCTCATATGAGCGATCTCATATGGTATTTTCTTTCTCTTTCTGGCCCACCCCACCTAGAATGACACTCTCCAGGAACATACAAGTTGCCGCAGACGGCGTCAATGCTGTCAGTTTTCATGGCTGAAAAGTATTCCACCGCATAAATATACCATATCCTCTTTACTCAGTCATCCGTTGATGGCCATTTAGGCTGTTTCCATGTCTTGGCCACTGCAAACAGTGCTGCTATGAACATTGGGGTGCAGGCGTCATTCCAAAGTAAGGTTCCCTCTGGACACATGCCCAGGAGCGGGACTCCTGGGTCACACGGCAAGTCTATTCCTAGTCTTCCAAGGAATCTCCATACGACTTTCCACAGTGGCTTTCCTTGCCTCCCTCTCCCACTCTTAATGATTTAGATGTCTTCTTTTACAATTTTGTGTTTATTGTTTTTGTAATTCATGGCAGTTATCTCCTTTCCAGTTATGAGTTTCTCATTTTTGTAGCATCCTGCTTCTTTTCTATTTAGAGTAGGCCTGTCAATATTTCTTTTAGCATGGGTTTAGCGTGCTAAACTCTTTGTTTTTGCTTGTCTGTGAAGTTCTTTATCTCTCTCTCTATTCTAAAGGATAGCCTTGCTGGATAGAGTATCCTAGGCTGCATCTTTTCTTCATTCAGGACTTTGAATATATCTTGCCACTCCCTTCTGGCCTGTAGTGTTTGTGTAGAGAAATCAACTGAGAGCCTTATGGGGGTTCCCTTGTAACTCACTCTTTGTTTTTCTCTTGCTGCCTTTAGGATCATTTCTTTATCCTTGACTCTGGCCATCTTGATTATGATATGTCTTGGTATGGGTCTTTTTGGGTTCTTCCTGTTTGGGACCCTCTGAGCCTCCTGTACTTGGATATCTGACTCCTTTAGGTTTGGGAAGATTTCAGTCATGATTTTTTCAAATATCTTTTCAATCCCCTTTGTTCTTTCTTCCCCTTCTGGAACCCCTATTATGTGTAGATTGGCACGCTTTATATTATCCAATAGGTCCTTTATATTGTTTTCATTGTTTATTTCTTTTTCTCTCAGCTGTTCTGATTGGGTGCTTTCTGTTGTCCTGTCTTCTAGGTCACTTATTCGTTCCTCTGCATTAGCTAGCCTGCTTTGTACAGCCTTTAGGTCAGCTCTCATCTCAGCAAATGAGTTTACTAATTCTACTTGGTTCTTCTTTATAGCTTCTATTTCATTTCTGACATATTTTATATCTCTAAACACTATTTATTTTAGTTCCTTCAGTACTTTGATCACTCCTTTTTTGAAATCTTGATCTAGTAGGCCATCAATGTCTATTTCCTTGATCATGCTTTCAGGGGATTTCTCTTGACCTTTTAATTGGGAGTGGTTCCTCTGCTTCTTCATATTGCTCATATCTCTCTGGCACTGTGGCTTAAGGAGTATCAGTTATCTAGTTCTCCTGGAGACAGTGTGCTCTTAATGATTTTATCAAGAGGTCTTTGTGTCTTCACCCTGTTTCATGAACTCAGCTTGCTGTTTCCAAAGGCCCTCTGTTGGTGCCCTCATCTGTGCTGCTCCCAGTGGCTGTTGGCTAGCAGATCGCGCCCCCTCCCCAACACTGGGTCAGGTGCTGAGCTCTTACCCGGTAGGCGGGCGGGTCACTCCCCCTCTCGATGCTACAGTCAGATGCTGCTCTCAGGCGAGGCAGGTGGGCAGATCACGCCCCCTCCCAGCACTGTGGTCAGGTGCTGCGTTACTGCCAGGAAGGCAAGTGACCGCCTGCCCTCTCCCAGCACCATTCGCTCCGCTGCTCTGTGCAGCTGCCAGCTCCGCCTCAGGTCAGTGCCCCGAAGGCGGGCTCGGGGAAGACTGTGGAACAGCCCCGCCCCTGCTCCGTGCCAAATCTCAGCTTCTTGTCTGTCTTGACAGCATGAGTTCTCTGAGGTGCCAGGGCAGAAAGATCCTGTCTGCCTCAGGCTGTAAACAAGTCTCAGTCCTGCCTAGGAGATTGCGGAGCCCCTGGGTGTGGATTCAGGTCTCGGCCCCGCCCCCACCCGGGCGCTGCACACAGCAAAATATGGCGGCTGTGGCTGCGCCCCACCTCTCTTCTCACAAGAAGCGCCAGTAATGGCGGCGCAGGTCTGAGGAGACAAAGGCTATGGCGCCCCTCCCCCCAGGGCACACCAGCCCTGTTGCTTTGCTTTTTTCGCAACTTATGGGGAACTGAGGTTGTTCAGCTCCGTATCCCCTCCCACCACAGTGCGCAGCACCCTGCAGTCCCCCTGGGCTGCTTCAGTGCAGCCGCCCCAGTCCTCCACCTAGCTCGGGCAGCCTGTCCCGGCCCCAGCTGCCAGCTCGCATCTCGGGCTGGGTGTCGCAGGGACCCTTTGTGCCCGTTTAACTCAGTTCTGTCTGTCAGGAGGTGCTCAGGGCAGATCTTAGCCTCAGAGGCTCCCCCTTCGTCCAGCTGGCCTCTCCATTGGAGAGGGGAGACCCAGCAAATGAGCGCCAGTCCTCCTTTGCCACTCCCTCACCATGGGATCGGTCCCGCACTGTTTTGCTTTTTCTTCTTTCTTTCCTTTTCTCCTACCACATTTTTGGCGTCTTTGTCTTTCAAAGAGCATGATGTTCTGTCGGAGTTCGGCAGGTGCTCTGGTTGGCTGAGTAGGTCCATAGATGTGAGTTTTGGTGTATTTGTGGAAGAGGGTGAGCTACGAGCATCCTTCTACTCCGCCATCTTGCTTTGTATCCCCCAACAAGGTTTTACCTTTAAAATTCTTTCTATTTTATCTACCATTGCTTTTTTTTTACAGCAGGCATATATTATACCCATTCTAATATGTTAAAAAATTGAAAAATCTATTAGGTCAACCAATTATTAAAACTATATGGGCCACTGCCGATATTTGTGAAGAATGTTAATACGATAAAGCCAAAAGGTTGTATAGGTTATATACATACCTTCTGCTAAAAGGCTATTTTGAGATTATAAAGAAACATATGCTCTTTTCTTCCCCTGAAAATCATGTTTATCAACTCTTTCTTTCTTTCTTTCTTTTTTTTTTTTTTTTTTTTTTTTTTTTAGTACTTTTGAAGGGTAAGTTTCCAATGCTACTTTCAGGAATACCATCACTACTAAGATAGAAACAATATTTATCACTGTACCACCAGTTCTTAGCATATCAGGCACACAAGGATTTGGTGACTGAGGTTGATGCCACATAAGGATAGGGTACCTGTGGCAATGAGGTCAATAGGTAGGATTCTATATTTCCACTTTGTTACAAACTGATTACAGGCAGTATTTGTTACAAGGCAGTATTCAGTTATCAACTCATCAAAAGACAGAAAAAGAAGAAAAGAGTAGACAAAACAAGAAAAAATAAGTCTACTTATAAACTATATGTAAATGAGTTTAGCTCATTTATAAGGGCTTATCAGATTTGATATAAAAATAAAATACAAAATCTAAAGCTGCTTATAGGAGAGAAAGGCTGAAAATAAATGAAAAAAATTTCTGGCAAAGACCAACACAAAAAAAGATGATGTAGCAATCTTAATAACTGACATAATATTATGGCAACATTAACAGGTATGAAGAGGTATTATATATATAGTAATAAAAGTATAAATAAGCTAAGGAAATATATCAAAACTTTATATATACCTCACTTTTAATATAAACAAGGGAAAACTAATATAATTACAAGAAAAATTCATCTTGAATCACTGCATGAACCTCTAATACACTTATATTAAAAACTGATAAGAGGTAAGTAAGGATATAGAATACTTGATCCACAAAATCATTAAGTTTAATCTAACAGTTACATAGAGAACCTCCATCAAACAGAAGAATATATATTTTCAAGTATACATGGAACATTTTAAATAACTGATCATATATTCACAAAGAAAGACAAAAAGTTCAAAGAACTTATATCTAAGACCACCTTCTCTGACCATAATGTTGAAATCATCAATAAAACATTTTTAGATGTTTGAAAAATTAAAAATGGCCTCCTAGACAAAAAAATTTAAAAGAAAAAATCATAATAGAAATAAAATAAGAACCAGGCAACAATAAAAGTATTAAGCTATCAAAATGTGGAGCTCAGCTTATAGCCTTAACGCATCTGTAACAAAAACATAAGACTAAATATGCTTAACTAATACATTTTCAATTAAAAAACAGGAAAAAGGCAACAGAGCAAATCTTAAGAAAGCTTAAGTGTATTAGTCATATTATAAAATTTTCTATATTTTATAAAGCTCTGACATGGCAGGGCCCTTCGGACCCAGGGAAAGACTGTACCTCCCAGGGTTACCTAATCCCTGGAGATAGCTTGAAAGCACATCTTTGATGTACAACCAACCAGTCCAGAGCCCATATCCCCAGTCATCTCCATCAAAAAACTCTCAAATACCAAGCCAATATTTTCCCTACCCTAAATTACCCCAGGGTCATGTACTAGTGATAACTAAAGACCACCTCTATCACCCAGAGCTATAAATTATTCAAACTATCCAAACCCAAACTTGCTCAAGCTTGCATACCCTGCCTCATCCATTCCTTCTCACAGACAACAGTAAAGGCTCTGGCCTATACTTTCACCTTGCTCCTTTGTCTCCTTGGTGCTTCCCCAGGTGGCTCAGGGTGGTGTGGCTCCTGTTCCTAAGGAATTGTGAGTAAAAACTTCTCCTTCATGACAGTCATTTCCATGACAGTGTGTGTGTTTTACTCTACCTGATTAAACCAAATCCTGGGTACATTTCAAAACATTAAAGGAAATAAAGAGCAGAATTTAACAAAATGGAAAGTCAGAAAAAAATATCCTAATGGCCCACATTCTGCCTATGGAGTGTGCATATCTCCTAAGCTGTTTTCCTTTCTGAGTGAGACAGACCCCACTAGCTGTGAAGTGTGTTCTCTCTCTAAATAAACTTGCTTTCACCTTAAAATTAAAAAAAAAAAAAAAAAAAACCCTAGAGAAGAGTTTTTCAAACTTAGGAATCACAAGCACTATCTATAAAGGAAAAAAAATAAATATGGAAAAGATTGACAAAAAGGTACATTAAATCTTCTGCTTTCCTTAAAATCAGCAGTGAGATAGAATTCACACACAAAATTCACTGATTTTAAGTGTAGAGTTCGAGTCTTGACAAGTACATAAAATTGCATAACCCAGACCACAATCAAGATCTAAAATATTTTAATCACCCCAATAAGTCCCCTTGTGCTTCTTTATAGTCAGTCCTCTCCTTCTTAGCAACTACTAAGGGGCTATCACAATAGTTTTTGCCTTTTCTTGAATTCCTCATAAAAGGAATCATATAAGTTGACTATATTAAATTTAACACTTCTGTTCATCAGATCCCTTACTATCAAAAACATCACCAACTTACTTTGAAAAATGTTATAAAAAGCCTTACTAAAAGAGAGAAAGTTCTAGTGAGATTAGTATCACCAGAGAATACAAATAGCAACTTATCAGACATAGAGATGAACAGATGGCATAATGGAGCTGGGAACCCTTGCATTCTGGGAGGGAGTAGAATTTACTTTACTCTAGAAATGGGACTGCCTTCCCTGCCCAAAGCATCCCTCAACATTTATAGTACCCCTGCCCGACACCATTATCCAACAGCTTCAAAATGTTTGCTTTATCCAAAATGAGACCCATCTTAACACCACCTCAAACCAAAGGACTCGTTTAATGGTGAAGGAGAAATAACAATAAGCATTTGACCATGGCATCCACTGGTCCTACTACATATCACATCATGAGGAAACTGCCACACTACCAGAATGATGGAGTGGCATATTAAAGGCTCAGCTGACCAGTCATCCTGTTGGTCTTCCAGGATGCAGTATATGCACTGAACCGAAGAGTATGGTGTTACATCCCTATTAGCTAGAATGCACATGTCCAGAAGCCCAAAGATAAAAGCTGGACTGACTCTTTCCCCAATCAATCCCAGTAACTCACTTACGGAATCTGGGAGTCCCATACCCACAATTTAAAACCTCTCTTGTATTAGAGGTCCTGTGGGTAATGCTTCTACCTGATGATACAACAAGGGTTCCAATGAACCTAAAAAGCTACAACCACAAAAGTCAATGGAAGAGAGGCTTCCAGAGGAGGGAGGCACCAAGCACCTTCTTGATACAGGGCCTTTGCACACATGTTCTCTGTTAGAATGTTCTTCCCTACTTCTTTATCCGCTGAATTTCAACTCATCCATCCAGTCTCTAATTAAGAGAAATCTTCTCCAATCCCTGAATGTCAGGGCTAGGCTAGTTTCTCTCTCCCTTTACATGCTCTCATGGCTCTGAAAGTTTCCTACATAACCCTTATCACAATTGTGTTAATTGAAATGTGATTAATATAAATAGAATTTTACTAATTGAAATGTAATTAAAAGAATGTGCATTTTACAAAAAGCTACAACCACTACCTGGGCACTTCAGGCTCCCCCTTAGTCTTGACAGACTAGCAGGCAAAGAAAGAAAGAAATATACCAGCAGTGATAAGTGACTGACTATATTAGGAGTTGTTGTATACAGTGTGGGCAGGGAGCAATCTGTCTGAAACTCAGGGCATTTTCCATGCTTGGTACTAACAAAGAAAACAGTAAATTGCAGCAACCATGGCCAAAAAGGGGCAAGACAACTAAGGGCTCAAGTCCCCCAAAGATGGAAGTCTCCAGGTCACAAGCAGCCTAGAGCAGCTGGACTGCCTGCTGGTCCCGCACAAGGGAAATCTAAAACATGTGGTGAAGGAGGAAGATGATGAATACTAATCCTTGGCTCAAGACCAGCTGCATCAGCAAGTTGCACCAGCTTGCACCACCAACCCTTTCTAAATTTCTGTTGAAGAGACTGCAGTGATTCAGTGAAGGATTAGAATCGATGCAGGGTCCAAGTAGATCATAGTAGAGCAAGAGGTACATTTGTGGCAGTTTGTTACACAGCAAAAAACTAAAACAGCTAGAATCAAAGGAGAGGCTGACAGCAAGACAGATTCTATCAGAATTCTCTTACACTTCATCTTCATGCTATCCAACTCTCCTTTGATTCTAGCTGTATTAGTTTCCTAATGCTGTGTAACAAACTGCCGCAAATTTAGTGGCTTAAAACAATACAAACCTCTTATCTTAAAGTTCTGGAGGCAAGTTCAAACAGGTTTTACAGGGCTAAAATCAAAGTCTGCACTCCTTCAGGAGGCCCTAGGGGAAAATTCATTCATTGTCTACTCCAGCTTCTTAGAAGCTGTCCCACATTCCTTGGCTCCTAGCCATATCATCATGACCTCTGCTTCCACTGTCACATCTCTTTCTAAAATTGACACTCCTGTCTCCCTCTTACAAGGCTCTATGTGATCACATTGGGCCCACCCAGATAATCCAGAAAAATCAACCTGTCTCCAGAGTTTCTTCTGCCATGCAAGGTAATATATTCACAGGTTTATAAGATTAAGATGTAGATATCTTTAGGACACCATTATTCTGCCTACCACATTAGTCATAACCTAAGGCTAATAATTTCAGGTAGGTTTTGACTTACTTCTCCCATAGTATTCAATGTGATTCATTTTCTTCCTGCCCTACGGCTTCGTTAAAGCCATGAAGTGAGACAACACTGGGAACCCACTTGACAGGCTCTTGTTTGCAGCCCTAAAACGGGAGAGGGAAGGAGAAAGAATTTACACCCTACCGAGGCAATCATCAACTTATGGAGAAGAACACATGATACAGTTTACGCTCGTCCATCCCTGAATAGATAATTTGAAAAGCATCTAGATCCTCAGAAATTCCCACTGGGATTAAGCCCTAATTGCCACATAAATTAATAACTCAATAACACAGTCTTCTTTTTTTTTTTTTTTTTTTTTTGGTAGGGGGTGTGGGGGGTGGTAATTGGGTTTATTTATTTATTTAGTGGAGGTACTAGGAATTGAGGCCAGGACCTCGTGCCCTGGCATGCACTCTACCACTGAGCTATATACCCTCCCCCTTAATAACACAGTCTTGTATTGGCTTTTCTTCTTTTATTTCATTCACCCTGGTCTCTCGCTCTTGATACCCCAGATCACCTGCCAAATAAATTACCTGCACACAACTACTTGCTTTTAAATTGTACTTTAAGGAAATCTACTTCAGGATGACACCTGCACCCCAATGTTCATAGCAGCACTATTTACAACAGCCAAAACATGGAAACAGCCTAAATGTCCATCAACAGGTGACTGGATAAAGAGATGTGGTATATTTATACAATGGAATACTATCAGCCATAAAAACCGACAACATAATGCCATTTGCAGCAATATGGATGCTCCTGGAGAATGTCATTCTAAGTGAAGTAAGCCAGAAAGAGAAAGAAAAATACCATATGAGAGCGCTCATATGTGGAATCTAAAAAACAAAAACAAACAAACAAACAAAAACAAAGTGTAAATACAGGACAGAAATAGACTCACAGACAGAGAATACAGACTTGTGGTTACCAGAGGGGTGGAGGGTGGGAAGGGATAGACTGGGATTTCAAAATTGTAGAATAGATAAACAAGATTACACTGTATAGATAGCACAGGGAAATATACACAAAATGTTATGATAACTCACAGAGAAAAAAATGTGACAATGAGTGTGTATATGTCCATGAATGACTGAAAAATTGTGCTGAACACTGGAATTTGACACAACATTGTAAAATGATTATAAATCAATAAAAAATGTTAAAAAAAATTGTACTTTACGGAAGAGGATGGGGAAGAAACCTGGTAAAGATAATCAGGTAAAGAGTTTTAGACACAGAAAATGGAAACACGATTTAATAAAATGAAAGGTATACACACAGGAGAGCGTCTGATGTTGACATTATCACTGTATAACTTTGAGTCAAATCTCTTAGCTTCTCTATTTTATCAACTGTAAATGAATGGTTTGACTTCCATGACTCTTAGTTCTTTTCAGCTCTAAACTTTTATGATACAACAAACAACACGATGGACTGGTGAAAGGGGACAGCAGAAAGGCAGAGTTGTGAGATTATCACCAAAGAGGCCAGCCAAGTAAACTGTGAACTAAGCTAGTCAGAAGGTAATGTAGTATGGATTCAAAAAGCCATAGAGAAATCAGATCCCTCATACACTGCTGGTGGAAATGTAAAATGGTATAGCCACTTTGGAAAACAGTTTGGCAGTTCCTCAAAAGGCTAAACATAGCTACCAGATAACCCAGCAATTCCATTCCTGGTTATATAAGCAAGAGAAATGAAAACATGTATTCACTAAAAATTAATAAAATGAAGTTGAACCCCTACCTTACACCATATACTAAACAGATCAAAGACCTAAATGGACGAGCTAAAAACCATAAAACTCTTAGAAAAAAAAAAAAAACAGGGCAAAAGCTTCACATTAGCCTTGGCAATAATTTCTTGGATTTAACACCAAAAGCACAGGCAACAAAAGAAAAATTAGATAAACTGGATTTTATCAAAATTAAACTCTTTTGTGTGCCAAAGGACAATACCATGGAATGGGAAATAATATTTGCAAGTCACATATCCAATAAGGAATTGATATCCAGAATATATAAAGAACACTGACAATTCAACAGCGAAAAAACCAACCCAATTAAAAAATGGGAAAAGAATTTGAATAGACATTTCTCCAAAGAAGATATACAATTGGCCAATAAGCACAAGAAAAGATGCTCAACATCACTAATCATTAGGAAAATGCAAATCAAAACCATAATGATATAACACCTCACACTCATTAGGGTAGCTAATCCTATAAAAAAAAAAAGCAGAAAATAACAAGTATTGGTGAAGACGTGGAGAAATTAGAACCCTTGCGCATTACTGGGAGGAATGTAAAATGGTGCAGCCACTGTGAAAAACAGTTTGGATTCCTCAAAAACTTAAAAATATAATCAAGCAACTCTACTACTGGGTATACATCTAAAATAAGTAAAAGCAGGGTCTTAAATAGATATTTGCATACCAAGCAGTGCCTTTCCAAGCAGGTCCTAAGAAAACTGAGTTTCCTATCAGCATAGACACAGCCCTGTGCTTTCCTGAATTTGAACCCCTGGTACACCTTAAGGAGACTGAGTTCTGTTTAGCCTAGATGCTGAGATTCTGGGTTACCAAAGCCCAAGCCCACCATATTCATTGCAGCATTATTCACAATAACCAAAAAGCAGAAGCAAACAGCGTCCATCAACAGATGAAAGCATAAATAAAATGTGATATATACAATCAATGGAATATTACCAGCCTTAAAAAGGACATGCTACAATGTGAAAACATTATGCTAAGTGAAATAAGCCAATCACAAAAGGACAAATATTGTGTGATTCTGCTTAAATAAAGTTCCTAGAGAGATCAAATACATAGAGACTGAAGGCAGAATGGTGGTTGCAAGGGGCTGCAGGATGGGCAAATAAGACTTTAGTGTTTTATGGGTACAGAATTTCAGCTGAGGAAGCTGAAAAAGTTCTGGAAACAGCTGGTGGTGATGGCTGCACAACAGGGTGAATATACTTAAAGCCATAAAATATATACTTAAAAATGGTTAAAATGGTAAATTTTATATTACGTATATTTTACCACAATAAAAACAATCTATACATGAATATCCATAGCAGTATCATTCACAATAGTTAAAAGGGAGAAACAATCCAAATGTCCATCAACTGATAAATGGATAAATCTGGCATATCCATGCAATGGAATATTATTCAGCAATAATAATAATAAAGTACTAATACATGTTAAGATTAAAAAAATGGTTGTGCAATAATGAGGGGTTACAAATGGATGAACCTTAAAAATTTATGCTAACTGAAGAAGCCAACAAAGGGCTACATATTATTTGATTCCCTTTATGTGAAATGTCCAGAATGAACAAATCTATAGAGACAGAAGTACATTAATAGCTGTCTAGGAGGACAGAGGGTAGGGGAAGTCAGAGGGTGATAACTAACAGGATTGGGGTTTCTTTTGTGGGTGGTGTAAATGTTCTATGTGGTGATGGTTGCAAAACTATCTGAAAAGTACTAAAAGCTACTGAATTGTACACTTTATCTTGAGGTTGTTGTTTTTTTTTTTTTAATTTCCTCTGATTTCATTGTTGACCCACCAGTTTTTCAGTAGCATGTCGTTTAGTCTCCATGTAATTGTTTTTCTCATTTATCTTTCTGTGGTTGATTACAGAACTGCATACTTTAAAATGGGTGAATTGTATGTATGTGAATTATATTTCAATGAAAATTTTTTTAAAAAGCCAACAAGACCTAGTGACTGAATGGAACTGTAAAATGAAGCAAAAGGATAAATAAAAGATTAACTAGAAAAGAGTAGAAACATCAGTTTGAATTCTTGCTCTGAGATTTATTATGTGTGACTTTGAGCAACTTAACTCAACCTCTCTGTGCTTTGGTAACACCTACTTACAGGGTTGTTGTGAATATTAAACAAAATAATATGTAAAACACTTAGTACAGTGCCTGCTACATAATTGCCTTCCCTGCACTATTCCTCCTACCTCATGCTAAAAATTACATCACCAATTGTATGGACATATAAAATCAATGACAGTTATATCCAAATTTTATGATAAAGAAATTATGTCTGTTACAGGTAGCAAATAATCTAAAAGTCACAAATTATATGCTACTGGAAAAGCAATTTTCAACTGCTAATTCAAGCTGAAACCAGAGGCAAAGGCAAAGATAAACTTTAGAACCTCTATTCACCAATTATCTCTCAGCTTCTTTTTCTCTTCCCTTCCATTTTTAAACACTTCTTTCCTTACCTCCCCATCTTCTTTACCTTACCCTTTATTCCAAACTACTGCTCTTGATCATGAGAAAACAACAAGTGTTTTTTTCCCCATTATAATATATGTTAAGACGGAAAAACAAAAGATTGGTCTAAGACAACCAAACTCTCCCCAGCTAACCTGCCAAAGTTCCCTAAAGAAAAAGATAACGAAAAGGAATGCAGGAAAGCTCCCACTTTCCCTTGTGTTAATGGCTCTCTTACTTTATGATCTGGAGACAGAATCCTGTGGCATCTACAAAAAGGAACTGGAATTTCTGCATACTACCTAAAACTGAGTCCCAATACCAAAAGTCAAATGCTCTAAGCAGTTAGTACAACTTGACATACTAAACTACACTTCCATTTAAAATAGAAATGTTAAATAAGAATTTAACCTCAGCCTATTTTAAAGGACAATGCCTTTCAAAGGAGCACCTGCATCATAATGCTTCTGAAATAAGATTCAGTAAAAGGATGTGGTTAACAAGCATGAACAGATGAACTGCCATTGTACTGCTATGATTTTGTATACTTTCAGATCAGAAAATTTCTACTAAAAACACTTCAAAATAAATTCATAAATGTTATCTCTATATAGGCTTTTAGTATAATTCTAACTCACTGTAACATTTAAAAAGACTATATCTCTATAGAAAAGATGCCACAGCAAGCCCAGAAGCTTTTCTCCCTCTACGAAGTCCTTAATGCCTCCCTCATGCCTAATTGTATTGTTTCATTATATTTCACTTCAAAACGTTTACTGGACACTTATTGCACAGAGAAAGTACACTAAGTCCTTTTAATACAATAACTTTTCAGCTTTATACGTTTATTTCTGCTTCAGTTTGTAAGTTAGCCCAGGAGATTCCCCAAACAAACGCGATGGTGGTAGATATGATATATCATTTAGTAGCGGTAAAGGAGTTGGAGGAGGAGCAATTCCCATGGGTAGAGGTGGTACTGGTAGAGCTGGTGGTGGGGATGTCCCTCCAACTGCCTGTGGATGCAGTAGAAGTGGTCCTGGAATTTAAGAGCAATCTGTGAGTCCATACTCCTGGATTTCATGCTGGAATTCTGTTTCAAGGTCTTTGAATTTTTACTCTTATTTTTGCGGCTTGTCTTGAGTTTACAGTTGGGTTCTGAATTCTTCATTTTTCTGCAATGATGACCACTATTAGAAGTGCAAAATCAGTGTCTGATTCTTGTTTGTGCTTAACTCTGAGTCCACACCAAGGGAGTGCACGAGCTGTTGATCATGTGCTTTGATTTTCTTAAGAAACTGTGACCATCCTGCTGAGGTTCCTTCTTTATGTTTCCAGTTGAAGAGGATCTTTTTTGCTAGGTTCCAGTTTTTTGTGGTTTTTTTTTTTTTTTTTTTTCATGGTTGTTCAGTAGTCAGTTGTCGTTTTGTTACAGTCATGAGGAGAGGCGAGCTCGTGGTCCTCCTACTTCACCATCCTGACCTTGGCTGAGGCCGCATGCCAGTAGGGAAGTCCGCACCGATCTTCATGCGGGGCTGCCAGGACTCAATACAATATGCTAATAATCCCCACAGCAACCTTATGAGGCAGATACTAATATCGCCACTTTATAACCTTCAGGGAAGGTAACATTTCAGAACCTTCAAATGCATATCATAAAGAATAGCCACACTAGCAGCAGCCAAGTTAATCATCCCTCTTTCCTGAAACTCTTTGCTGGTTTCCTTAACCCTGTATTAAACTGGTTCTTCTCCTCCCTCTCTACCTACTCCTGGTTTACACGTCTGGCTTCTCTTTTTTCCCCCCCCTTGCTCTTCTCAGTATATGCCCTCTCTCAGTAGATCATTCATTTTTATGGCTTCATCTTATCACCTTGGCCAGCTGACTCCCAAATCTATAATTCCAATTATGTTTTCTAATCCATCCTACTGTTCCTCAACACTTCTACTTGAAAGTCTTGCTATCACTTCAAACTCAACTTGCATCAATGCCAACTCATCGTTATCACCAAAAGCCAACTCTTCTATCTTCTTTACTCGTCTGTTAATTACAAACCACTATCATCTCTTTCACCCAGACCCCCTTGAATCTGTACACAGCAATTTGCGTTGGTTTTTCCTTTGTTTCTTGTCCATCCTTTCCTGTTCTGCTGACACTGTCACCACTAAAACCCAAGCCCTCAGCAATGCACCTAAGTTACCATAAGAGCTCTTGGTTATAATTCACTCTGGTCTCTCCATTGTAGTCTGTTCTGTATAAGTTATTCACTCACACGATACATTAACTGAATGACTACTGTGTGCTAAGCATTGGCTGGGTGCTGCAGGATATAACATTGAGAAAGACATCTTCTAACAAAGGACACAGGTAAAGCAAACAAAAATTTTTCTCAAACAAAATAATTACAGATTGTGATAAATGCTGGGATAGATATAAACACAGTGCAATCACAGAGGACAGAGAAGAAAACGGTTATTTTTGTTAGGGATTTTAGTTAGAGATGGATTTTAAGCTGATATATGAGGATGAAAAGGAGGCAATCATGTAAATATTTAAAGTAGAGTGCTCCGAGAAAAGGAAACTGCAAAACACATAGGTTCTAGCAGGAAAAACTGGCATATTATGAGAAATGACCTAGTCTAATGTGACTTGAAAATAATAAGAGGGAAAGTGGTACAAAATAAGGCTGAAACTGACATAAGCTAATTTTATTCTATGAGTAATAAGAAGTCATTAAAGGATTTTAAGCAGGGGAGTTCTAATCTAATACACACTGTGACAGAGACTGCTAGTGCTCATTATTATCTGTGTTCTTCTCTCTTTCATTAGCACACTGCTATTCGACATTTCCCAGACACCTCTGTAGTTAGGTGGGATCATGAGACTCAGTTCCGACCAGTGGAATGTGGGTGAAAGTGATATATGTCACTTTAAGAGTGGGCCCTAAAATCTTCCTCCATACTTGCTTCCATTTTCAAGACAACTTCAAAAGCCATATTGTGATGACAGTGATAACACAAAAAGATAGAGGACCTGTGCACCTGAATTTTTATATGAAGCAGAGGTATTGCCACCCTACTCCATTATACATATACACTGGATTGACATAAGAAAATAATACAAACTTCCATTGTGTTAGCCACTAAGATCTGTTGCTTATTAGAGTGGTAGCGTATCATGACTAATACAGAAATCTTGAATACCTTTCTCTGACTGCTGTGTGAAGAATTAGTTAAAAGGAAAGAAAACAGTAGGAATACAAAGACTAGTTAAGACTCAACAATAACAACAACAACAACAAAAATCAATTAAAAAACACAGGACTCAAATAGACATTTCTCCAAAGATATACAAATTGCCAACAAGCATAAAAAAGGATACTCAACATCACTAATCTTTAGGAAAACAAAAATCAAAACCACAATGAGATATCATCTCACATCCATTAGGATAGCTACTTTCAAGGAAAGAGGGAAGGAAGGAAGGGAGGAAGGAATGGTAGTTCCTCAAAAGAAGTATAGCAGTTCCTCAAAAAATTAAACTAGAGAACTACCAAATGGTCCAGCAATTTCTGAAAGCAGAGACTTGAACAGGTATTTGTACATCCATGTTTATGGCAACATTAATCATAATAGCTAAAAGTGGAAGCAGCCAAGTATGTATCAACAGATGAATGGATAAACAAAATGTGGTAGATATATTCAATAGAATATTACTAGCCTTAAAAAAGGAGGACATTTTGACACATGCGACAGCATGGATGAACCTTGAGGACATTAAGCTAATTGAAATAAAAGAGTCATAAAAAGACAAATACCAGTGATTCCACTTACATGAGGTACCTAGAACAAACAAATTTATAGAAACAGAAAGTAGGATGGTGATTGCCAGGGGCTGGGGAAATGGGAGAATGGGGAGTTGTTTAATAAGGGCAAAGTTTCAATTTTGTAAGATGAAAAAGTTCTGGAGATTGGGTGCACAACAATGGGATTATACTTAACAATACTGAACTATAGACACTTAAAAATGTTATGTTATGTGTATTTTACCACAATTTTTAAAAAGACTAGTTAACATAAATGTGTTAATACACTACACTGTATATCTGAAACTAATAAAATATTTTATGTCATTCATATCTCAAATAAATAACGACAGGATTCCAAGTGAAAAGATGATGGTGGCTTGGTAGCCGACTTGAGTGGTATGGTGACCACGTAGACAGAGACTAGAAGAATTCAAGATATATTGCAAGTTAGAAGAGACAGGATAAACTGGAATTGTGAGAGGAAAGGAATCAGGTATGACACCTGGCTTTTAGCTAATGGGTGAATGGCAATACCATTTAACAAAATGAAAAAGACTGAATAATGGATTAATGAAGGGGAGTGAAGGGGGCAGTTTAAAAGTAAGAGAATCAAGAATTCATTTTGATTGTTTTAAGTTCAAAATACCTATGAGATATACAAGATATACAATATCAAGGAAACAGACTGATAAATGTGGCATATTGTATTTTCTAAAGATGACTGAAAGAACATCTTCAATACTGCGTGTTTTTCTTCCTATATTATTTAGACACCACCTCTTAATGAGGGGACAGTCAATTTCCCTTCTCTTGAATACGGGCAGGCTTATCACTATGCAGAAGTAAAGCTATGCAACTTCCAAGGCTGTCACAAAAGCTGAACACCCTTAAGAGAATTGTTTTTGGAACCTAGCCATCATGCTATGACAAAGCCCAAGCAATCTATGTAGAAATCCACATGGAGAGGGACGAAGGCCCCCAACTCACAGCCAGCCAAGGAGCTCCCAGTCAACTGTTAACAACCACTTGTCAGCAATATGAGTAAGCCACCCTAGACGATACCACATGGAACAGAGACAAGGCCTCTCCACCCAAGTCCTGCCCAAATGCAGATCTATGAGCAAAAGAAAAATGTTTAATGTTTTAAACCACTCAGTTTTGAAGTTTTTACACAGTAATAGATAATGGATACAATATATAACTCTGGAACTCAGAGAAGAGGTCTTGTGTAGAAACATAAATTTGTGAATCAGCCATATATCAATATATTTAAAATCACAGGATTAAACAGGATCACCCAAGGAAGAGATCAAGAGAAAAAATAATTTCAAAATAAAGCTCTAAGTCCAATATAAAAAACTAAGCATACAAAAGACATCACTAATTAACTCTGAATTCTTCATCAATTGCCTAAATAAAGAGATAGAAACATCAGACATTCTGTTAGTTTCACTGCCATACAATTACCAGGGCATTCTCATCTGCTCAAATCCAGACTAACTACTCTTTAACTTGATAATCAGTCAGCATTCAGAGAATCCCTTAGGGATCCCCCTTGTCTCTCTAAAATTTGATTTCCTTGTTCCTATATTGTTCACTTCCTTCTTTCATTGAAGTTTACTCCCTCCTTTAGGTGGGTGGAGCAAATCACACAATAGCTTTCAGAGAAGACAGTGAGGAAGAAAAATTTCTGGACAGCTCACATGTCTTAAAATGTCTGTATGTTATACTTGTACTTAATGATCTGACTGGGTAAGGAAATCTAGCTTGGAAATCATTTTCCCTCAGAATTTGAGGGCATTGCTCACTGTCTTCTAGATTGTTGCAGGTAAGAATATTTAATCTCTGTACTGTGACCCACTTCCCCTACTCTGGAAATTTATAGATCCTCTTTGTCCCACGTATTCCAAAATTTCACAATGACATTCAGTGTCTGTGTGTATTGGTTATTAAGCTATTGTCCCAGACTTCAAACCTACTCTTCTCTACTGTGCTTTGTAATATTGAGGGGCTGGAACCCTACAAATCACACTTCTTTTCTATCTGGCTTCCTGTTAGACTCTGCCAAAAAGGGACACTAGAAAGACACTGGAAGACTGAAGGAGGGAACAGGGAGATACTCCTTCAGCTCAGCATCAATCTTCACTCTGGCAATAGCAATGGTTCCAGTATCAGCAATTGGTTCCAGTTAGCAATTTTTTGCTTTTGTGTTTTTCCTATCATTCCCAGACTAGTCTTACCAAGTCTCCTAAAATACCTTTTCTTCCTGAGCAGGCAGCAACTCCTGAGAATTTTGGGTTTCAGTTACTCAGAGCCACTTTTTAAGCTTCTAAATTCTAATAATCCCAATCTCTTCTCTTTGTTCTCCCAATCCTAGGGGCTAGTAATTACTTCCTACAGTTACTATCTTTGTGATAACTCAGTGTTCTCTTACTGCCTTTTCAGTTCTCCAATTATCTAGTCTATTAGTTTTTGAGGGCGGCTATAACAAATTAACACAAACTGGGTTGGCTTAGAACAGAAATCCATCTCACAGTTCTAGAGGCCACAAGTCTGAAATCAAAGTACTGGCCATTATCTGTCTGAAGGCATCACTAAGGATCTGTTTCAGACCTGTCTTCTAGCTTCTGGTAGCCTCAAGCATTCCTTGGCTTGTAGATGGTCATCTTCCCTCTGTGTATGCCTGTGTCCAAATTTATGTCTAAATTACCCCACTGTTTTCAAAGAACATCAGTCATATTGGCTTAAGAGGACACTCCAACGACTTGACTTTAACTTGATTACCTCTGTAAAGACACTATGTCCAAACAAGATCACATTCTGAGGTATCGCGGTTAGGACTTTAACGTATCTTTTTGGGGGGGACACAACTCAACTCGTAACATCTGGCTAAACAGTTCTTTACATTATAAAATTCTGTTATAAGTGGTATGGTCTCCATTTTTCTGACTAGACCTTGATTCAAACCATATTTATCTATTTTCATCCATTTTCCTTGAGTACCCAGAGAGCCTCTCAAATGCAAAATGATGTTCCTCAACTCTGGATATTTTTCTTGAATATTTCACTAATATTTCCTCTCCACTATTTTCTCTGTTCTCTCTTGCCCTCACTTCTGTTACTTGGAAGTTATCTCCTAGACTGATCTTTGAATTTTATTTTTTTTAACCTGTTTTTTTCCATCTTTTCCTCTACCTTATGCAAGGTCTCCTTTACTTTAACTTCCATTCTTCTATTCTTTCTTGCTATTTTCCTCTAATTTTCAAGAGCTCTTTTTTATTTCCTCCAAATTCTTTTTTTCTATTTTGTTTTGGTCTCTTCAATAAAAGCTTTCCTCATGAATCTGGTGATCCTTGACTGTCTGTTCATATTTAAAAGTAGGGCCCTAAAAACTGTGAATAATTTAGAGTTCTTCTCCTTGGGCTACCAAGTGAAGCATCCTCTAACTTCCTACTTGATTGTCAGGATTTGGGGATCCCAGTAGGAGAATGGACCTCACTGAAGGTCCTAACATTGAACACATTCACTTAATCAAGGTGTTTTCTGTAGGACACCTGGCCTTCAATTACATCTAGTATCCACCCCTCTCTAAGAGACACTGTTATTTTGTTCACTGCAGAGGATAAATCTTCAGTCTTCTGCTGAGGCAGTAAAGAGTGCAGTCACTTAACTACACAAATTGACAGAGATCTAGGCTCATGCTGCCTTTATTTATTTATTTTTGGGTAATAGATTACTGAGCTATAACTCAAAATACTATATAACTGACCCATTTAAAGCATATGGTTCAACGGATTTCAGTATATTCACAGTTGTGCAACCATCATCACCATCGTTTTAGAACATTTCATCAGCACGAAAAAGAAACCCTACACCCTTGAGCAGTCATTTCCCATTTCCCTCTAACCTCCCCTATTTCCAGCCCTAGGCAACCACTAATTTACTGTGTCTCTACAGATTTGCATTTTCTGGACATTTCATACAAATGGAATCATATGTGGTCTTTTGTGACTGGCTTCTTTCATATAAACATATTGTCAAGGTTCATCATGTTATAACATGTATGAGCAGTTTATTCCTTTTTATTGCAATATGTGTTTTATTTATCCATTTATCAGTTGATGACACTTGGGTTGTTTCTACTTTTTGGCTATTATGATTGATTGAGATGGCTTCTTAAACAGGCTTCCAACCAAGTCTTCTATTTTTAGCATCATTCTCATCCTTTCTTCTATAAAAATACCTGATGCTGCCAATTCTGGAGCCTGAGGATTCTTATCCATTTTCCCTACTGCCAGTTTAGATTGAACATTCTGAAGTCTACTAAGATGTTTCTATCAGTCTGCTGCTTTCCAGCTTCCATATTTTATTGCTTCTTTCATTTTCTTTACCTGTGTAGCTTAAATCTTTAAAAAAAAATATCCTATATGATCACCTTGGTAGGCTTTGGAGGGGAATAAAAGTAAATGTATTTTTTACTCATCCATCTTCACACAGTTCTTTCAATTATTTTTAGTCTTTATTCTAACATATGCATTTTAAGGCTATAAACTTTCCTTTCAGCATGGCTCACCTGGATCCCTTAAGTTGTGTAATATTTTCATCGTTCAGTTCAAAACAGTTTAATGTTATTTCTTCTTTACTCCCTGGGTTACTTAGGAGTATACTGGTTAGTTTCCAAACAGCTGACAATTTTCTAGTTATTTTTGTAACTGATTTCTGGTACAATTCCAACATGTCAGAGCACGCATGCTAGAACTAATTATGTCCATCTTTTGTATGGTCCAGCACATGTCAATTTGGGGGAAATTTCCATAGACCTTTAAAAATATACTCTGCAGGTACTGGGTGAAATGTTCTATACATGTAATTACTCATTTATTAATTATGCTGTTCCAATCTTCTCTTTTGACTTTTCTGTCTTGTTGCTCTACTAATTACTCATAGAGTTATGCTAAAATATCCCAAATTATGGTTATGGATTTGTCTGATTCTCCTTTTAGTTCTGTCAGTTTTTTACCTACCAGGTTGGCAAAAATCAGAATGATAATGCAAAGTTAAGGACACTATCTGCTGGTAAAGGTATAAATTGGTATGTTTTTTCTGAATAGTAGTTTGACAAGTTAGCAACATTTAAAATATCTATCTTTGTATTCTTTTACATCTAGAAATTGATTCTAAAGCTCTTAATGTGTGCCAAGCACTGCTTAGCAGTTAAATGGATTCACAAATTCCCATTTAAATCTTATAATAATCCTTTGATTAGGTATCAACCCCATATTACAGATGAGAAAAATGAGGCTTATAGAGACGTAAGCCCAAACAAATAGCAATAAAGTCTATACTGGAATCTAAGTTGTATATACACACACACATGTATACATATACATGTATATTACTGCCTGGAACAGCTTCTTGCTTAGAGCCAATTTATTTTGCCAGTTACGATATACCAACTACAGACAGAGCTAATGAAAACGTCTCATTTAAAATGGCCTGTTCTCAGTATGACAACTGCCCCATTCTTCAAAGTATATGCACTTATGTTCTGCACTTAGATAACAAGATAAACAGCAATGCATACAAACATTATGTGTTCTATGATTTATTTCTTCAATATTTTGCTTTGCTTACTTTTTGAGATTTTACATTAAAAATATCTCATATCTCTAATAAGTCTATCCTACCAATTCTTAGTCATAACTTCCATGAAATGAACTAGACTAAATTAAAGCAAACAGCTTCAGGAAGTTCCAAGACTGTAAACTGAAGCTTGCACGGGAGTCAAAGTAGTAGTAGTCTAGAAGCTTTATCAAAGGAAATCAGAACCATTACAATAAGAACAAGGTAGGCAAACCTTTCCTTTAAAGGGCCAGATTGTAAATATTTTAGTCTTTATGGTCCACACTCAGTCTGTCACATATTATTCTTTTTTTTTTTTAACAATCTTTAAAAACGTAAAAACATTCTTAGCTGAGGGCAGTACAAATAGGGTTTCTGAGGAGTACCAATTAAAATAGTGAATTTCATAAAGTTTCTTTAAAAAGGAATTAACACAGAAAGCAAAACATACAGGAAAGCAAACAACAGCAACAAACTTACAGAAGCTAAAAGACAGGTGGACAACTGGTAACTAACTCAATGAATTCCATGAGCTGAAAAACCCCATTTATACCTCACAATCCTCAAAAGATTCAGGAACTGGCAGCACCTGGTACTGCTGAAACTGCGAGGAGGAGTGAAAGCTAGGAAGGAGTTAATTCCTCAGACATTTCCGTCCCAAATATTACTGACTGGCTGGCTATTTCACTCTGAACTAGGAGCCACTAGATATAACTAACAATCTACATACCCTACCAAAAGTGGAGGAATGAGAAATCCAGTTCATCACCAAAAAAACCAACCAACCAACCAACAAACAAAAAACTGGTGGCCAAACCTTCAGCCCTCAAGCAGATAGTTTTCCTTCATGAACCTGACCCAAGAGGAAATCACCTCCTGGACATTAATCAGGGTTTTCTCAAAAAAATGGTTCACTTGGACCACCACACAAAGAAGTTCAAAGTCTTTTAAGTCCCTATCAATTCAGACTTTCACTCACTAGATAACATCCAAGGAGTACTGACACATGAAGTAAGCCTCTAACAAAAGTTAGAGATCAATTTAGAAGGAACAGAATCTAAAAAAAGAAAAAAGATTTTAAAAAAAGTAATTTACAGCCTCAGAAATTAGAGAAGACGGTGCTTCACTGACACAATAACAAGATGTTCTCTATAATAGAGAATTTTTAAGAGAACAAAAAGAACTCTTGGGAAATCAAAATCTTGACAGTAAAAATGAAAAATTCAACCAGAAAGCTTAGAAAATAAAGTTAAGGAAACCTCTTTTAAAATAGAGCAAAACAGACTAGGAGGTGAAAAGTAAGAGAGAAAAGGTAGTATTAGAGGACTAGTCTAAGAGAGCCAAACAAATAACAGAAGTTTCAGAGAAACAAAGGGGAGGAGAGGAAACCACCGTTATGGACTGAACTATGTCCCCTCAAATTTCACATGCTGAAGCCCTACCCCCCAATGTGACTGTATCCGGAGATATGGCCTTTAGGAGATAATTATGGTTAAATGAGGTAATAATGGTGGGGCCCTAATTCAACAGGACTGGTATCCTCCTAAGAGGAGGAAAGATACAGCTCTTTCCACAGAAAGCCTTGTAAGTAAAAAGGTGGCTGTCTACAAGCCAAGAAGAGAATTCATCAGAAACCAATCCTGATGGCACCTTGATCTTGGACTTCTAGCCTCCAAAACTGGGAGAAAATTAGTATCTGCTATTTAAACCACACAGTCTGTGGTATTTTTAATAGCAGCCCTAGCAGATTAATCTAATCATCAATGAAAAAATTCAAGAAAATTTCCCAGAACTAATGAACATAATTTTGCAGATTTGGAGGACACAACAAATACTATCAAGGGAAACACACAAAAATAGATGTATGCCAAGTCACAAGCTAATGAAATGTACAAAATTCCAGAAAGGCAAAAACATTACAATCAGGAATCAGAATGTCTCCAGAATTCTTGAAAGGATTACAAGTTAGAAAATAATAGAAAGATGCCTTCAGAATTCAGATGTGAAGTTATTTTCAACCTGGAACTCATTCACAACCAACCAAATCAGTGAAAAAAAAAAATTTTTTTTTAAGTTTTTATTAATGCAAGATCTCAAACTTTCACAGGAATCTACTGTGGGATAGAGGCCAAATCAATAAAAAAGAATTAAATGATTCACAGGAAATAAGAGATTAAAGGCAAAGGGAGTCACTAGTTTTACAGTAAAGGGAGAAATCCCAAGAAACTACTATGGACCAGCCAGAGAACTGGTTCAATCAGGTTCAAAAACTAATAGACAAAAACAGGAATTCTACACAACACACACACACACACACACACACGCACACATACTCAAAAGAAATGAGGGTGTCTGTGCACTAAAAGACTTGTAAGTAAATGTTCATAGCTGCTTTATTCACAACAGCTAAAAAACTGGAAATAAATCAAATATTCATTAATGCTGATTTTTTAAAGTTATATTTCATCCAACAAAATACCATCATCAGTAAAAAAGACCAACTACTGCTGCACCCAATATCACAGATGAATCTTACATAGAACATTATGTTCAATGTTAAGTAATAGTAGCCATCCACAGAAGAGTATATACTGTATGGTTCCACTTATATTAAGAACAGACCAAAACAACCTATGGTGATGCAGGTCAAAATAGTGATTACTTTGCAGGGCAGGAGATACAGATTGCGAGGAGGCATGAGAGAGCCTTCTGGAGCACTGGGAACATTCTACACCTGATCTGGGTGATAGGTGATATGATGTCTACAAATGTAAAAATTCATTGAGGTACACTTTGAAATTTGGGCACTTTTCAGTTAAAAAAAAATTAATGAATACTTTCTCAAAACAAGGTTTTAAAGAAATTAATGGGATTTTCAATTGGATCCCACAACAGAAACTAATGAAAAGGAAAATTTTCTAAGGCCTTATACACAAAGATCTTTATTTCAAAGTTATTTACAATATGAAAAAAACTGGAAATAACACTTAAATGAGTGCCATGCAAATTCTGGATTTCTCTGGTGCGGGAGAGAATATATTATTTGGTGTCTGTTACTAGCAGCCAAACTTAATACTTAGTAACCCAAGGAAGCCATCTGCCACAGAGAAGAGCATGTTCACAGGCTCCAAGGCAAAAAAAGAGCTTGGCTATTCAAGGACCAAAAAGTAGCCTAAAAGAAAAAGAAAATGGCAAGAGATGCAGCTAGAAGTTGGTAAAACCAAATCACGGAAGGCTTTATAGGTCTTTTTAAGAACAGGGAAAAGAAACGTGAAAAAAAAATAGAAAAATTAAAGTAACTGACTTTCTAGGGCAGCAGAATTCTGGAAGGGAAAGGTTGTACAGGAAGCATTCTAAATGCTTCTAAAAATAAAAATGTTATTTAAAAAACATATAGTATCTGGAAGTGATTATTTCCAAAAAATTTTCCAATGCCTTATTTAATTAATAAAACATTTTTATAATATAGTTAGAATACTCAAAAAGTACAAGTAATATTAAATTTTGTTTATATTATTTGAATTGATCTAAATGCAACATGATTTCAAAGCATCTACTAAAAGTTCTGGAAGGCTGATTCCTTAATTTAAAAAAAAAGCTTTTTAGATGTATCCATTTTTAAAAAAGATTTCCCCAAGCCATATTCTCACTGCTTTATTCAATTGGTCTGTTTGAACAAAAGCAGAAATCATTCATATCATACTTAGCCAATTCAGTACTTCTTAAGTACAATTTAAGGAATAAAGAATAAGAGCATCTGTGTTTCAACAGTTTATTTTAGCAGGTATTTATTTAAACAAAAATAAGCCATTATAAATAAACACAAGCTTTTAAAAGTAGCTTCTAATCTGTTTCAGACCAAAAAAGTAAAGCATACCCTCCAGAAATATTTCACCTGATAGTTTTCTACGCTACCTTTGTTACACCATTCAACTCTTGTTATATAAATGTAAGAAAAATACCAAGGAAACCCTACGCTGCTGGTATTAAGAGAAACTTTAGAGTTAAGAGGGGAAAAAACATGAAGAATAAATATATAAAAGCTCTCTAATTCCCCAAATGGAACAAATGGTTTTCAGAATGTTTTGCTCAATAAGCAGACTGCTCAACAATCTGGTTCTTGACAGATGAACAAAATGACAAAATTGCAAAATGTAAAAGTGTACTGTTCTACCAAAAAGAGAAAAAACATTTAGTTATATGAATAAACTTAGTTATGTGATAAGTAATACACTGTTCACATCTACTTTAAAGGCTTCCAACGATTCAGTTTCTTCATCAAAACTAAACTCCAAACTAAACTCTAGCAGTAAAACTTGTAAGAGATTCACTCACTTTTTAGTGGGTCATAGGATTCAACTGTAGACACGATATTATTTTTGTTAATACATTCTAGTTAGAAAAAGACTTTACAGTAGACTTTAAATCATTGTTTCAATGACTCAAACAATGCAAGGCACGAAGGTTCCTCTGATCTTATACAGAAGTTTTGAATCTACATGAGAAGGCGTTAATACACAAAATGCAAAGTAATGTGAAGCAAACAACACAAAATGACATTGCAAGAAATGAAAAAGTATAGTTTCATAAAGAATATATTGAAATTTTTTTTTTTAAAAGAATACACGGAACTTGAGTTAGAAGTCAAGTCAGAAATCAAGATTTGAATCTCAGGTCTGCTATCATCACTAGTGAGTGAATTTAACTAAGTTAGTCTGGATGGATTACATTTTCTTTATCTATTAAACAGAATGCTGGGTTCCAATATTCCCACAACACTGTTCCATGGTATTATGAGACAAGCCCACATAAGATAAAAAACCAAAGGAATGATAAAACAGTAAGAGCTACAGATTCAAAGGAAAGCAACAACACAGGGTACAGAAAGATCTGGAAGGCTGCCCTAGAGGACCAAAAATGAAACTTCAACAAAATTCGACTTTATCTGCTGCTTAATTTAAGGAGGAAAATTCCTTTTAAAGAACAGGCACGCTATGTACAGGCAGTAAAGTCTCAACAAATATGAAGATAGAAAAATACAAAGTCTCAATGAGAAGTGATTGATTTGGTTAGGGTGGACAGCTCCTGCAGAGTGTCATTAGAAAAAATAGGTTTTGAGCAGATTGTTAGAAGGCTGGGAATTCTGAACTATACTCTGTAAATAACAGATGAACAAAATAACAGATGAACAAAACCAATGTAAATAACAGAGTATAAATAAATAAATGCTGGTTTAACAGTGAGGGATATGTTCAAAGCATTATTTTAAGAATAAGGCAGAAGGCAGGGCATACTGAGTAGGGAGAAAAGACTGGCAGAAAACCCAGTTAAAAGCCAGTGGGTGGGAGGAGGGTATAGCTCAAGTGGTAGAGTGCATGCTTAGCATGCAGGAGGTCCTGGGTTGAATCCCCAGCACCTCCATTAATTAATTAATTAATTAAAACAAGCAAATCCCCCCACCCCCTGCAAAAAAAAAAAAAAAAAAAAAAAAAGCCAGTGGGAAGGAACAGATTTCTGAAAGAAATTTCAGAAAACGGCCGACAAAAATTGGTCAATGTTAACTTATGTGGATACAGAAAGTCAAAGATAAACCCAAGGTTTATGTCTGGGTAATGTAAAACATGACAATACCACCCAAACAAAGTCAGCATATGGAATCAGTTTTGAAGGGAAGACTATCAAGTCTACCTTTCAAATAAAATGAAGACCATCCAGATAGAATTGTTGCCTTATTAAATAATCTTTAAATGTCATTTTTGGTCCTGTCAGTTGTCTCCCAAAAACAGCACAGCAAAGTATTTATGGAAAATTTGTTAAATGCTTAGTGATTTCAAAAGTTTCCTCCAACTCTACTTATCAACTTAACAATTAAATACTCATTTAGTCTTCTGATGTAGGTAGATAACATTTGGTATTTTTCCACATTATAAAGGTAAGTCAATTGTAAAAATTATTAAACTGTAAGAGAAAAAAAGAGACTGCATCTGTATCTCCTAAATTAAGTTTTCCTGACAAGTGATTTATAACAATAACCACATCAAATCTACCTTAAGCTTTGGCAGGAAAGTTCTCAAAGATCCAAAAGAAAAATAAATCCAGTGGCATAAAGTCATCACTCAGTATCTAACAAAATGTTTGATGTATGCCTCAAGTTTTATTTACCTGGACCTGAAAGCACTGGTAAAATATGGACTAAAGATAATGCTTAGAAAAGTAAAGCAAACAATTTAAAATTAAATACATCAACAAGCACAGCTGAGAAATCTTGAACATTCCGCAGTGTTTACAGGTCTCAATTTTCCAAAGAAGAAAATTCCGAAGTTTGTGATTAAGATGAAATAAAACTATCAACCAATGTATATTTCTTGAGTTTCTATCGAACTGTGTGTGAATAGGATGCCTACTTAAGAACTAAACATCATTAACAATTACTAAACAAACAAAACCTTCTTGGATCATTTCATTTATTCTGCGAACTCGCTGAAGATTGAGACTTCAGGTACAGTGCTTTCCAGGTGTCTAATAAATTGTATGGCTGGTCTTTCGTAAATCTACCACAAAGTAAGATTTTTAAAAATGAATACCTCTTGCAACACTTACCTATTTTGGCCGAACACTGACTGAGCTTCTTTGCTCACCATCCAAGACGGGATTAGTGACTTCTCCTTAACTTCATTCTTTCCTAACTCCCATGGTTTCTTACCAAATCTAACGGGTAGAATTATTTTTAAGTGACTAATTCATTAGTTCGGCGTTAACTGAGCGTCTATAATGTTAGGGTTCTCAGCCCTGCACAAAAGCCAGCTTCCTAAGCGTCTAACGGCAAATTTAACTTCTATGGACACACATAAGAAAGGTTACAAAACCAACCATGGAGATACATTTCTTTTAAATCGGATATATTACAACTCAAGTCAAAAGCTCACAGCCCGAGCAACTCGCGCAAGGATCCACATCCATAAGATTAAAATAACCCAGATTTCCCAAGGAGGGGGGAAACGGCTGGTGGTGGGGTGGGGGAGGGGCGTGAGGAGCATCCCGAGCACGTCCACCCACCGCACAGGGAACTGCTCCCTCCCCCTCCTCTTGGGCTGGAGGTGAGCAAGCCCCTTTCCCTCCTCTACCACGTTCCTACCTTCCCAGCCTCAGATTACGCCACAACGCCACAACGACTTTTGGGGAGAAAAAAAAAACGGGAAGGGTGTGCGCTACACACTCGACCTCCCAGCCTCCCGGGGGGGCCGGCCCCGGCGCTCACTGCGCCCCTACGCTCCGGGGACGGACAGGGATGCCGCAAGGCCGCGCCGCCCGGGTCAGTGGCCGGAGGGGCGCGCGGAGCCGCGGGACAAACGCCCAGGCCAGGCCGAGCGGCCTCCCCGCCCCCTCCGGCTCAGCTCCGGGCCGGCAGACGGCGCCCCCAAGGCTAACTTCGCCGGGGAAGAGGAAGCGCCGCGTCAAGTAACAAGCTGTGTGGACTCTCCAGGCAAGGAAAGGCTGTATGCGTCTGCCTGCCTGCAGGACCGCCTCACCTCCCTTGTGCCAAGCCCGGGCGGCCCCAGCTCACCTGAGGAGGGAACCGGGACGCCGCCGCGGCCGCCGCGATGGCCGTTACGGCACGAGGCCTCCGCTCAGCCGCCGCGTAGCTCTCAGGAGAGGGGCGGGGCGCGCGCGGCGGGCGGGCGGGCGGGGCTGCTGCGCCGACTGGCCGCGAGGCCGTAGGCGGATCCGCGCGGGCAGGAAGCCCCCTCCTTGCCCAATCTGATAGGCTCAGTCGCCCCCTTCCTTCCTATCCCTGACGCGGGGGGATCTGCTCCGCGCGAGGATTGGGCAGGCGCGTCTGTCAATCAAGCGCTGTGGTGGCTGTGAAGCGAGCTGAGGCCGCTTCGCGAAGGGAAAGCGAGAGAGTGAGGAGCTCCTGGGCTGAACTGAGACTTGTCGCTTTTGTCTCCCTGGCTGCTCTGGCTGATTACTTTGGGCCTTTCTCCTCTGCGCCACAGAAGAGACTCCACAGCCAAAATGACTGTTTCCCCAGTTCAGCCCCAACTGCTTTGGAAGCTTCCTTCTGATTTCTGCACCTGAAGATAGTCTTGCCAGCAGAAGGCTCTTGGGGGCGGGGATCGAAAAGGAAAACAAAACAAAACAAAAGGCCTGGAAATGGGGCCTGAGAGAAAAATGTGAGGCGTATGCTTAATTTGAGCCGCAAACCAAAATGAGCTGAGTCTGAGGGCCTTCGAAGTGCCCTAGTGCGTGGGTAGCTTCCCGTTTTGGCTGCGGTAGCCTTGCTGTGAGGAGGACAGTGACCTTGGGTGTCAGGTCTGCCCTGCCACCTGCCATCAGGAAGTTGGTTCTACCCACACAGGCGCTGCACCACCACCACCACCACCACCCCCCACCCCGTCCCCTGCCTCATTCCTTCCCAGACCTCTGTGGCTCTGCTTAGGCCTTGCCGCCTCAGGGAAGCCTGTTGGATGAGGCACCCTTCACGCTGCACAGGTATTTTCCCCATCCAAGCTGTTGAAAGAGTCTGTCCATATCCCTATGTAGATTGTAAACTCAGTTAAATCCGGATTCAGTTTCTCCCTAGTGCCCAGCATATGATAAAGCATGAGCAATTATTGTTTAAGGCATTAATGCATCTTCCATTCCCCTTTTTAGTCCTGGCCCTGACTCTAAGTCCCAAGAGTTTACACTTTTCTCTATTTAACTTCAAAATTACTCATTTGAGTCCTGATAGATGTATGTGATTTGCTTGCCTTGTGAAATCACCTATGGTCCCTTCCCGGCCTCAAGTTGGCTAGGGCAAGTAGACCGTGAAACTCTGGGCCGCAGCTACTCTTGTGACTATATCCCATAGTTAGCATCTGAAGTGAATAGTGTAAGTGAATTTTGAATTTATTCTAAGGATCTAAATACCTTTGCATGTTTTATCATGGCTGCTATGGACTGAATTGTGTTCCCTACCAAAATTCATATGTTGATGTCCTAACCCCCAATGTGAATGTATTTGGAGATAGGGCCTTTAGGAGGTAATTAAGGTGATAAAGAGTGGGGTCCTAATCCGATAGGACTAGTGTCCTTATAAGAAAAGACAGCAGAGAGTTGCTCTCTATCTTCACAGTGAGAAGACACGGTGAGAAGGCAGCGATGTGCAAGCCAGGAAGAGAGCTCTCACCAGAAACTAACAATGCTGGCACCCGGATGTGGGACTTCCAGCCTCCAGAAGGGTGAGAAATTAAATTTCTGCTGTTTAAGCCACCCGTTTTGGCATTTTGTTATAGCAGCCCAAGCTGACTAATACAATAGTGTTATTTGTTGATATGTCATATAAAGTTTATAGATTGATATATTATTATGTTCATTTTTGAAGCAGGAGAAATCATTGTCCAGAGTTTGAAACTGTTTCTCCAAAGTCGCACAGTAAACTGTTAGCTACACCTGGCTCAATTCAATTCTAGTTACATATATAACATATGGGGTTGGGGGTGTGAATACAAATATAACAGGTGAAATAATCCTTGCTGTCAGGTAGCTTATATCACTGCCTTAAGTGAGAAAAATAAACTCAGAAAAATACGCTGAAGTTATGAGTTTAGATTTTAAGGGAATATGTATTTTGAATGGGCCAATGATCTGAACAGACCCTTCACGAGATTTTGACCCAGATCTCTTGACTACTCTGTGCAACCTATTTACGCAATAGAAGAAGTAAGGAAGAGAGCTTTTTCATAAAAGGATTTTAGTTCCCTGTAAACATGTGTTTTCCTTTTTATTTTCCTTCAAGTTCCCTCATCACCTGTTCTCACCAGAAACTCTTTTAAAAAAAAAAGAAACTGAAAAGATACAAGAAAAAGAGAAATAATTGAAGAAAAATAAGGAAACAGCAATGAGAGAGGAAAGCACTGGGTGGAAGGACAGATAGGCAGAAAGTTATGTATGAAAGTGCAGTATGGTATACTAAGAAAGAATGGAGTCCATGTTCCTAAGGGGTGGGAGTTGTCCCAGAGACCTGTCACATGCTCTGTCTCCCCAACTTCCAAATATAAACATGCGCTCTGCTTCTTCCTCTCTTTTAGCGGAACTCAAACCAAAAATGGAAATCAACCCTGCCAATTAGTTTGGAGTAGACTAGAGACTAGCCAGAATCAGGCACGAACATTTAGGTCAAAAATTATGACCTATGGGCTGGAAATGGGGCCTCAGATATGGGTAGCTAATCTATCTAGGATAAAAACATGTAAGCAGCTCACTTGATTCATCCCAAAGGAAAGAATTTGGGAAGAAAAGGAAAGGAAAAATGAGCCTCCATGTCTCAAGACCTTTCTCGGGAAACTATTGATGGCTTATAGTTAGAAATGATTAGAGAGAATGATCCGTAATCACTGTAAGGCAGGATTATTTAAGACCAAAAACCCTACATACTAATCAGCAAGAAGTAACTAATCACAGGCTTGACTGTGAAGTATAGAAATTAGTGGGCCCTTGTAACTAAATTTAATTTCTGGATTGAATATTGTTAGGCTTTTATGGGAATTAATTCAACAAAACTTTATTAGTCCACTCTATGGAGGGCACTACAATAGGTCCCAGAGATCTAAAGATCAGTCTTAAACTTGAAGGAGCTCCACCTAATGTCAGAGAATGAGATTTAAACACATACTTATTATTTATATAGTAAATACAGCAATAGATATGTACAGGGGGACATTAGGCCACAGTGGGAGGGGAGGTGTGTGGTCAGGCTAGTAGGCAGTTAAGTAGGCAAAAAAGAAAAGGGCTTTCCACATAGAGGAACCTGCATTAAAAAAGGATATTACACAATTGTAGAATATTGCTAGAGCAGAAGATGACTAAAAATGTATGCAAGAGTGGGTTATGCAAGTTAAGGACCATAGACTTTATTCTATAGGCAATGAGAAGCCATCACAGGGTTTTCTTTTAGCACTTTAAACTGTCATTCTGTTGTTTTCTGGCTGCCAGTGTTTCTGATGAGAAGCCAGCTGTAATTCTTAGCATATGTCTTTTCCTCTGACTGCTTTTAAGATTTTGTTTCTTTATCTTTGTTTATCAGCAGTTGCACTATGCTTCTAGGTGTGGTTTTCTTTGCATTTATGCTGCTGGAGGTTCATTTGTTTCCCTGGATCTGTGGATTGCCAGTTGTTGTTGTTTCCTTTAATCAAATTTAGAAAACTTTTGGCCGATGTTCTTCACATACTTTTTTCTGCCCCATTCTCTCTCTCTTCTGTGACTACACTTACACTTATGCTAGACTTCTTAGTCCTTAGTACAGGTTACCCCAGGCTCTGTTCTTTTTTTTTTTTAATTTTTTTCTTTCTGTGGTTCAATTTGGATAATTTCTATTGAGAACCAGTGATTCCTGAAAAGTCTGAATGTTAATATTTTCCCAAAAGCACAGACATCCTTCAAATGACTGTGAGTTCCTTGGGAGAATACTTGAAGGCATATTAGTCAAGAGAAGAGAAATGATTACAACAGAGAATTTAGTATTGGGTATTGATGAACTGGAAAAGCAAAAAGGGAACACTGAAGTAGCCCAATGTGATAACTGTACCCTAGGAGTAGTAAAAAAGAGAAATCAAGGTTGAACCATCAGGTCTCAGGAGCTCAGAGGAATGACCCTAGCTGCCTGTAGCTCGTACCCCTGGGAGGATGCTGTCCAGCTGGTCTCACTACTACTGAAAGGGATATGATGCGGCTGAGTGGGGGGTGGAGGAGTGACAAAAGAAGCTCAAGGCTGAGATCAATTGCTGTTTCTGGGGCACAGGGCTGCTAGTTATTCTTGAGGTAACAATGACAAAAACTGCAAGCAAACAGAAAGGAGGATGTCTTTTTCCCACTTCTCCTGTCTTCCGGTCTCCCTCTAATGCCCTTTATTGGTGGACTCTAGTGAGACGCCATCTGGCATAGGAAAAAAAATGTAGTTTGCCGGATCTGAGCCATAGGATCACAGAGGAAAGTATAGATGGGTGAATTTGAAGTTAAGATAGCTCAAAAAAAATTGTTTAATAGCCAGTACCATATCAACATTTGCTTGTGCTAAATCAGTAAAAATGTCCGAAATTAGACCCAAATTAATGCTACTTTATATGCTTTTACACTGTTAGGTTCTTTTGAAAAGAATCTCAGGACAAAGTGTTGTATCAGTTTTCTGTTATACTATGATTATTGTTAGTGTCTTTTTCAGGGATAAGGAGTACCTTTACTGCAGCTCACACTTGTACTTGCTACAAAATCATAAACAAGGGCAGATTTGGAGATCTGCATAACTAAGGTAGACCCTCCCCAGCATTAGGTCCCCACTATCAGGCACAAAATGGCATAGACTAAGTAGAACTAGCAATGATCCAGTCTTCTCCCTATCTCCATATCCTACGCTTTGCCTAATGTGGCCATAGCATGGGCCACATTTCCAATTTTCTGTTCTAAGAGGACAAACCACCACTGTCATTGAAAAACCACTCCTTTTCTTTGTTCCCTCTTTCTTATCTCAACTCAAGCTCCCTCACCCAGCCCAATCACCTCTTGTTTTCTAACGCAAATAGATGACAAAACATAGCTCGGTATTCAGCATTTCACCTAATAGATTTTTGAATATTGAAGGATCTTTGTTGAACATTTATAGAACATTGAGCATGAACATTTTCTAATTTTTGAACCTTAGGACCATAAATGTTCCATCTGAAAGGGGTGATTTCTTCAAGTCTTATGTTCTTTAGTTATTGAAGTTAACATTCTCTACCACAATTACCTTTTATTATTAACATGAAGATACCAAGTTCATGATATTTCACATAATTTAATATTTGTTTTTTAATATATTAGATTAGAATAAGCTTTTCTACATCTGCATATATTAATCATATATAGCATTCTGTCAGTTATACAACACAAAAACTTTGATAGGTGAACATTAAATGGCAGTGTACTTATTAATAACTCAACATTAACAAGATCATAATCAAGTATATTCATTTAATGGGAGAGTCTAGTATTTCCTGATAATCCTGCCTTCTTAAATTCCTCCAGTAAAGTTTATAGCCAGCAAGGACAAAAACACTAATCATAATGATTATCCCTCCAAAGACATCATAGACACTAGGAAATATATGTAACACTAGAAGCTGCAAGACCATAGCTACCACAATCTCCAGATGTTGTACTGTGCTGACCAAAGCTGGATGGAATTTGTCCAAGGCATAATATACTCCTAAGAATGCTGCAGTAGAACAAACGCATATAGCAATGAGATAACTCCAGGTTTCTCCATCTAATGGGATGATGGGTTCTTGAAGAACAAACATAGTAGATACTCCCCAGACTGTCCCAGTCCAACCAAAGGTAAACAGTGCAGTCCACATGCTGATCTTCTCCTTAATGGATCTGTATACTATCATGGAAAGAGCAGTGGTCAGTCCAGCCATCACAGTCATAGTGTACCCAAAGGCTTCTTTCCAGGCATTTAACAAAGAATTGTCTTCATCAACAATGTTGGGGATCATGACAAGACAAACACCTAAGATGCTGCAAACAACTGTAGCCATGTCAACATAAGCCATTTTCTCATCTACAAGTAAAAAAGCCAAAATGGCACTAAAGACTGTGGTTGTGGCTCTCCACATAGTGGTCCCATTGCTGGGAGGAACTATTGAAAATGATGTATAAGCACAGGTGATAGAGATGACATTGCATACACCATAGAAGAAGAGTCGCAATCTGTATCCACTGGGTCCAAAGGGGGCCTCCTGGTAGTAACACACAACTAACACAGATAAGACCTGCAAAACAGAACGGATAAAAATCAGTTCTAGAGATGGAACTTTAGAACGATCAGAAACAAGCCTAGTGATAAGAGCTACACATCCATGAGCCAAAGCAGATCCAAACAGCACTATCCACATTTTTCTGGATTGAAAAATATTTTTTTCTGCAAAGCTTTGGAATTGTCCAATCTCATTGGTCATGGGGTCTTCTGTTAGTGGAGGTCGAGTATCCGTTGTTCCAAAGAAAGTTCTTCCTTTTCTTTTCATTTCACTCAGCAGGCCTTTCTTTGGATTTTCTTCCATAAAATTTCCATAGTCTTCATTGATTTCTTCATATCCATCATCCCCAGGCTGAGGATAATGAGAAGTATATTTCACCATCACCGTGTTGGGATGTATTTTCACCCGTTTTTTAACTGGATATTTTTTGGAGGGAGATGTATCCATTTCTTCAGATAATCAATTCTATTTAAGAAGGAAAAAAAGACAAATGTATTTGTTCAATCAGATGAAATATAGTTCTAATTTCTATTATAATCATATGTACTAATTTAAAAATAGAAAGTAGAGGTTGTAACAAGAGTTTTTAAAAAGTAATAGGAAGAGATGATCTGGTAATATGCCTTATCAGATGTATGTGGCCCAATGGAATTGTCTATCCTTTTTTCACTCTCATCTTGCTTCTGTCCCATTTCTCATTCTGCTTTTTCTTTGTCTCCTTCAGCTCTATTTCCTTTCTTTACATCACAAACAACTGACATTTTTCCATTTTTTCATTCCTACCTCTCTACCCATCCGGGAAGAAAAACAGAAAAATAAATAACAATTTAGATCAAACCTTTCCTTCTCATTGTGTCCATTTGTCTATATTATAAACTCTAAGTGGATAAGTCCAAATTATTTTGCATAATCACTTCTGTATGATACCAAAACTTGCCTCATATTACAAATTATAGTGATTTTTTAAAAACATTTATTCTGGCTTCCCATACATCTTCAGATATATAGATACACTGAAATTAGAAAATAAGGTGGATTTAGTGACATTCATGCATTGTTGCTATGTACAGATTTTCTTATGAGCAATTGGGCAATATGTGTAAGATTTTAACTGAAACTACCCTTTAATTCAGCAGTATCATATCTAAGATTTTACCCTAAAGAGATGATCACAAGATGCTTTTTACTTTACGTGTTTTAAGAAAGGAAAAAATAAGAATACATACCTGTATTTGCATATATAACATAAAAAGTATAACATAAAGTAATTATGGAAAGATACAAAGGTAACTCATAATCATTGGAGTGGGACAGGGAACAAGAATGGAAGAAAATATTTTTACTCTATACTTTTTAATGTATTTTTTGAATCATGATAATTGTTTAAAACTTAAATTACAAACTAAAAAAAAGTTAATCTGTTATTGATAAAAAGAGAGCATACACAAAAGTGTGGGAAAAATGTATGAATGGGAGAGTTCATTGTAGCTTACTAGAATGACCCTTCATACAATGGAATACTATGCTATGCATCCATTCAAAATGACAACACAGGGGCAGGAGGGTGTAGCTGTGTAGTAGAGCACATGCTTAGCATGCACGAAGTCCTGGGTTCAATCCCTAGTCCCTCCATTTAAAAAAAAAAAAGTAAATAAATAAACCTGATTACCTCCTGCCAAAACAAAAGCAAAAGTAAATAAATAAATAAATAATAAATAAATAAATAAATAAATAAATAAATAAATAAGGGGGGAAGGGGGGTGGGAGGGGATAAAGTGAGAGTTAGAGATTTGCAGATACTAACTGATATATATAGAATAGATAAACAAGTTTATGCTGTATGGCACAGGGAACTATATTCAATACCTTGTAGTAACTTATGGAGAAAAATATGCAAACGAATATATGTATGTTCATGTATAACTGAAGCATTGTGCTGTACAACAGAAATTGACACAACATTGTAAACTGACTATACTTCAATAAATATATATATATATATATATATATATATATATATATATATATATAGTAACACAGATCTTTATTGACATAGAAAGATGTCCATGACATATAGCTGAGTGGGAAAAATGTTAAGGTTGTTGTAAGAATTAAATGAAATAATGCATATAAAGGATTTGCCACAGTGCTGGCATATAGTAAACTTTCAGTGAATATTAATAACTCCAGCTTCTTTTCACCTATAATTAACTCTTTTGAAACACTGGGTGTCTTCTACAATGTTACTCTTTCTTTGAGATCTGTATTTATTCATTCAGTTCTCTTTAGTTTTCTCCTCTCTCCCCAAGAAAAATTTCTAATTTCCTTCCCAATGATTTCTCCCCTCCCCCCTAAAAAATTAAAATAAAAAAAAAAAGAGGAAACTTTTTTTTTGGTCCTCATAACATATTTCCCGTTCCTTGCCAAGAACTCACCAGTTCCAGGATCTTAAACCATGGTCCAGAAATCAAATCCCATTTTTGTTCTTTAATACCATCTGGGTAAGCCAACTGTTCCATGCCTGTTTACTCCTTTCTCTTCTAAATGACACCACCTTCAGTTTGAAGAATCATTTGAAAAAACACCACCTGTGCCTCCAAGCCTTTCAGATCCTAGCCTGTACCTCCCACTTGTAGTCCTTTATGCATCTTGTATCAGGCTAATCTGGATGCTCCCTTTTTTAAACTTTTATCAGGATATTTTCCCTTCACATCATGACCTTACCTTCACTAATAGTCTTGATCTTCCAAATAGATTTTCCTTCCCTAATTTCCTCACCTATGTTTGAAATACCACCATTTTTCTAGTTCCCCAAGCTAGAAACCAAGAAATACTCTGAATTAGCCTTTTTGCCATCACACTTTCATTTAGTCATCAATCTTACTGTTTTTGTCTTTGAAATATTTCTCAGAGTTTTCATTTCTCCTCCAATTCCATTTTACCTTTGTGATTCTGGATCGAGTTTTTGTGAATTCCCATCTAGAATATTGCAACAGCATCCTAACTAGCCCCCTTGAATCCCAGTTCTTCTCCCCTAAAATCCAACTATACATACCACTATACACACACACACACACACACACACACACACACACAACCACTGTCACTTAATGCCTTTAAAAGATTCAAAACAAAACAAAAAATTCCCTCAAGCTTTCCCCACCCAAGAACCTACAAGATTTCCTATTGACAACTTCATTGAATCTCAACTCCTCTGCCTAGCTCTGAAGACCTTTCCTAGTCTAGCCCATATCAATACTTAGCTCCTTAACACACATACTTTGTTCTGATCAATCCAGTCTCCTCCCTGTCCCCACTCTTCACATGTACATATCACTTCTCTAAGCCTTTATTCTCACTAGCTTACCCTCTGCTCCAACTTTCTAAACATTTCTCATCTTTTACGAAGGCCCAGTCCAAATTCTGCCTTTTAGAAACAAGCCTTCCCTGACCACTCTAGCCACTTATTTTTTTCTTCCTTGTTTAACATCTGTAGTAGTTCTAATGTTTGTAATCTCATCGTTTTATTACTTAGTTGTCTCAACTCAGTGGAATTTTGTCTCCAGTCATTGTACTCAAATTTGTGGTTAAATTTCCTTTCCTCAGTGGTCAGCAAGTATAACGACATTTCAGTTAGATCCCATAACTTCCAATTTGCTGTTCATCATTAAACTTGTGTCTTATATACATTCACAGCTTTCCCCTTCCTACTGCAGACCAGATTTGTAGCCCCGGGGGCATGAATAGGGAGAGGCTATAGTCTGCTGTATTATTCCTTCTCCCTTTCCCTTCTTTTGGAGTCCGTGGGAGGGCAATATGGTCTGCCTTTGGGACATCTCCATCTCCTTCTACAAGGCTCCAGCTCCCCTGATGTGTTGGCACAGGGAGGACAGAAAAGGAAAGGACACATATCTCATATATTGGCTGTTGTTGTATGATGGGCTTTTGATGTATACATAAACTTGGCTAAGCTGAACTACATTTCTCAGTTATTTGATCAAACACTAATCTAGGTGTTGTTATGAAGGTATTTTGCAGATATGATAAAACTCTAATCAGCTAAGTTAATAAAAGAAAGACTATCCTGGGTGGGCCTGACCTAAACAAGTAAGCCCTTTAAAAAAGAGCTTTAGGCCTTCTTCCTTCAGCTCAGAGATTCCAAACAGTTCATGCCATTGGGATTCCAACCTGCTCATTACCTTCCTTTCCTTACTGCCTGTAGACAAGAAGCTTCATCCTGTGCTCATGGGTTACAACATGATATAAGATCTTTCCTTTCTGTCTGCCCACAGACTTCAGACTTCCTTATCCAGCCCCCACAATTACATTTAATAAATCTACTGGTTCTGTATCTCAGGTTGAATGCTGACTTTAACACATGGTGAAATTCTCTTTGATTGTTGTCTTTAGTTTCTCTGCTAACTCTGATAGGCCACTGATACTCTCTAGGTTGCAGGCATCCAAATGCAGGCTATCTTGCATAAATTTTGTAGAGTCTCCCCAGTGCACAAGTCCCTGATGTAGGAGAGTCTCCTGCCCTGGGGCTATAGCCCACAGATTTTTGCTGCTTGGGTCCTATTGCCTGGGGGGCAGCTCTCTTGGTTGGGCACCAACAGTATTCACTTGACCCTGGGAAAGTCACAGATCCTTACCACTTCAATGAGTGCATAAGCCACTCACTGCTGGCCCCTTCTCTCCAATTTTATTTCTCTTTGTTCAAGCAAGCAAAGAGCAAATGTACTGTCTAAGCAGACTTCCAATTGGAGAATAAGAAAGCACAACCAGTCATTGTAAATAATGATCTGATAACGTTCACCCTCAGTTGGCTTTAAGGGGGAACATCCTCCTCCCCTCCCCATTAGGAAAAAGCACAACTGTATCAATCTGAAATGCTGGACACAAATGGATTAAAAGGATGCAGTTTGGTGACTGCTGGAACAATGGGCACAATTTAGTGTGGCAAGACTGAAAGCAGTATTTGTATCCAAAAGAGATACTGTTTCCTAAACTATATCCCACAACATAAGGCCCAAGATCACTTTTCTCCTAAGGCTGAGAAAATTAACACTGCCATCCCTACTGTCTTGGTAGGAATCCTTAGGGCAGTCCTCTTATGGTGCCTAAGGCTAATGCCATTTGGTAATAGTGGTAATAAGACTTTCTTTAGTTACCAGACTGATCCCTAAAGTGGTAAACAAAACAAAACAAAAAAAGTCTTAGATATAAAGCTGACTAATGCAACTTGATTATAATATAGTGGTTTAAATGTAGATATTGATGTGATTTTTGACATTCATGAATCAGATTACTAAACATCAAGAACTAATCGGTTACTACCTGAGCAGCCTAGTCCTGAGATACTTTATTACCCCAATGTGCTTGGACAGCCTTTCTCCTGAATAAAAATGAAAAGACTACACCTAACTTGTCACCTGAAAGGGAAGACACAACAACCATCTTTCCAGGATATTGAGAAACATCAGGACATGCATAGGATCTGTGCTGTTCAACATACCTCCTGAGACCTACCAAGAGAAGCCATTCACACTTCCAAACTGATGAAAAGGGGCCCATATTGTGAGGCCCCAAAAGCTGTGAGTATGATTCTACCCATCCTTATGATGAACCCTGCCTGGCAGAAACTTCAGCATCCCTCTTGGAATAAGGATTCTTCTCTCTCTTCCCCACTACAACTCAAGAGGATCAGGAGGACTAGAGGAAGCATTTAAGTTTGCTTATAGTTTACTAATACTCTTTAGGTCTGTATCTTTGTGTAAAGGCCCGCTGCTTTAGAGGAAAAAGAACCTGCTTCTAAGCTCCAACCTCTGGAACTAGAAAATTCGTTCTTATATAAATGAATAAAGTAGAGTTTGAAAGACAAGAATAATGATAATAAGTGAGAAATAACAGAGTAGAAGGTAAAAAGAACACACCCTTTCTTAAATCAGTCACACTTAGGAAATCAGGGACTTGTGAAGAAGTATGTGTTTGCCCTTCTTAGAAGGTATGATAATATTCATGTTGCATGTAAGTGGCAGATGATCAAAATGAACCAAGTCTATAATCAAATCATGAAACTGAACAGTTTTATGAAGACGTAAAAGAAGGGCTATAAGAAAAGTTAATCGTGTAAGATTTCAAATACTCAGATTATAAAGGAACCACCATGGGTAAATTCAACCCAAGGGAAGAAAAGAGAAGACTTACAATTCAACCAAAGGAAAGAAAAGAGAAGAATTACAAACCAACTGAATCTCTATAAAAATATAAAAAGAAAATACGTAATGAAAAAGAATATGAAAAGGAATATATGCATGTATATGTACGACTGAAACATTATGCTGTACACCAGAAATTGACACAACATTGTAAACTGACTATACTTCAATAAGATATGTTAAAATTAATAATAATAATTTTTAAAATATAAGAAGAAATTTCAGAGCAACCTGGACAGAATCATTCTAAGTCAGATATATTACTTAGGACAGATATACCATATGTAGTGGCAGAAATTGCAATTAAACTAGCACTCATATTGCATCAGATTATTGCTTGACAAACAATCCATCTACATCTCTCTTAGGAAAACAGAAAATAAGGCACATAATCAGTCCCTCCTTTGTAACACTTAGATTAAAGCATCCTTGCAATAGCTACCATAAAGAGACTAAGACAAGATCTTGATTTAGCCAGAGATCATGACAACATTTTCAGCCCTAATGGAAACAATCAGAATTAGTATAAAAGCAAGAATGGGACAACAAATAGAAAAAAGAAAGGCAAAACTAATGGCTCTAAAATCCAGAGAAAACAAAGGGAAATATGAAAGAAGTCAGTAAAAACAATACTATAAACAGCCAGACATATTCCCCTTCACATGTGTACAGATAATGTGCTAAGAAAAATACAGGTCAACTCAGCTTTGAGAGAAAGTGAAATCTTAGGAGGTTTTAGAGTTGAGGAGCATTGGGGAAGGGTGGAATACTAAAAATTTGGAGAAAGCTAATGATCTACCTCACTCTGAACTGAGAGAACTTAAAAGGTAAAGGAAGGTACTCACTTTAGGAAACTAATTCAGTATATATCATTGAACACTCTATGTGAAGGGTACCAAGTAGGCCACATGGAGCAGGTCAGTAGGTTCTACTGTTGAACAGAATTTGTTCCAAAGTTTAGTCCAGAATTTTGTTACATAGTATCCCAAATTCGTGTCTCCTCCTTGCTCTTCTCTCACTCTTTCCTCTTCCCAGTCCCCTCCCTCTTTCCCCATCTTACCTTCTCAACTTTATTCCTGTCCCCTACAGACACAGCCCTGTCTGACACCCCAGCCCAGAAGTAACTACCACTTATCCATGTGAATGGTCTCAGGAAAAATGATATTTATTTTGTTGACTTAAATGACAAAGCATTAATACTGTCAGAATCATATTCTGCTTTCATAATAGAATAAACTATTTTCATTTTCCTGAAATCGTAAGTTTTCTGACAGGAAATAGGAGTGATGATGACAAAATATCTGTTCAGAAAGTAGGAGAAAAGCCTCAGTCATGTGACCACCCCTGCCACTAGAACTCCACCCTAAAAACTAGCCTCCTGCCATCCAAACCAAAATGTACACATGTCACCCCTCTGAACCTTTTCCCTGTGCCATTTGGTACTTAGCCTCTGCCTCTTTTCATTATTTTATTCTCTTCATGTATGACATGGTGAAGTTTTAAAAAAGTAGTGGTTCCTCAGTGTGTGTTTGAAGGAAGAAAAGCAACCTAAGTGCCCCAACAGATGAATGGGTAAAGAGCATGTGGTATATCCATAAAATTGAGTATTATTCATCCATAAAAAGGAATGAAGGTCCAATACATACTACAACATGGATAAACCTTGGGGACATTATGTTAACTGAAATAAGCCAGAAACAAAAGGACAAATATTGTATGATTGCACTCATATGCAGTATTTAGAATAGGCAAATTCATAAAAAGAAAAAATAGATTAGAAGTTACCAGGGGCTTGGGTAAGGGGGAATGGGGAATTATGGCTACAGAGTTTCTGTTTGGGGTAATGAAAAAGTTGGAAATAAATAGTGGTGATGGTTGTGTGATGTGAATGTAATTAATGCCATTGAATTGAACATTTAAAAATATGTTAATATGATAAGTTTTGGGTTATTTGTATTTTACCACAATTTTTAAAAATAGGAAAAAAAAATAAAAGAAAGGGGGAAAAAGGAGTGATTCCTCCATTGTGGGTTAGGGAAGTGGGGATGGCAATGCTAGGCATTGGTATTTTTAAAAACCTCCCATTAATCCTAATGTATAATTTTATTGTGCAAGAATCACTTGACTAGATTATCTAAAGACATTTCTGGCTTTAAGATTTAATGAATCTATGACTGCTGCATTAATTAATTAAGACAGAGAGTGACACAAGAATTGAAATTTTTTTAAACTTGGATACTGAACCCAGACTGTCTGAATTTGAATCTTAGCTATAGAACTTATTAAATGTGTGAACTGGGGTGGGGAGGATGTACCTCAGTGGTAGAGTGCAAGCTTAGCATGCACAAGGTCCTGGGTTCAATCTCCAGTACCTTCATTAACAAATAAATAAATAAACCTAATTACCCCCCCAAATTTTTTTAATTAATTAAAAAAATTATAAACTCGGGCAATTTATTTAACCTCTTTGCCTATTTCCTCTTCTGTAAAATTTCAATAATAATAGTATTACCCCATCGGATAGAATAAAAATATTAAGTCAGTTAATATATACAAAACACTTAGTATCTGGCACTTAGCAAGTGCTCAATAAACTTTAATTCTTTATTCACATAATTCTGTCTGCCTGGAATGACCTATTCCTCCCCCTTTCTGTCCTTGTCTACCTGTAGGCTTCACATCAGTGCTTCAGTAGTGTTCCCTCAGGTGTTACTTCCTCCTATGCAAAGTCTTCCCTGGCCTCTCAAATCTTTGTGCCCCATTGTCCCTGCATTCATTTGTTTATATCCTGTCTTTCTCACCAGACTGTACACATCTTGAAAGCAGACTTTCCCACCATTATATGCTTGGCCCCTAACACAGTGTCTGGCACATAGTGGCACTCAGTTTTGTTGGATGGAATGGAATGGACTTGAAAAGCAAGAAGAGGGAGACATGGAATGATGTTGACTACTGACATCTCCATAGGATCTTATAGGCCCATATATCCATATTTGCTCTCAGCATCATTGCTTAATCAGTGGTAGACTTAGGTAACCAAAAACCTGTAGTTTCCCTTGATCATTCAAACTACAGAAATATTCAGAAGAACTCTCTCTATCCTCTGCCTTTAACCTCTTTATTAGTCAGATTTCTCCAGAGAAACAGAATTAATAGGATGTAATTACATATGTACATATATAGACACACACACATCTATAGAAAGAGGATAATTTTAAGGAATTGGCTCATGCAATTATGCAGTCTGTCACAACCAAAATCTTCAGAGTAGACCAGCAGGCTGTAGACCCAGGGCAGATTTGCAGTTCAAGTCCAAAGGCAGTCTGCTGGCAGAATTCCTTATTTTCAGGGAATGTCAGTTTTTCCTGGTAAGACCTTCAACTGATTGGATGGGGCCCACCCCCATTTTGGAGGGCAATCTCCTTTACTTAGATACACTGATTTAAATGTAAATCTCATCCAAAACACCCTCACAGAAACATCAGCATAATCTTTGACCAGCCAAGTTGACACATAAAATTAACAATCACAGCATCATCTTCTGCTTGTCCTCCACAGGCACAGAAGTTCTGGCTATTCCAAATTGCAGAAAATTCTTTGAATATGTCATGCTCTTTCTGGGTTTTTACATATGCTGTTCCTTTATATAATACTCTTTTTCTGCTTTTTCACTTGGTAAATTCCTGCTCACTTTTCAAGGCCCAGATTAAATATTACCTTCTCTGGAAAACTTCCCTAGGCCTACCTCCCACCCCTGTCTGTGTTAGATGCCCACCTCAGTGCTTCAATCATAGAATTATTGCATTGAATTACAACTGTTTTTTTTTTCTTTCCCTCCTGCTAGATCTGTGAGAGTTTTAACCCAGAGATATTAAAATTAGATATTACTAATTTTTATATTTGAGCATCTAGCACAGTGCTTGGCAGGAGATGGGTGTTCAATAAGTGTTTGCTGAATGAATGAATGGACTATTTTTTTATGAAGCAAATTTTGTTAAGAATAAAATATAAGTAATATAAATAAATGAATTTAAACAGCTAGTTTAAATAAAAATGGGAGCCTTAGCCATTAAAATACTTTAGAGTCCTTAATAATACTTCAAGACTAGTAAAACATTAGGATGTGCAGTTTGGCTATAGAAAGGATTTGTGTATTTAGCTTCTCTGTCTCTGGCTCTGTTTATGTTGCTAGGTCTCTCATATTTTCTTTAATATTAAATTCCTCAGGCATAACTGGAGCTGTTTCTTAAATAATGTGTATCTGCTTTTCTTAATTAAATCATTACCAGCCATTTAGGAAGGATATCTTTCAACAAGACCAGGCTGAACTTCAGTTGCTATTTCCCTGCTTCCCAGAGCACGTCTCACAGTTTGGCCCAATCAGGTTCAGTCCCACCTGAGTTCCTCATCAGGCTTCCCTGGGCTTGCTTAGGACAAGCTTATGCTCAGGAGCTATTTACTACCAGCAGATCTTTAGAGAAAAATTAATTTTTGTTTATTCTTATTACAAAAGCAATATATGTTTATTGTAGAATATTGAGAAATGTGAGAAGGCAAAGAAAACAAAACCACTCATAATCCTTCCTACCACCCAGAGATAACTATGGACCCTTCTAGGCATTTTTCTGTTTGTGAACATTTTCCCCCCAAAAGTGGTATCAAACACTATATCCTCTTTTATAACTTCCCCTTTACTTACCAATACATTATAAACATTTTTCCATGTTATTAAATATTGTACAACATCATTTTTAATGGATAGTTAATATGGATTCAATAATGGGCTTTGAACACAACAGGTCAATCATTAACTTCAGCTTTCTGAGAGCTGAAAGGCAAGTATGTTGGCCAACTGCCTCTTTACTTTATGCAGGGATAGATCCATAAACCATCACAGGAAAAGCCATGTATGTGAAAAGACACAGATAACAATGTTGAAGTTTTCTCAATGAATATAAGTGAAGAAATGGATTTTGATAGCCAGGAGAAGATAGTGAAAGAATAAATAGGAGATAAGTCAAAAGGATTCATGTTTCCCTCTTTGTTCTCTGTTAAAATGTCATCTAGAGAGAAACTAGCTGAGCCTAATAGTGAAATAAAGTATGTCTTCATTTATTGTTCTGTATGTTTATTTAGGATCAATACACTGGTTTTGAAAGGACTTGAGGCAACCATTCAATTAGAGTTAAAGGTAAAATGAAACCACAGGAAATAACAAGCACAGATGCTTCCAAGCACCTGGGAAGTACTCTTTTGGATTGTTTGGTTTTAAATATGGCTGTAGATTCTCTAATTATAAGGATATCTATGTTTATTTAGCCTCTTTTATAGCAGACATGCACTAAGAACTTTATTTTATCATTTAAAGGTCAAAACAACTCTATGAAGTAGATAATATAATCTCCATTTTATAGATGAGGAAATAGGTTCTGAGAGGTTGGGTAACTTGCCAGTTCGTGGGTGACATAACTAGTTAATGGTAGGAACAAGATTCAGATCCAGGTCTGCCATCCCAAGCCCTTTCTTCTATACTGCTCTGCAAAGTAACCATCCATGGTAGGCAGAATAATGCCCCCCATTCCCAGCAAGATACCCACATCCTAATTCCCACACCACTATCTTATATGACAAAGGGGAATTAAGGTTGCAGACGGAATTAAGGCTGTTAATCAACTGACCTTAAAATAGGGAGGCTATCCTGGATTATGTGTTTGGGCCCAGTGTAATCAAAAGGGTCCTTAAAAGTGGAAGACAGAGACAGAAAAGTCAGAGGAGATGTGACAACAGAAGCAAAGTCAGAGTGATGAAATATGCAGACTCAGCCTGCAGTTGCTTGCACTGAAGACAGAAGGGAGTTATATGCCAAGGAATGTGAGCAGCCTCTTGAAGATAGAAAATGCAAGGAAATAGATCCTTCCCTAGAACACCCAGAAAGGAGCACACCCTGCCAACAACTTGGTTTTAGCCCAGGGTTACCTGAACTGGACCTCTGACTTATAAAACTGCAAGATAATAAATTCATGTTGTTTTAAGCCACCAAGTTTGTGGTAATTTGTTACAGCAGCAAACAGAAAATTCATATACCATCATTCTGTGAATGTCTAAAGATCAGATATGTATTCTTAGATAGAAGACCTACACACTTAGTACAGGTGTGGAAAAGAACTGCCTGCATGTAAATCCATGATGTTCCCTAGAAAAGAATTTTTGATCTTCTGAAGATCTAAAGATGTGTTGGATGAGACTGCAAAGTTCTGAGTCAAGTGACATGAACAGGATTATTTTAGCCTGAGATAGAAAATGTTTGCTGGCTTGTTTGCCCCTGTGATACTCTGAAACATCTGCTTTCAAGAACCACATCCTCATGGATCATCTAAAAAAAGTGAATTATAAAACACCTCTCAAGGGTTGAGTAAACTGTCCTGTTGGATGTAGTTATTAAACATTGAATCAAACTTTGGTTGGATGCCACCAAATAGGACTTTGGATTAACAACCAGTGCTGGACAACAGGTCTAACTAATTCTTGAGGCAGCAGACCTGAATTTGAATTCTATCTCCTATCATTTCCTGCCTGTGCATATATCACATAACCTTTCTAAACCTCAGTTTCTTCATCTGTGAGATGGGCTGATATTGCCACCCTGGAAAGGTCATTAATAAGGACTTAATGAAAAGATAGATCAAAAGCATCTAGAACAATCATTGGCACATAATAAGTGCTCACTAAATACTAGCTTGCTTTCTTCATGTTAGTCAAATACTGTGAAGATTCTGTTACTAGCATAGAAAAAATGCTTATTTTCCTCTCTGCTCTGTTTATATAGCAAGAAGGCTTACATGCAGTTTATGAATTGCTAAATTAGGAATTTTTTTAAAGGATAAGCCATGCATTCTCAGAAATGTGCCTAGAGGCCCAGATTGAAATTTGCTCCTCCAGTCCTTCCACTGATTTTAGACTTTTGATTCCTTGTATTATATCTCTTTCTGATTGAAAGAGCTAGCGTGATTTTTGTTATCTGTAACTAAACCCTGTCAGATATGGAGATGCACTGTGTATTACACTGTGTAATATGTAAAGATGAATCCCATCAGTCAAGGAACCTTTCCTGCCTATTTTGCTTTTAACTATTATTTTAATAGAAATGCCAATAAAGCATTAATATTTTGAAATTTACAGAAGAGTATTCATTCACACATAGTGCCAGTTTTATGAATCAAAGACTGAAGATAATGTTGGTGATCCCTTCCAATAGCCTTAAATTGCTATAAACTCTCTTCATGAGACAGGATGGTGTGCAACAGTAATTCATAGGAGACAGTTTGCCTACATTTTGTTCCTCATGTAATTATTGTTTTGGGAAAATAACCTACAATTTATCAAGAAATCTAGAAGAGATTTTGGAAAGAAGCAGCCTGGATTGGTTGGTAGTCTGGGGCAATAATAATATAAGATTTTCATAAAGATTGGTAGATGGCACTTTGAGCTCATATATGTCAATTGCGTTAAACAAGAACTTGGGACTGCTGATCAGGACAGAATCTGAATAATTCCCTCAAGCCATCTTCTGCCAGAAAACTTTAAATTTTATGTGATTACTTAGATAGTTCTCTGGAAATGCAATTATCAAGACAAACTTGTTATCTTATAATAACTTACTTACACATTCTTTCCACTCTACCAACCACTTCTACTCAAATCTTCATATAGGCCCAGCTAGCAAATTTCAGGCCAAGGGATAAGTATTAAATTTCACTCAGACCTCTGATTTTTTAAAGTGCTCTTTCTGAGAAAACTTGAAGCCACAGAGAAGTCAGGAGCCATCATAGTTTGACTCCACCTCCTCCCACATCCATGCTAGGCAGGACTTGTCAGCACATCTCAAGTTTTCTGGATTGTGCACAGCTCGAGATGGCTCCTTTAATCTGTTATGTCCACTCCCTCAACAGATCCAGGCACCATCTTAAGGGAGCTTGCCAAATCACATCCTCCTCTGTGGCCTGTGAGTTCCATGAAGGCAGGAGAGTTCTCATTCATATCTGTGTTCCTAGCACACAGAGTACATTTAACAAATGTTGATTGAACAAAAATACAGTTCTGAACTGCATAGGCAAAACATTTTCTGACATAAATTGTAGCAATATTTTCTTAGATCAATCTCCCAAGGCAAAATAATTAAAAGCAAAAATAAACAAATGAGACCTAATCAAACCTAAAAGCTTTTGCACAGAAAGGAAACCATCAACAAAACAAAAAGACAACCTATGGAACAGGAGAAAATATTTACAAACAATGTAACTGACATGGGGTTAATACCCAAAATTTACAAACAGCTCTTATCAATATCAAACCCAATTCATACCAATATCATATCAATATCAGCTGATAGCAATATCAACTCAATATCAAAAAAGCAAACAATCCAAACAAAAAAACAAGACCTAAACAGACATTTCTCCAAAGAAGACATACAGATGGCCAACAAGTACATGAAAAGATGTTCAACATCACTAATTATTAGAGAAATGCAAATCAAAACCACAATGAGGTATCACCTCACACTGGTCAGAATGGCTATCATCAAAAAGTCTACGAATAATAAATGCTGGAGAGGGTGTGGAGAAAAAGGAACACTCCTACACTATCGGTGGGAATGTCGTTTGGTGCAGCCATTATGGAAAACAGTATGGAGATTCCTTAAAAAAACAAAAACAGGCTTAATCTATGATCCAGCAATCCCACTCTTGGGTATATATTCAGAAAAAATCAAAAACTCTAATTCAAAATGCTATGTGCACCCCAGTGTTCATAGCAGCACTATTTATAATAGCCAAGACATAGAAACAACCCAAGTGCCCAACAACAGATGACTGGTTTAAGAAGATGTGAGATATATATGTGTATGTATATATATATATATATATATATATATATATACACACACACACACATATACGTACACACACACACACACACACATTTCTTCTGGGTATATATATACCATTATATATATGTAATGGAATATTACTCAGCCATAAAAAGGATGAAATATTGCTGTTTACAGCAACATGGATAGACCTAGGGAATACCATACTAAGTAAAGTAAGTCAGGCAAAGAAAGACAAATATTATATGATATCACTTACATGTGGAATCTAAAAATTAACACAAATGAATCTATATACAAAACAGTAACAGACTCACAGACATAGAATACAAACTTATGGTTACCAAAGGGGAAAGGGAGCAGGGGGAAGGGATAAATCAAGAGTATGGGATTAACAGATACAAACAACTATACATAAAATAGATAAGCAATAAGGATTTACTGTATAACATAGGGAACTATATTCAATATCTTATAATAACCTATAATGGAAAGTAATGTGAAAAATATATATAACTGAATCACTTTGCTATACATCTGAAACTAACACAATATTATAAATCAACTATACTTTAATTTTAAAAATGATTGTTTAATTACTTAGTACTTTTCATTTACACTAGCCAGAAGTGATTATCTTTCACATTTTAAATTTTTCAGAGTAAAAAAGATATAATTTAAGACTGGACTTTAAATTAGCTATAAACTTTTTCCCACATGATTTGTGGACATGATTGATGGTGGTTACTCTTAGGTATTTAGCCTTAAAGTGTTACATAGGGGGGTTCTTGAGGATGAATTCTGATCTTTACAGTCACATTACTGATTAGTAAGAAGCTTGATATTTGGCTCAAATACTTGTAGGTTATAAAATTCTTCACTCTATGAGCTTCCTGCTCTCGAGAAAAAATAATTTACTCTGAGAGTCTGAGGGACAGCAGTTTGTTAATTCTGGAATTTGATCTTGATGCTCTGACCCTCATAGTCCAGCCCTTCACTAGGGCTCACTTTTGTATTACTGTAGCAAAAGGTAACTTTTGTTTCTATAGCCAATGACTACATCTCCCAACCCTGCCAACAATCCCTCAAATGCATCTTCTTACTTTGAAGAATCAGGGAAGGAATGTGGATGAATCAGTCTAAATCCATCATCATCACTGTACTTTGCTTGTGACAGGTCAGTGGTGACATCCTGTGTGGATGTGGATCACCCCCTGCAGTGCTGACAGATGCACAGCAGCACCAGAACTAGATGACAGCTCATTCACTCCAGGCAAGAAGAGGTTCGGGCACACTAGGCTGAATGATAAGCTCCTCAACACGTTAGCTAGCATCAGGGATATACTTAGGTGAGAAAGGATCCTTATTCTGGGCTGAACAGCAGAAGCTACCGAAGATAATGTGGGTCAAGGCTCCTTAGATGGGCTGAGATAAGCTGAAGCTGGGGATGTGGCTGACTGAGTTGGGGGTGAAGGCTGCTTAGTTGAACTATGAAAAGCAATGGATACCAGACTCCAGAATGGGCCAGGCTGGGAGAAACAAGGTAGAATGTGATCTAAGTGGGCTAAGCAGAATTGCACTACTCTGGGCTATGGGAGAAGGAGAGCGAGGCTGAAGATGTTGCTGGGCTGTGTCATTCTGGGTTACAGGGGAGGAGAAAATTACAGCTAAGGGACTTGGAGATGAGGTGAGGTAAGGAGAGAGATGATGGGATGGATATAGGGTAGGAGAGAAGCAGGAAGGAGAAGTAGAGAGATGCACCAAACAGGAGGCTTAGCCCAGGTTTGAGTTGGAGACTTAGCTGACAGTTCTAGGGCAGAAAGGTAGGGAAGAGATAGCCAGGGGGCTATCAGCTATGCAGGAGCTGCCAGGAGTCAACAGCTGGCTCGGGGAGGGACAAAGATTGAGAAAAAGGAAATAATTAAATTTTTAAGAGCAGAAGGTAAAAAAGAAAGGGGTGAAAAGGGGTAGGCAGGGATGAGAGTTATTGGTCTGACTGGAGCTGGGCTAAATATTCTATCTTGCCATCAGCTTGGAAACACTGGGTGTGTCAGTTGCTGTGTAGGCAAAATTGAAATGAGAAGCCTGTCTCCTCTATACTCAATAGCAAATGACTTTAGTAGAATCTAATGAACCATGCATACAAGGAAAGAAAAAGGTTAACTGAGGTTGAAAAAAAAAGCCTTATGCGGCAGTTTTCAAACAAGCAGGTTGACTTGGCTTGTGTGACGGTGATGATGCCTGATTTGGAGCAGAGCAATTTGTGTTGTACCATTTTAAAAATCCATTCTGGCATACTGTGATGAATGTGCTGGCTGGCAGCTAAGAACCTGCTGGAATGCAAGAGTCTTTCACCATTTATAATCGACACTTCCCCTTCCAGGAAAGAGCCTTTCTAATCTCTGAAGTAGTGGACTTATCAATTTGCATAAAAAATGCCATTCTCAATGAACACATATTTATCATCTACCACTTACTTTCCTACTGTCTTAAACAAAAAAATCAGAATTAGTTTGCAGTAAATCAGCACCTTTAAATTCAGGGTGAATCTGTGAAGAGAGGCAGGGAGCCATCACTAGAAGGGGGAGGGGAAGGAATAAAATGATCCTTTTCTGTTTCCATGATCTTTTTTGTTTGCATCTAAGTGGTTAAATCACCAATTAGGTTAGATGCTAATTAAATGTAAAACAGACCACAGGAGTGTTCTGATATGCTTGTTAAAGTTGTACTTATTGGTTACTTATTCTTTACCGAATTCTCATAAGAGAAGATCAAATAGCTAAGCTGAATTCAAAGAAGCCTGCCAACCCCCCAGGTCTTGTACCAGTCCCTGAACAAAAAGGAACACCCAGGACCAACAGAGTCTACTCTCAAATCCCTCAAACACTAGATATACCACCTGCTCACATTTGCCCTATTCTTGCTGCTGTTTATCCATGAGAAAGCCAAGCCTGAAATCCCTCTTGAGGCCAAACTTATGGAAAAGCCAAACGAATTCGTTCAAAATTTTACACCCTTGATTTAATTTAATCATAACTGATTATACATACCTACACAGCACTCAATGAAATTACAACTCCATCACATCTCTCCATATATCACATTTCATTAGACTCAACTAACATAAAGCAATTGAAAGATGGTGACCAGACTAAACCATAAGTCAAATTTTGAATGAATCTTGACAACATCTGGTTGTTTAAGTGGCATACCTAGGTTTATTTAAATCATTCCACTTCTTTTACGTCTGTTAGAGAATACACACAAAAATATAATGCTACTGCAAAGCTGAATAAAGAGTGTATAAAGTCCCGTCCTTGGCAGGGACATTATATATACAGGAAAAACACAGTGTGATCCATCTCATCAAGAGTTAATTTTACAGTAACATGTACCAGAATTTAAAATGTGTGAGCTTTTGACCCAGCAATGCCATTTCCAGGAATATCTCTTAAGGAGATCACTAGTAAAGTATATAAAGATGGCAAGCAAGGATATTCATCATGGCTTTCTTTATACAATAAAAACTTAGAATTAACCTACTTGTCTTTTATTGAGGGACCTGTTAAATAAAAATATCAATGCAATATTATGCAGTTATCCAAAAACATAATGTATATGTATGTATATTGACATAAAAAATCTTCAAGTCACATTGCTAAGTAAAAAGAAAGGTATAAAAGAGTATTCATGATATGACTCTACTTATATAAAACAATTTACATCTATACTTGTGGATGGTAAAATTTCAATCATTCAATATTTTCTTCTTTTTACTTTTTTGTTTAATTTCCCATGCATTTACTTCACAATCGGGGGCGGGGGTGGGAATCAAGCTATTTTCATCAGAGGAGAAAAATTATTACTCTGTATTTTCAGTCAAACCAGAAAAGTCAGCCAAGAAGCCAAAAGTAGCTTTTATATTTCTGTGCCTTCTGTTGAAAGGAAAACTGTCGATAAACACACTATATTAAAGACAGAAACTGGATGGATGATGTCTAGAACTTGAACCAAAACAGAGGTGAAATACTACATAAACGAACGAGGATACCTTTATTATACATAGAGTTTGAAAGAATTAATTTGTTGTGCACATACGATGCATGTATTACTATATTTTCATGACAAACAAAAAAATTAATGTGGATTCCAAATGGCAGCAAAAAATATAATTATCATTGGTTTTTCTTACAAAAGTTACCACTCTATAAATCTTCATGTTAATGTGGAAAAATCTGACCTGAACAGATGGACCTCGTGCTGTTTTCTAAAACACAGACAGATTTTTGATCTTCTGCACCAGGAAATGAAGACAGCACTAAAACAGCACACACGATCATCCATCTCCTAGAATCTCAATTTAAGAAACTGCTAATAAAAGCAATACTTCCCTCTTTAGAAATATAGTACAGTGATATGTTTCTCCCTTAATGGAATGAGCTCTTGATATAGTAACAAAACATAGTGGAGTATTTGTGACAATGGAGGTGCTGGCTGACTGATCACTAAACTGCACCAATCTCACTGTGGTTCTTGGCAGGTGGCAGCATTTGGCTGCCTCCATCCTTCATTCTCCAAGTTTCTCATGGAAGGCACAGTCCTGAGGGCTGCCACTCTGCCTGGTTAAATCTTCATCTTATTAGCCCAAGGGCCTCTTTTCCTTGAGTAGCTTCACAGGAGCAGTTTCACAATAGGTACCCTTGGGCTTGAAATCCCAATAAAGGACTCTAGGTCAAGTAATTAGAAACTTTAGTGGTTTGTTCCTGCTCTACCACTTTCTAGCTGTGTAATGTAAGGCTGTGAGAAGGCTGGTGGAGCCAGCAAGACTGCGAGTGTTCATGTAAAATAGTATTTTATAAACTGTTGTCCTCCAGAAAAAAGATATTAGTAATATGTTATAAATAATCAAGATCAAGTTCTTGGAAAGTCATTTTCATCCTTCATTAATTTAGGCAAAATGGTGATAATGAGATTATATAATATGTACATACATAAAAATATATGGCTTTATACAGTATATACATTGACATATATATATTTAATATAGGGTAACCATAGATCATATAATAATATATATAAAATTAAAGACCATGAGAGTTGAAAAACACTGTTCCTATGTATTTGCTCTGGGGTCACTAATTAATTCCCTCTTCCATATGACACTGTTTCAGTATCAGGAACTACTATTTTCTACCCTCCCCAGCCCAAACCTCCCACCATGAGTTTTCCCTTTTCCAAACTGAAAATCTCCTCTTTTTCAAATTATTCCATGTGTAATAATGGTTTTCAGTCTTCTCACCATCTTAACCACTCTTCTCTGAACACATACCAGTTTCTATGAACTCTCCTATTCAGGAGATCCTGTTTCTATGAGGGCAGCCTGAGATCACACCAGCTATTCTCGCAGCCTCACACATTTATTTTTATTCGTTCATTCAGTCAATATTTACTGAGTACTTATAATGTAGAAGGCACTGTGCTAAGACATTATGAGAGATAAAGTTAAGAAAACATAAGCTTTCTCTTAAAGAACTTACATGTTCATTTGGGAGATAAGAAATATGGTAACGAGTACACATGACAGACACAAGTGCTATACATGTTAGAGGAAGGAAATTATGCAATTAAATATGTATTTGCTTTAACATCAGAGCACTAGAGAACAGAGCAAAAGTAATGACAGTTTCAGACTAGACCTATTTTGGTTTGGGATAGCGTGAGAATTGGTAAAAAGCAGCAGGTTGGGATTTAAGCAACATTAAGAGAGAAATTTCACAATTAGGAGATTACACACAGGTTCAGAAGACACAAAGGGTTTGTATTTTTACCCTTAAGAGCTCTGATAATGGGATCAATAATCACTTATCCAGAGTGATTTACATGCAACTTTATAGAGAGGCATAAATAAATAAATAAATAAATAAATAAATAAATAAATAAATAAGACTACCACGTACCAGGCTTGTATCAAATGCTTTATGTGTATTATTTCACTTAATCCCAGAACAACCTCAACAAGGTATGCATCCTTATTAGACCCTCTTATATTCCAAAAAAATAAAAAAACTTAAGTGAAGATCAGCAAGGTTCAGTGACTTGCCCAAGCTTACAAAGGTGCTTATTATGGCAGCCAAACTTCAAATCCAGGCTGTCACCTCTTACCCCAACTTGAGGCCGTCAACTACTTACTACCCAACAAAGCAATCTCTGGCAAACTCCCACCCACATCCCAACAACATTCCTGGTGAACTACTTGCAGAAGCCTCTCACTGAACAATCTGTTCCTCCTCTGGGTTCAAGAACACTTTCTACAGGGCTCTGTTATAATCCTTGACATGAAGTATCACTGTGAGTTGCATATGTAACACTAACCCCTGATAAAGTGTTACTGCTCCAAGAACAGAGATTACTTCTTTATCTTCTTCTTGGTACCCCCAGGCCTTAGGGCAATACCAGACTTAACAAAAGCTGGGAGAATGAATGAGTCCTCTGGCATAGTTGGCCCACTTTGGAGAAAGTCACCCTTTTAACCAGAGACCTCTAATTCTGAGTCTAATTAGTCGTGGTGAGGAGCTTTGGTTGCCACAGTTCTGCAACCTAACTCTCTTCTGTCTCTTAACTCTAAATTAAGGGAATCCAAGAAGTAATGTGAGTATCTGGCTTTAGTCCATCACGACCCTCAGCAGCCTTATATACCTTTGGGATCCTCACCACCATTTAAAACAATGGCTCAGTCAGATTTACACAGAAACCAGAGGCAAAATAAATTAGAATTCGATTACCTAATATTTCTACTTTCCTTCAAGTTTTTAAAGTAAAAGTCAGAGTTCAGTAAAGTTGCTGATATTTTGGGGTCCTAAATAAAAGGAAAGAGACACAAAGCAAGTGATTTTGATAAGTCAGGAAATGATTAAATGAAACAGGCATGTGGATTGAGTTCATATATAATTATAAATATGAAATAGTGTTAACTGCACATTATATATGCCCATTGATCATGTACAATTCTCCTACAGTGGTGACTTTAAGAGAAACCAGAGTGAATAAGTATTTAGCATGTATAATGTTATATAAGTGCCAAAAATTTTAATTATATATGTATATTAACATTTATAGGGCAAAATAAAGTTTTGGTCCACTGAAGAAAAAAAGCTCAGGGATCTCAGCTCATCTCTGAGATTCCCCTACCAAGTAGAAGGGTGTTTCCTATGTCCAGACTAGAGGTAGATGGATGAAAAGTGAGAAAGGAGGGGCAATGGGATGAATATCAGTCTCCTTCCCACACTCAAGCCAGTGGCCAAGACACAGTGACTTTTAAAGCAACATTTTGGTTACTTAGAGAATTTATTGTTAAGGGCAGAATGACAAAAAACAGAAACAAAAACAAACTGTGTGGTGATAGAGGATACTATGCCTGATTCTATAATCAAAATAAATGCAGGAGAAACATGAAATAAGAAGGAGGATATAGCAGTGACCCATAACATCCTGGAATTGTGACTTACCAGAGTGTTTAAGAATATCATCCCTGGATCATGTGGTAGGTCTATTTTTAGTCTTTTGAGGAATCTCCATACTGTTTTCCACAAAGACTGCATGAACCTGCATTCCCACCAACAGTGTAGGAGGGTTCCCTTTTCTCCGCACCATCTCCAGCATTTATCGTTTGTGGACTGTTGAATGATGGCCATTCTGACTGGTGTGAGGTGATACCTCATTGTAGTTTTGATTTGCATTTCTCTGATAATTAGCGATATTGAGCATTTTTTCATGTGCCTATTGGCCATTCATACGTCTTCATTGGAGAATTGCTTGTTTAGGCCTTCTGCCCATTTTCAGATTGGGTTGTTTTTGTTTTTTTTTTTTTAACATTTTTTATTGATTTATAATCATTTTACAATGTTGTGTCAAATTCCAGTGTTCAGCACAATTTTTCAGTTATTCATGGACATATACACACTCATTGTCACATTTTTTTCTCTGTGAGTTATCATAACATTTTGTGTATATTTCCCTGTGCTATACAGTGTAGTCTATTCTACAATTTTGAAATCCCAGTCTATCCCTTCCCACCCTCCACCCCCCTGGTAACCACAAGTCTGTATTCTCTGTCTGTGAGTCTATTTCTGTCCTTTACGCTTTGTTTTTGTTTGTTTGTTTGTTTTTGTTTTTGTTTTTTAGATTCCACATATGAGCGATCTCATATGGTATTTTTCTTTCTCTTTCTGGCTTACTTCACTTAGAATGACATTCTCCAGGAGCATCCATGTTGCTGCAAATGGCATTATGTTGTCGGTTTTTATGGCTGAGTAGTATTCCATTGTATAAATATACCACATCTTCTTTATCCAGTCACCTGTTGATGGACATTTAGGCTGTTTCCGTGTTTTGGCTATTGTAAATAGTGCTGCTATGAACATTGGGGTGCAGGTGTCATCCTGAAGTAGATTTCCTTCTGGATACAAGCCCAGGAGTGGGATTCCTGGGTCATATGGTAAGTCTATTCCTAGTCTTTTGAGGAATCTCCACACTGTTTTCCATAGTGGCTGCACCAAACTGCATTCCCACCAGCAGTGTAGGAGGGTTCCCCTTTCTCCACAGCCTCTCCAGCATTTGTCATTTGTGGATTTTTGAATGACGGCCATTCTGACTGGTGTGAGGTGATACCTCATTGTAGTTTTGATTTGCATTTCTCTGATAATTAATGATATTGAGCATTTTTTCATGTGCTTTTTGATCATTTGTATGTCTTCCTTGGAGAATTGCTTGTTTAGGTCTTCTGCCCATTTTTGGATTGGGTTTTTTTTTTTTTCTTATTGAGTCGTATGAGCTGCTTATATATTCTGGAGATCAAGCCTTTGTCGGTTTCACCTGCAAAAATTTTCTCCCATTCTGTAGGTTTTCTTCTTGTTTTACTTCTGGTTTCCTTTGCTGTGCAGAAGCTTGTAAGTTTCATTAGGTCCCATTTGTTTATTCTTGCTTTTATTTCTTCTAGGAGAAAATTTTTGAGATGTATGTCAGATAATGTTTTGCCTATGTTTTCCTCTAGGAGGTTTATTGTATCTTGTCTTATGTTTAAGTCTTTAATCCATTTTGAGTTGATTTTTGTATATGGTGTAAGGGAGTGTTCTAGCTTCATTGTTTTACATGCTGCTGTCCAGTTTTCCCAACACCATTTGCTGAAGAGACTGTCTTTATTTGTTTGTTTGTTTGTTTTTATTAAGTTGTGTGAGCTGTTTATATATTCTGGAAGTCAAGACCTTGCCAGTCTCATCATTTGCAAATATTTTCTCCCATTCCGTAGGTTGTTGTTTTGTTTTATTTATGGTTTTCTTTGCTCTGCAAAAGCTTATAAGTTTAATTAGGTCCCATCTGTTTATTTCTATTGCTTGGTTAAACTGCCGTAGGAGAACATTGCTGAGATGTATGTCAGATAATGTTTTGCCTATATTTTCTTCTAGGAGATTTATAGTGTCTTGTTGTATGTTTAAGTCTTTAAGCCATTTTGAGTTTACTTTTGTGTATAGTGTGAGGGAGTATTCTAACTTCATTTATTTACATGCAGCTGTCCAGTTTTCCCAACACCATTTGCTGAAGAGACTGTCTTTATTCCATTGTATGTTCTTGCCTCCTTTGTCAAAGATCAATTGACCAAAAGTTTGTGGGTTCATTTCTGGGCTAACTAAAAATAGACTTACCATATGATCCAGCAATCCCACTCCTGGGCATATATCCAGAGGGAACCTTAATTCAAAAAGACATCTGCACCCCAATATTCATAGCAACACTATATACAGGAGCCAAGACATGGAAACAACTTAAATGTCCATCAACAGATGACTGGATAAAGAAGTTGTGGTATATTTATACAATGGAATACTACTCAGCCATAAAAAATAAAATAATGCCATTTGCAGCAACATGAAAGGCCCTGGAGAATGTCATTCTAAGTGAAGTAAGCCAGGAAGAGAAAGGAAAATACCATATGATATCACTCATATGTGGAATCAAAAAAAAAGAACTTATTTACAAAACAGAAACAGACTCATAAACAAAGAAAACAAACTTATGGTTACCAGGGGGGAAGAGGGTGGGAAAGGATAAATTAAGAGTTCAAGATTTGCAGATACTGACTGGTATATATAAAACAGATAAACAAGTTTATACTGTATAGCACAGGGAACTATATTCAATATCTTGTAGTAGCTTACAGTGAAAAAGAATATGAAAATGAATATACGTATATTCATGTATGACCAAAGCATTGTGCTGTACACAAGAAATTGATACAACATTGTAAACTGACTATATTCCAATTTTAAAAAGAAGTAACAACAACAACAACAACAAAAAGAATATCATCCCTGGTACAGAGTGACCTCAGCAAGGAAAATGAGACAAGACTCTCATCACTAATGAAATGTTTAAAACTGCTTGGGGGAAAAAGAGGGCCTGGTTAGAATACAATTAATCCTATCATATTTCCTCACCTACAAATTCTAATCCCAAACCAGAAAGTTATATTTCTACTCAGGTCACCAGGAGGCAAAGACTCAAGCACCTAATAACTAGGGAGGATCTAATACCAATTATGATAACCACAAAATCTCAGATTGCTAGGTAGGCCAACAATTGCTGAGATCAGCTAGGAGATCTGAAGTGTGGATAGCAATACTACCCAACTTAAAAGTTACAGGGCAGGGAGGGGAAATCTAGAGGTGGGGGAGTGGGAAGTACAAACTGTTGAGTGTAAGATAGGCTATAGGGATATATTGTACAACATGGGGGATATAGCCAATATTTTGTAATAACTGTAAATGGAGTGTAACCTTTAAAAATTGTATAAATAAATAAATAAATAAATAAATAAATAAATAAATAAATAAATAAATAAATATTTTAAGTTACTGGGGAATTCAGCTATTCATTTGAATTAAAATATTGTGAAAATTAATTTTACAAGCTCCAGTTAAACCTATGTTTGATTATATTCAGCATATTTACATCTATATATATTCTCTTAACTTCAATAAGTCCTTGAAAAGACCCCAAATTATATAAAAGTATGAAAAAATATATGATTAATTAATCTGTCAAACCCCCTGCCAGTCTCCCCAAATACTATTTTCTTATGTGACTAACTATACTAAGTCCCATTTCTAATAGCTAAAAGAGAATTGTCAGTCATACTAATTAAATGAAACTAGCATAATCATTGCCTCTCTTCAGTTTGGGTCCCTAAGCTCACAACTACCCACCTCCTGACTAGAGCTGACTGACAGGTCTATGAACACAAATAGACAAAGCCTATAAGATCCTGTTTAGAAACAGAACTGGTGACTATCTAAATATAGTGATTCTAAGTTCTAGTCCTTGGTAATTTAACTGTGCTCCTTCTCTCACTAGAGAATATTTTTATAATCTTGGGGTGGGGATTGGGGTGGTGTTCTAAGTGTAACACCAATGTCAAACATCACAAAAGGAAGACTGACAAATCTGACTCCAGGAATATTTAAATCTTCTGTGCAAAAACGATACCAGAAAAAAAATTTAATGACAAACTAAAAACGACAATAACAACAAAGGATCAACATCTTTCATCCAAAATGGGCTTTCAAAAACTCAAGAAAATTGTGCAAAAGCTATGATTAAGTAATTCACAACAAAAGAAGAAATTCAGATAACCAACAAACATATGGAAAGAGGCACAATTTCTATAAAAACTCACAGAAACAAGAATTAAAAGAAGAGTGAAATATCTGTTTTTACCTCTTAGGTAGGGAAAATGGAAAAGGCAGATTATCTTCAATATAATCGAGTAAAGAATCTAGAACATTGTGCACTATTGTTTGCAGAGCAAATTGTTACAAGATTTTTGGAGGGCGGACAATATGCACCAAAATGCAAAATGTGCATTCTCCCAACCCATCAATTTCACTTAGGAATTTACTTTAAGGTAATAACACCATTACACAGAGCTATATAAAAGAATGTTCAACATAACATTGTTTTTATCATCCAAAAGGTGTAAATAATCTAAATGCACTTAAAAATTGGATATTGATTAATTCAATACTTAACATGTATCAAATGGGAAGATATCCCTATCTTATGTGAAAAAATAGAAAAATAGATATAATCTCATTCTATTTATGATATACCAAGCTTTTTAAAAAACATTCTTTTTCTTTACAATTCTCAAAAGTTTCACACACATGATTTCATATAATCCCATAATAACTCTTCCTACCCCTATATTGTCCTTCTTGCTACCCTCTCTCTGGTGGTAACCACTACTTTGTTCTCCATATCTGTCACTTTGCTTCTTTTTTTGTTTTATTCACTAGTTTGTTGAATTTTCTAGATATATAAGTGATATATGATACACCAAGTTTAAGAGGCACATTTTTTCGCATTTCCAAAGTCAAAATGTATCTTATAATTGACATCTTACAATCACTGAAATATATATTTATTTATGAATTAAATAACCCAGAAATATTTATTCCAAACTAATATTCATGGTTACCTGTGGAGACTGGCTTACTAGAGGGCTTTTATTTTCTACCCTGGTATTGTTTCCACTTTTTTTATCATCAGCAATATTTAAAATTTCATCTATAAAAACAATAAAATGATTCTCATTTGGCTGTTTTAAAATGTTTTTAAACCTCGGGAAGAAAATAATACAGAGGAGTTCATCAACACTAAATAACCATTTTTTTGTATTTTGGAAAAAGTTATTTTGATCCATAATGGTTGCCAAAAACCAGTATTTGGGTTTTGTTTTTTCAAGGCATATGGCCAGCCTTATGTGATGCACATTCTTATAAACCTCAGTAACATGAACTCCTAACTTGGCAAAAGTGGACTTTGTCATATTTTCTTTCATCTGCAAAAAACACTCTAAAGAACAGCTCAATTTTTAAAAGATTGCACACTAACAGCTAAAAAATACTACAGACTAAACAGCATTTTAAGTAAAAACACTTTCATTAAGTATTTAGAAATTAAATATATCACATTAAAGGGTTCAAACTGAGTAACATGTTACTCTTCATAGAATGTGGGTTTAAAATAAGTAAAGTACTTCTCACAAAGCCATCTTCAATAGAAGTTTACATCTAGTAGTGAAATGAATTTAACTAAAAACGGAAGTGAGAGTATAAATCTAGAATTTAAAATGTAATCTTTATAAAATCATAAAATATAGTAGATTATCATTAGTACAGAGGGGTGAAAGACTGATGTAAATGTGAGAAATTACAAGGGTAAAAGATATATTTAACTACATAAAAACTGAAATTTTCTATACAGCATAAAGTATCATAAAGTTTAAAAGTAAAAAAGCAAGAAAAAAATTGCAACATACATAACAGTCCTTAGTATACAAAGATCTCTTACAAATAAGGAGAAAATATAAGCACCCCAATAGAAAAATAAAGATATGAACTGGAAACTTACAAAACAAAAATAAGTATGACCAATAAATAGATTAAAGAAGATGCTCTTTTCTGCTTATCCAATTGGAAAATAACCTGATTTTGGTGATAGTGTGGGGATATTGACATTCTAAATCAGTGTTTATACTGGATTATACTGGTATACTTTTCTATAGCACAATCTAGAAACAGAGTTCTAGATTGTTCTAAATGTTTCTTGAATATCCTTATATCTGGTATTACTGTGTATCCTGAAAACATAGTAAAGAATAAAAGAGACAAGAGAGGAGACAGGAAATAATAGAACAAATAAATAAATGTATCAAAAAATAAAATGTACATATCCATAGAACCATCGATTTCACTTCTAGGAGTTTTTTCTAAAAATATAATCAAATAAATGCACAAATGTTTGTTCGAAGACAGTTGAAGAACTATTTAATAACAGCAAAAATTGGAAATACATAAATGTTCATTGTTATTAGACTGTTTAAATAAATTATGTTCTGCCCATATAGTGCACTATTACACAACACTTAATAATGATGACCTCATTTTATATGTATTGGTTTGAAAGATTAATGATGAATTATATAGTGAAAATGTAACCAACAGAAGATTGGTCTATTTTAAAAGGCATGTGTGTGCACTCCAATGTTCACGGCAGCACTATTTACAATAGCCAAGACATGGAAGCAACCTAAATGTCCATCAGTAGATGAATGAATAAAGAAGATGTGGTCAATATATACAGTGGAATATTAATTACTCAGCCATAAAAAAAATGAAGTGCCATTTGCAGCAACATGGATGGACCCAGAAATTATCATATTAAGTAAAATAAGTCAGACAGAGAAAGACAAATATCATATATCACTTATACATGGAATCTAAAAAAAAATGATATAAATAAACTTATTTACAAACCAGAAATAGACACACAGACATAGAAAACAAACTACAGTTACCAAAAGAGAAAGAATTAGGGGGGAGGGATAAATTAGGAATTTGGTATTAACATATACACACTACTATATCTAAAATAGATAAACAACAAGGACCTATTATATAGCACAGGTAGCTATATTCAATACTTTGTAATAATCTATATGGAAAAGAATCTGAAAAAGAATATATACAGGTATATGTATATGTATAGCTGAATTACTTTGCTGTACACCTGAAACTAACAAATTGTAAATCAACTATACTTCAATTAAAATAAATAAATAAATAAAGTGCATGTGTTTATCTAAAAGAAAATCTGTTTACAGTGGTTTTCTCTGGTTTTATGTATTTCTTTTTTAGGGGGGAGGTAATTAGATTTATTAATTAGGTAATTAGGTTTACTTATTTATTTATTTTTAATTTATGTTTAAATGGAGGTACTGGGAATTGAAGCCAGGACCTCGCACATGCTAAGCACGTACTCTACCACTCTCCCCAGTTTTATGTATTTCTTATCAGCTAAATTTTACAGTGAACATACCTTTTATGAAAGAAAGACCAGAGATATCCAATGTTTTGAAAAATAAATATGTGATCTTTACAGAGTTCACAAACCATATGCCACCAGTATATTTGAAATTGCCAACATAATGTTACATCTTAGCCATATTTTGTTTAGATCATAACTTTCCATAAAATTACTGGCTAGCTGTTGTTCTGTATTAAATTTTCCTCCTTTTTGTTTAAACTTCCTTTAGGAATATCTTTTTGTATCAGTATCAATTTTACACATTTCTAGACTAGCTTTGTTCTGTAATTAAAATGTGCAAATACTTAACTGCTCAGCAAAATAGCCAACACTTTAATCCACAGGTTCTATGACTTGGAAACAGATGATTATGAAAGTTAACGGTTCTGCAGAGTTCAGAAACACTAACGGTGTCAAAAAATAAAGATGGATTACAAAAAGCTCTGGAAAAACATACGACTTGTAGTGTGCGATGGTGCTGGAAAAGGATGAGTGTGTTTACATGTACGTAATGTTTGTATGCATATATACACATACGTGCATCCTACATATGCTATGCATACGCATACATGAGAGTTCATGTTTACGCTCGTCGTGTGTACTCAAATGTAAATAATTAAACTTGTTATTCATATGCTTTATCTGCACCGCCAGGGAGAAACACATTTGCCTTCACGTTATCTTCAGGAAACCAGCATCAACCCATCTGCAAAGGGTTTCAGTGTCGAGCCGGCGCCACTCTGGCCACAGGCTTTGGAGACCGCTATTTCTGGCCAAAGTGGAGTAGACCCTCAAGGCAGGACGCGGCCCTGGAAGCACTGACGAAGGCGCTTGCGACACTTCAGCACCACGGACACAGGCAACCCCAATGAAGTCCTTTAGAGCGGTACAGCCAGCGGAGACCATCCCCTCCCCAGGCGCCCCCCAGCCCTCTCTGCCCAGTGCGTCACTATCTCCGGGCCCTCGACCGTCACTCAGATGCCAGTTTTCGGTCCCGCTACTCGCCAAGCCCGGCAAAAGCCTGGACGAAGATGCAAGTCCGTGCAGCACCTACTCGCCTGGACAAGATTCTCGTTCCTGCTAGCCCAAGTCACCCTTGCATCCTCCTCTCTCAAAAGAGGCCAAACGGGCGCACCTGGCGTAGAAATCCTACGGCCCATAGGCTGGTCGGGGAGGGGTCATGTTTTCCTCCCCGGAGCTGCCAGAGGCTGAGTGGACTTGCCCTGCGCCTCCAGCCGCCACACTTGGCCGTGGCCTGGCCCTTCCTGCAATACCCCCATGTCCTCGCCTTTCGTTGGGGAAAGATTTCTCCGAACCGTTTATTTTCCGCGAAATCTCAACCCATGTAGACTGGCGTCCGAGAGTCGGTGACAGACAACAAAGTAAAGGAAAATACTAATTCCTGGCCAAATTTCTAAAACCGTCCAGCATTCTTTAAAGTTTTTATTTGAAATTGATCCCATGGCGCCATAGGGATTCACCCTTGTTTGAGAGGGCTCCTGGGAGAGAGGAAAGCTATAGCCCCTGTCTTTTATCATGGAGGCTGGGGAAGGACCTATTCCTGCGACGGTGGCAGGAAACGGGGGCGCTGGGGCCATGGCTGATGCTGATCCTACCGACCCTGTATCCAGGTTTTCCAAGAGAGCAGTGCAGGGAAGTCTGGGCCCCGCGGCCTCCTAGGCGTGGAGCAGAGCCTTGAGAAGGGGGCGGGGCGCTTCGCCCCCTTCCCGGCCCAACCCCAAAAGAGGGACTCTGCCCCTTAAGTGCCTCGGCTAACAGCTGGTGTGGGGGGCAGCCCGGTAGTCAGGGTCAAGGTCCATTCCGCTGCTGCCGACCGGCTGCTGGGGCCCGGTTACCTGTGTGTCGCGGCGAGGAAGGCGCGCCCAGTGCTCCAGCCGGGGCTGCCCGCTGCCGTGAGCCTGATCCAGGCTCTGAGCCCGCAGAGGCCGCCGCGCGCTTCGCCAGGAAAACCGCGGCCTGGGCGGCTGAGGCCGCCTGGCGGGGCTGGGAGAGGGGCGCCGCCGGCGCGGATACTGCGCCTGCGCTCTCGCGGCTCCCTCCGCCCCCCACCGGCAGGTATCCCGCTTGGAAGACCACGAGGGACCTCCCCTACCCGCGAGGGAGGGTCCAGGCGCCCGGAAGCTGCCTGCCAGGACCCCTTTAGCTTATGGCTTTAGAGACCCGGTTTGAAGCAATCGCCGATCAGCCGGAGTGACGTGGTCCTCTGGAAGGGGGCAGGGAGTCAGCCTCAGTCTATTTCGACCTGTCTGCGTTTAAAAGTCGCAGGTCGATTCCTTGATATTTAATATATGTCTAGCATCAGTAAATCATGATCCGGAAAGGTCTCCAGGCATCCCCGACTTCACTTGGCATTTTACCTATGAGGTCTCTGAGGGAAGGGTCTTGACGTTGAAGAGCTGGTTCCTGGACTCAGGTCTATATACCCTAATCTCATGCTGAATGAATAGTTTCTGGGAAACAGACCTAGTCATCAAGCAATGGACTAGATGGGTCAAGAGGACAGGCAAGAAGGCCATTTCCATAGGCCAGGCAAAAAAGGGTGAGAAGGTGCTTGCTGTGGAAAAAAGATAGGATGTGACTGCTGGTTTTTCCTCTGTCCCTCCAGATTCACTCACTGCCCTGTTCTGTGACTCAGGGCTGATCTGTATGGACTACATCACCTGTCTTCTGGCTTTTGCCTGGTTTGAGCCAATCAGAGGCACGTGTAGAAGATCACAGGGCAAGAAGTTACTCAGGACCTCCCCACTACACTCTCAGAGGGCCACTCTGTTAGCAATGGCTGTATTCTTTATCTGAAGCCATTACTCCAATCTTGTGGCCCACTCCTACAGTTCTTTCTCATTTCTGTTTACCACTTGTTGCCCTTTCCCCTGAAGGCCTGGGGCTGGTAATGGCTCCCAAAGGTTTCTTTTAACCCTGCCCACACCTTTTAAAATAGTCCTTTCGTTAAAATCTCAACTATTCTCTGGATGTGCCATGCCATGTTTATTCTACCATTCCAGGACACAGTAATAGATTTTCCTTCACTGTGGTTGGGAAGATGCATAAGGGAAAAAAAAGTGTGAAAGAAAGATGGGGCATTTAATAGGTGAGATGTCTGCCAGAGTTATCTTGATAGTTCCCTGGGCTCCTGGCAGCCATCATGCTAGGTGGTCTCCCCACTGAGTCCCCCAGCCTGAGGGCATCAAAGACAGTTTGAGTGGACCCAAGAATGAAATTCAGACTACTCATAATCAAGTTGTTCACAAAAGGGCTGGGGACATCTGGGTGTCCAGCATAACAGAACTTTCGGGTGCCTCTTAATGTGAAGAGACAATCTAGATCTTTATGGAGCAAGTGCTGGTGCTCTCTAAACTACAGCTGGGCTGCATTTGAATGAATGATATTCTTAGGACACTTGAAAGAGTCCTGGGCACAGTGTCTGAAAAATGTGTTTATGAAGGAGCTGCTGAGTGAGGCACTTGTGGATGAGAGCCTCCAGCTGTTTCTGTAGAAAACCCTAAAGAATGTTCCCAAAGAGGGAGGAAATAAAAGGCAATAGAGTGAGAAACGGTTGCCAGTAGCACTCCCTATCAGCTGGGTCGGAATCTAAGACCCGATCATTTCTCCGGCTTGTGAAAACAATCAAACTGGTTTAACTAGTTTAATTCTTTGCCCACATCCCCCTTTAAAAAATACACAGACAAAACAAAACACTGAGATACTACCTTGGCAAAACTTACCCAAAGGGAACCCCAGGAGTAGCTATTTGCAAACAAAATTAATATCCGCTATTTGCACTGAATACAAATGAGACCAGAACAGAAATTTTAACATGAATTTTTAGCCTTTTACTTTTTTGAAGAGGAAGGATCCTTTGTTGTTCAGAAAGCAGTCTGGGCATTAACTGCACTGATCTAGGCAAGGAGTAGAGGTATAGAAGCAAGAGGAGCCTCAGAAGGCTAGGCTTATCCACAAAATTCAGCTAGATTTTGTTTCTCTGGGAGGAAGCTGGGGAGGAAGAGAGCCAGAAAAGTTTTGAGAATGAGAGTGAGAAAAACAAAGACTGACCTGAGTTTAGAGTGATGTGAGTTTAAGAGAAGTTTCTGGGAGATTTGAGAGAGTGAGACTAGGAATTTAGCACAGCTGCCATTCTGAATGACACTAAGAGATACTGAGAAACAGGAAAAAGGATTTTTAGATGTTTTGTTACATGTAATAAATGGAATTCTTTTTTGTGTATGCTGTAATACGAGGACTTTTTTCTGGCAAGTATCAAAAACTCAAACTGATCTAACTGAAAAATCCATAGATAGATAGTTTCAAATATGGCTGAATCCAGGGTGCAAACAACGTCATCAGGATATGGCCACTCCTGTTCTCTCTGTTGACTTCAAAGAGTTTATTCTCATGTAGTGATTTTTTTCCCCACCTCCCCACCTCCCACCTTTCCCCAGTGTTGAGCCTATGTAATCCTTATAGCTAACCAGCCAGTAGAAACAGAGCACTTATTTCCAAGTAGTTCCAATAAAATGTTATTCTGTCTCATTAGCAAATTCTGGATCATATACCCAACCATATGTTTTAGTCTGGGTACAAAGAATGGGGTAGGGGGTCATTTTCCAAAGGAAAATCAAGGCTCTATTATCAGAAGAAACCATAAGGTGATGGGCAGATGGAAAAAGGACAGGTCCACTACTGGTACCTCTCAAAGAAACTTCAGTTAAGATTTATATTGCTTTTCAATTCTTTTTAGTAGTAGACTAGTGTTTCTTTTGAAGACGACATCATGTTGACATGAGCAGCAAGGCAGCTAAAATGTTCTTTCATCCTAAAAAATAAAGTGACGTGTCTTGCTGTTCCTATGGAAGGAGATATCAGAAAAGATTTTTTTCATGTATTTTGTTCTGAGTTTCCATATATACACAGCCTTTATTTAAGTAAAAAGTTTTCTTTTCTGAATCCCAGCAGCGATTAAGATTCCTCAAAGCCAGAAGTTACTACAGTTCCTGCTTACCACTGTGAAAATACAAGTTTCCCATCAGCACTACCACAACTTCACTCTTGCAATCAGACACAAAGCTTGGTACTCATAGCACTAAACATGGGCTAAACAACTAAGAATTGGTTTGTATATTCGCACAGAAGGCACACAATAACACCTCATTTCAGGAGCATTCAGACTTTTATCGACCTCAAGCACCTGGCACACAATCACAAATCTTGAAGTAAGTGAGGCAACTTGCTGAATCAAAGTTCAAGCACTTGCCTTAATCTTCAAATTGTGTGCAAAATAAAGGACACCAACAAAGAGCACAACTATCTGTTTTCCCTCAATCAATTCTTTCTTCGTTACCATTTACTGCTCTATTACCACATTTGCTCACTTTACCAGTTACTAGCTCTGTGCTTCAGATTTCTTATCAGGAAAGGGGATAATAATAACCTACTATCTGGGGCTATTATAAGGATTAAATTAAGTAATACATGTAAAGGGCTTAGGACATTGTCAGGCACCCTGTAAGTACTAAATTAATGTTTGTTACAATTACAGGGGCCAAGAAGTAAATCCCTCTAGATAAGTAAAATGAGTGAAAAAGTCTATATGGAGATCATGTCTGAAAAGCACACTGTATAAGGAGAGTAGCTGTTCAGTTTCAGAGTCCATAAGAAATGTGAATCCAGTGTTGAAAGACCTTCTGTTTTTAAAATACGGGGTAGAAATCTTGATTTTTGTATGAAATTTTCTGATTATTAAAAAGGTAAATGCATTCATGATTTTAAGAAACTCAGCAAACTAGGAATGGAAGAAACTATCTCAGCATAAGAAAGCCTACATAGGAAAGGCCCACAGTTAATATAATATGCAATGGTGAAAGACTAAAAGGTTTTCCTCAGGAATAAGACAAGGATGCCCAATCTCACCACTGCTATTCAACACAGTACTACTATTCTCTTCTAGCAAGAGCAATTAGGCAAGAAGAAGAAATAAATAGCATCCACATTGGAAAGGAAGAAGAAAAGTGATTCTGTTCATAGATGACATGAATTTATACATAGAAAACCATAAATACTCTACAAAAAACTGTTAAAACTAATAAATTAATTTAGCAAAATTGAAGGATATAAAAAGAATGCTCAAAAGTCAATTGCATTTCTATACATTAACAATGAACACTCTAAAAAGGAAATTAAGAAAAACTTCCATTTACAACAACATCAAAAAGAATACTTAGGAATAAACTTAACCAAGGAGATAAAAGACTTGTACTGTGAAAATTACAAAGCACAGCTAAAAGAAATTAAAGGCACAAATAAATGGAAAGACACATAGTGTTCATGGATTTTAAGACCTAAAATTACTAAGATGTCAATATAACACAAAGTGATCTACAGATTCAATGCAATTCCTATTCAAATCCCAATGATGTTTTGCAGAAATAGAAAAATCCATCCTAAAACATATATAGAAACTTATGGGTACCTGAAAACCAAACAACCTTGAAAACAACAAAGTTGAAGGTCTCACACTTCCTGATTTCAGAATTTACTACAAAACTAATGATCAAAATTGTGTAGTACTAAAACAAAGATAGACCTATAGACCAATAGATTAGAATAGAGAGGCCAGAAATAAACAGTTACATACATGGTCAAATGATTTTTGACAAGGCTGTAATGGAGAAAAGACAGTCTTTTCAACATAAAAGTTGAGAAAACTGTATATTCACATGCGAAAGAATGAAGGTGGACCCTGACCTTACACCATACAAAAATTAACTCAAACTTGATCAAATACATAAATATAAGAGCTAAAACTATAAAATTCTTATAAGAAAACAGAGCGAAAGCTTCAGGACATTGAATCTGGCAATAATTTTTTTGGATGTGATACCAAAGGAATAGTTAACAAAAAAAGATAAATTGGACATTATAAAAATTAAATGTCTTTTGCGTATCAAAAATACTGTAAATATAGTAGAAAGGCAATTCCCTAGAATGGGAGAAAATATTTGCAAATCATATATCTGAGAAGGGGTTGATATCCAGAATATATAAAGAACTCCTATAACTCAACAACAATAACAAAAGTAACTGATTAAAAAATTATCAAAAGCCTTGAACAAACATTTCTCCAAATAAGATATACAAGTGGCCAATAAACACATGAAAAGATGCTCAATATCACTAATCATCAAGGAAATGCAAATCAAATCCACTTCACATCCATTAGGAAGATTATTATTTTTTTTAAAAATAACAGAAAATAACAAGTGTTGGTGTGGATGTGGAGAAATTGGAACACTTGTGCATTGCTGGTAGGAATGTAAAATGGAAATTCACTATGGATAACAGTATAGTGATGCCTCAAAAAATTAAAAATAGAATTACCATGTGATCTAACAATTCTGCTTCTGGGTATTAAATGAAATAAAACCAAGGACTTGACCAAATATTTGTACACTCATGTTCATAGCAGCCTTATTCACAATAGCTAAAAAGTGGAAGCAACCCAAGTGTTCTTTGATGGGTGAATAAACAAAATATGATATATACATACAATGGAATATTATTCAGCCTTTAAAAAGGAAAGAAATTCTTGGAGGGCATTATACTAAGTGAAATAAGTCAGACAGAGAAAGACAAATACTGTATGATATCACTTATATGTATAATCTAAAATATAGAACAAACTAGTGAATATAACAAAAAAGAAGTAGACACAGGTACAGAGTACAAACTAGGGGTTACCAGAGAGGAGAGGGAAAGGGGGAGGAGCAATATCGGGGTAAGAGAGTAAGAGGTACAAATTCTTAGGTATAAAATACACTACAAGAATATATTGTACCACATGGAGATTATAGCCAATATTTTATAAGAACTATAAATGGAGTATAAAATTTACAAATTGTGAATCACCCTGTTGTACACCTGTAACTTATATAATATTGTACAGCAACAATACTTCAATTAAACAATAATAATACCTAAAAGAAAAGAAAGAAAACACAATAGTGAGAATTTAACATAGTCACTGGAAATCCTATGAAGTAAATGCTCATACATACTCTGCACTTACAAGAGTGTGTATAGATTTGCACTGATTTCAAGCACATCATCAATTTGTATATATTGAATTTTTTTCAAGTAAAAAAATACAAAGTTCAGTTACTAACCCCCCAAAATGATGGAGATACTAAAGACTCTTAGATCTGGGTCATACTGAGAACCTGGTAAGAAGAAAGGGCAGACTTCTCGAAGGATTCAGATAAGCCCAAGAAAGAGTCTGGTTAGAGCCTGGAGTAGTTGCATTTACGTGCTTAGTGGACAGTCCTGCCTTGCATATAGTGACTCAACCAGTTTTTTCAGCACCAGTGATCTGCAAATGCCTTAGAAATTAGAAAAGTTTCTGACTTTCCATTCCTTTTGATCCCCTTGCTGTTATCTCAAGTTCTTTTGATTTAACTGTTTTTGCTTCAGGCATTTCTGACAACTAGACCAATACAGCTACAAAGTAACAGAGTTTCATTGTGAAATTATTTCCTTGTTATATTTTATCTTCAGTTTAAGTCTCCACAACATGTTATAACTACCTATAGGCTGTCCTCTCACGGTGTTGGTGTCCTGGTTTTCAGAGAGGACAGGAGCCCCAGGCAAACTTGTAAAAGGGAGGTTGGTCTTTGGGGCCCACTGTTCAGTTTTTGTTAGCATTCCATTCTCTTCTCCTTTGTACATCTCCTTCTTTGGAGAGCTGACTGGATTCTTGGCAGTGTGCCCTCACCGTTTTGAGTGAAACACCAGACTAGCTTTCATTCCCCACCCACTGGCTGTGTGGCATCGGGCAAACTCCTTTCAACCTTGAAATTCAAGTAACTTGGACTCTGAGCTCAGACACATATAGTCCAGCTCCCGGATCTATTTCTTAGTCGTTGGTGATCATAGACAGATTTTCCCCTGTAATTCAGGTTCCTCATCCATAAAATGGCGGGGGGATACTTACATTGATTTTAAGATTTAACTAAATAACATTTGAAAATTAACAATTTTTAAAGTGACTGTACTTTACCTGGCACATAAAATATACATAGTAAGTGGCAGAGGTCTAGACAGTGGGTTGGTAGTGATGGCTGTTACTGTTAGGATTTTTATTATAAACATACGTGACAATAAATGTAAAATGTACGTTGTAGAGGTGTTCATTTTTTCCACATTAGATGGGGCTCTTCAACTCTTACCTTTCCTTGCTAAAAAATAAATAATTAAATAAGTAAAAGGGAAGGAAATTCTGATATATGCTACAGCAAAAATGAACGCTAAGGAAATTAGGCTAAGTGAAGTAAGACAGTCACAGAAAAAAATGTCGTATGATTCCATTGATATGAAGTAGCTAGATTAGTCACATTCACAGAGACTGAAAGTAGAATAGTTGTATTAGGGGGATGAGAGGAGGGGGACTTAGTGTTTATGGGTACAAGTTTCAGTTGGGGAAAATGAAAAAGTTCTGGAAATGGATGATAGTGATGGCTGCGCAACAATGCGAATATACTTAATGCCATTGAACCATACGCTTAAAAATGATTAAAATGGCAAATTTATGTTATGTATATTTGCCATAATTTTTTAAAAGTTAACTTTAAAATGCAAATACACAAACACTCTGCCAGGCACCTCCACAACCACAGTAGATAGGAAATAGGAGAGAGAAATAGGAAAATACAGAAACAAAAAATTAAAAATCACATGAGGAATCATCAATAGGGACATTCAAGCAAATGCAACAGAGAACAGTATCTCGGGCTCTGGTGGGTTCTTACTGGCACTGTGGATGCCCTGATGTCTGGCTATGGCTCCCAGAGGATTCCCGGCCCAAGTAATTTGCCTTTTGGCTACAAGGTAACTTTGCGGTCACCATGGCGACCCTTTGGCCTGACCAACTAGCACCATCAGTTACTTTCTATACCTCCCCGCCAATCCCCCACTCCAAATGCAGGCAGGAGCCTCTGGACCCTCTCCATACTACAGCAGAGTATGAGTAGACTCAGGACTGTCATCTCAGCCCCCAATCCACTTTGTCTATGCCACACTGCGCTTTCCCTCCTCTTTAACCATCCTATGGGGGTGCAGAGCCACCCTATGAGGCTTCCTCCTCCCACATTTCCAAACAGGGAGTGGAACCCAAGCCCCTTCTATTGCCAGCTGGCTCCAGTCTATTCAATAGCCTTGAAATTTCTTCCAAGGGAAGCATTAGGTCACAATACAAGAATCTCTTTACTCCCACTCTCTCTTTCTTCTCCTTTCTGCACTCAAGTAGCAAATTGAACTTTGACTCTTTTTCTCTCATTAAATTCCTTTTTTAGAAGTCCTAATCCTCCCCCCTCTCATGGTTAGTAGGTAATTTTGGCTGACTAGAGAGAAGGTCATATACATAGAAATGCAAAAGAGAAGAACATGTTGTATATCACTTTAAATTAAGTAAAATGCTCTGATTTGAGCAATAACAAGATAAAATTGCTCATATAACTGTACAGGCCAGAGTTTCAGGCTAGGCTTTATCCAAATGCTGAATGATGGGATTAGGACCCAGTTTTTCTCAAATCCAGTTCTTCATTGTTGGCTCTGTCTTGGCAGGCTTCTCCCCTTGTGGTTTTCAGATGAGCACCAGAGCCTCTGGGACCCACATGCTTTCTTGTCCACAGGAAAGGAGAACACTTTCCTTCTTCCTCTTGTTGGACCAAAGTCCTGAGCTTAGCCTGGTTGGGTTTATCCTTCCCTGGTCCAATCATTGTGGTGATTGGGGTGGTGTTAATTAGCTTAAGATAAACACCATATCCCATATCACATATCACATATTCCATTCCTAAAGCAGAAAGTTCCCCTGAAGCCCACAGACCATGGGAATAAACGTTAGGTACTATTACCAAGAAAGGGGGAATGGGTGTTGTTAGGTGACCAAACACAGTCACATCCACTATCTCCAATGTCTACCAGATCTGACTTGACTTACTACTCAACAAACATTCATTAAACTAAATACTAAATTAAAAAAGCAAAATCTTAGCAACTCTTCCCCCCAGTACAGATCCTTTCTGACTCCTTTGCCTGTCTGCCCTTTGACTTTTTCTCCCCTCGGCGCTCTCTCTAAGCACAGTGAAGAGCAATAGCCAGCCTGCTATCACGCTTTCTATATGCAAAATAACTTTTCTCTTTTCTTCCTAGTAATCCTCAAAGATTTTTTCATTTTAAAACTTGAGATGTGATTGCTCACACTGGATATTTAATATTCTATGTAATAATAATCAATGTGATAAAAATTAGAGCAAACTGCTTCATTCAGCTGTGAGGTGGTTTATGAGCCACCTGAATGATCTTTAAGGAGATACGGACTGCGCAGATTGGCATTCTGCCCACAGCCCACACAGCAGGTGACCGCTGGGCACTGGCTCCTGACGGGGGAGGGGGGGGGGGCAGGTTGGGCGGGGGAAGGCCTGAGTTCTATTGTTAGCTCCGCTGCTCTGCAACTTGTGACCTTGAGTAAATCAATTAACTCCTGGACCTACCAGTTCCTCAGCTCTAAATAGCAGGATTAAACTTGCTGTTCTCTAAGCTCTTTTCACCCACAGCATTCTAAAATGTTCGAAGATACTGATTTTGTTTTTAGCAGTTCACCAATGAGGAGCTATCGGTGAAAAGTTCTTATATTTTCTACAACAGGAAAGATCATCAAGACACCCTCATTCAGGCTGAATGGGGTTAAGGAAGAGGTGAGTGTACACAGGGAACTGCAGAATGATCAGGGACGTGGAGGACAAGATTCTGTGGTGGGCCCTTCCCTCCTCTATAGATACTCCAGTGAGCCTTAGATAGCACGTGCGCAGCCCCAGGGGGTGGTGTGGACTTCACTGCAAGGATCCCCATGCTCTTTGGCCTGGGAAAGCTTGAATATTCTAGGTTCACAGAATTCCCTTCTTCTGAAGCTCCTCCAGGGACCCAGTTCTCTCTCTCACCACCTCTGTATCCTAGAGGAGGGCCCTAACTAGGGTGGAGCATCCAAAGTTTTGTCCCATGACACCCACATTAGGACGACAATCAGAAACCTGGAAGTAACCTCTCCCCTCTCTCAAAATCTCTCTAAAACAACTAGGAAGGGATTTTTTTTAAGACTATACCTACAAAGACAAAGAGAAAAGAAGAGAAGACAACAACAACTAAATTTTGGAAGTTTGTAGATAACAACAAGGTCCTACTGTAGAGCACAAGGAACTATATTCAATACGTTAAAATAGCCTATAGTGAAAAAGAATATGAAAATGAATATATATATATATAACTGAATCATTATGCCGTACACTACAAACTGACACAACATTGTAAACTGACTATACTTCAATCAATCAATCAACAAAGCTTGGAAGTTAGAAAATGCCTGGACAAGCACTAACTGGCTTAGCAGACTTTAGTAAACTGAATCCTAAGGGAGTGACCATAGAAGATAAGCAGCAGCCTGATTTACACTGTAAAACCCAAAGGGCTTGTGAATTGGCAGCACCAGGTACCACTGATAGTGGGATCAAAGTAAGGGATTGAGATAAAAGGGACTAATTGAAAGTTCTTTTAAGAAGCTATCAGTTCCCCAGATGCCCTTCCCAGTCCACACAGCAGGGAAACTCTCTCTCCCCGACCCTAGTGGGAGACTTGAGAACTTCCTTCTGAGAGCGAAGAGGAACACTGTCTGGAGAAGGAAAATCTGAGGGCCTCTGCCCTGGGGGGCATCAAGCCCAACTGAGGTCAGGGAAAACCGTGTGGGAAACAGGAGGTTGTGAATGTTCACATACTGAATGTTAAAACCATTAGCCCTCTTCTCCCTGTCAGCTCCCAGAATGCTGGCAGCCAGGCCTATACTATTCAGGAGCCTGGAAAAACTTTCTCTGAGCATTCTGACAAGCTTATGAGAAAGACTTCAAAATTCTGACATAGGGATTTACTAACCATTGGCCTTGCTAGACCACAGTACTGTGAAATCCAGAACTAATTGAGCCCCAATCCATGTGTTCAGAGCTTCCAGTCAGCTTTTTACACCTCATCCTTAAATATAAGCAGAAGTCAAAGAACACCACACCTCTGTGGAAAGCCTCAGAGAGACCAAATCAAACACACAGATAAAGATAACTTTGAGGAAATAGAGCCCATCTAGGGAGAAAAAAATTTTTTAATAACTGAAATTCTCAGAGAGAAGGATATTACATCAACAAAAGAGGAAAACGGTATATTTATAAAGAGGACTAATTAGAGGACACAAAGGGAGCCTTGAACTTTTAAGACATTATGGTAGAATTTTTTTTTAACTAAGTAAAACAATGGAAAGGGACAATCTCCCATGATATGAAACAAAAAGACAAAAAGATAGAATACTGGGCAGAAAAAGACAATTAAAAGACCTGCTCAGGAAATCCAAAATCCAAATGAAGAGTCCAGAGAGAAGAGAGAAAACAGGGGGAGGAAATAATCCTTGAAATAATTCAGGACAATAGCTTAGAGTTTGCAGATTGAAAGGGCCCATAGAGTACCCATCATGGTACTCTAAAATAGGCCCACATCAAGGCATATCTTAGTGAAATTTCAGAACCTTGGGGATATATGCAGAATGTCTTTAAGTGTCTAGAAAAAAATAAACAAAAACAAAAAAAATTTAATAAGCCATATAAAAATTTAAAGATGGCACAAACAGATGGAAATATATACCATGTTCTTGGGTTGGAAGAATTAATATTGTTAAAATTACCATATGATCCAAGGCAGTCTACAGATTCAATGCAATCCCTATCAAAATACCAATGGCATTTTTCACAGAACTAGAACAAATCATAATAAAATTTGTATGGGAACACAAAAGCCCCCAATAGCCAAAACAATCTTGAGAAAGAACAAAGCTGGAGAAATCACACTCCCTGACTTCAGACTATACTACAAAGCTATAGTAATTAAAACAGTATGCTACTGGCACAAAAACAGACACATAGACCAGTGGAACAAGATAGAAAGCCCAGAAATAAACCAACACACTTTTGGTCAATTAATCTATGACAGAGGAGGCAAGAATACACAATGGAGAAAAGACAGTCTCTTCAATAAGTGGTGCTGGGAAAACTGGACAGCTACCTGTAAAAGACTGAAATCAGAACTTCTCTAATACCATTTACAAAAATAAACTCAAAATGGATTAATGACTTAAATGTAAGACTTAATAGTGTAAAACTCCTAAGGGAAAACATAGGTAGAATACTCATTGACATAAATCATAGCAGTATTTTTTTGGATCTGTCTCCTAAAGCAAAGGAAATAAAAGCAAAAAATAAACAAACAGGACCTAATTAAACTTAAAAGCTTTTCACAGTAAAGGAAATCTTCGACAAAATAAAAAGACAATCTAACTGCTAAATGGGAAAATATTTGTAAATGATATGACCAATAAGGGGTTAATATCCAACATACATAAACAGCTCATACAACTCAACATCAAAAAACAAATAACGTGATTAAAAAATGGGCAGAAGAACTGAACATTTTTCCAAAGAGGAAATGTAGATGGCCTACAGGCACATGAAAAGATGCTCAACATCGCTATGCATCAGGGAAATGCAAATCAAAAACACAATGAGATACCACCTCACACCTGTCAGAATGATATCACCAAAAAGAACACAAATAACAATGTTGGCGAGGGTGTGGAGAAAAGAGAACCCTCGTACACTGTTGGTGGGAATGTAAATTGGTGCAGCCATTGTGGAAAATGGCATGGAGCTTTCTCAAAAAACTAAAAATAGAACTACCACATGACCCAGCAATTCGACTCCTGGGTATATATCCAAAAAAACCCAAAAACACTAATTCGAAAAGATACATGGGTCTCCAATGCCCACAGCAGAATTATTTACAATTGCCAAGATATGAAAGCAACCTAAGTGACCATTAACAGATGAATAGACAAAAAAGATGTGATACACACACACACACACACACACACACACACACAGGAATACTACTCAGCCATAAAAAGAATGAAATTTTGCCATTTGCTCAACATGAACATACTTGGAGGGTATTATGCTGAGTGAAACAAGTCAGATAGAGAAAGATAAATACTGTATGATATCACTTATGTCTGGAATCTAAAAAATACAACAAACTAGTGAATATAACAGAAAAGAAGCAGACTCACAGATATAGAGTACAAACTATGGTTAATAGTGGGGAGAAGGAAGGGGGAGGGGAATTGTAGAGGTAGGGGTGTAAGAGATATAAACTATCATGTATAAAGTAAGCTATAAGGATAGGTATTGTACAACATGGGGGATATAGCCAATATTTTATAATAGCTATAAATGGAGTATAACTTTTGAAAGGTTTGACTCATTCTGTTGTATATCTGTAACTTACATAATATTGTACAATCGATTATACTTTAATAATAAATAATCAATCAATCAATCAATCAATCAATCAATCAATCAATCGAATTCTTGGGGCTTCTCACATGTGCTCAGAGCTTCCAGCCAAATTTTCAGTGCTCTATTCTTAAATATGAGTCAAAGACAGAAGCCAAAGAAAAATTGTGAATGATGACAGAAAAAGACTAAGCCCAACCTTAAAGTATAAAACTCCCCCCTAACCCTCACTACTCCCTGAGGAGCCAGTGTGATGGATGGAGCCAGAGCTGAGAACCTGCTCAGCAAGCCATCCCTTTACCATTCCCTCAGAATCCACCTCCACCACCCCACCCTTCACTATTCACATGCCGCCCTCCTGCCCTCCTCAACCTCTCTCTCCCTCTCTCCTTTTCTCTCTCCCTCTCTCTCTCTCTTTCTCTCTCTCTCTCTCTCTCTCTCTCTCTCTCTCTCTCTCTCACACACACACACACACACACACACAGGCTTGATTTGAGGGCATGCATCATGCTGCTTTTCTTGATAGCAAACGTTGTTAATTACAACTCTGCCCAGGAAACAGGCAAAGATCCCAAGAGCTCAGGTCTTGACAGTAGGGAGCTGCACTTCTTTCTGGACAAAGAGTCAGGCTTGAGTTAGTGACAAATTCTAAATTGGTATGAGACTTTCCCATTTCCTTTAAGCATAATGCTTCATTGATTGCAAGCTGAATCACATATTGAGTCTGCTTCTCACACTGTCAGCGGGAAGTGTAATTCCTGAATGACTCCCAGCAGACATTTATAGATTTTTCAGTCTGTTGAGTTATAAAAGATACCCAAAGCCTTTTTTTTCATCCTGAAGACTTTTAAATAAATCTTGATCTCAACAGCTAAGTCGTTGAAGATAATTATATACAACACACTGGGAGTAATCTGCATAGAAGCAAGAGTTAAGTTAATGAGGACAGAAAAACAATCAAGTAAGTGTGTAAAGAAACAAAGAACAAAGGACTGAGGACTGGAGTTCTACCTTCCAGTTTGCTCTTGTTTAAGAAGTAAAAGAAAGAAAAATAACTGTTTAAGGCTATAGGGCAAAGATGGGAATAAGAACCTGGTACCCTAGTACCAGGACAGAAAAAAAAAAAGAATATTTCCATAAGGGGTGGTGGACAGAGTAAAAGATATTGGGGAGAGCAAGAAGAAGGGATGTGGCAGACCCAGTTAGTGCCCCATCCAAATACTCTTGGTCTTAATAGTTACAGGGCAGGACTCCTAAATCCAACAGTCTAAATGCCTTTGGCTATGAGAGTCTGCTCTGCCCCGACAGTGACAAGCAAGATGTACTGGGGAATTAATGCTTCCCCATCCTCACTGCAGTGCAACAGCCCTCAACCAAAGACTGACTAGAGTTGGTATATAAATACTCCATGTCCCATCACCCCTTAGGAGAACTCTGACCCCATGTTCTACACCGACTCCCAGAGTTCTTCAACAGCATTAAGTTCTAGTCACTCACAGTGGTAGTTGACTTAATAGGACACCGTTTATTGGCCTTCTTCCTTTTTCTTTCTCACTTCCCTACACCCCTACTGTGGCTTCCTAGCATCATCTCCAAAAGACTGGGATGAGAAAAGACCATTGATAAGATAGCCTGAAGGATGTTGAGAGGTCAACATCTGTAGAATGGAAAAGACAGAAGTCATATAGCTAGATTCTAAGGGGAGAGCTGGCGATGAAGAATTGGAGACAGAAATGAGAAACTTTTTCCAGAAGTTTAGCATTTAGAGGAAGAAAAATGGTGCGGGGTTATTATTAATGGGGCAATGGAATTGGGCAAAATCTTTTTGTTTGCATCAATCTAGGAGAGATCCAATGCAGAGTTTTAGACATTTGACTCTAGGACCATTTATGTCTTCCTGGGAGCTCCCCTCCCGCTTTAGGTTCGCCTTCTAACTGCTCTTCTGTTTTATCACCTCTTTGGCTAGCTTCTCTTCTTTGTCCAGACTTTAGGGTGTGTTTTTGAGTTTGCCCTCTCCTCATCTCTTTCTACATCCTCTCTCTGGGTAATCTAACCCTATCCCAAGGCTTGAACTTCCACCTATACACTACTGATTTCTAAATATGTACCTTTAACCCAGACCTTTTCCTGGGCTCCAGACCCAACTGCCTACTCTATCTATCCAGCAGACACCTCAAAATAATCATGCAAAAGTTGAACTTTCCATATTCTCAAATTCATTTTTCCTTTGTATGTAGTTGGTGAGTGGTACTATCATTCATCTAGTTACCTGTATCAGAAAAGTGGAACTCATCCTGAACTCCACCCTCTTCATCCAATCAGTCATTACACTGAACAAGTCCTTTCCTTTTCTTTAACATCTCCTAAGTCCACCCATTCTTTCCATCTCCACTGTTCCTGCCTGATTTAAGGTCATTAGCATCTCTTGCATGAACCATAAATGTCTTCTGAGTGGTCTTACTGCTTTTAGTCTTGACCTGTTCAGCATATTGTTCATATTCCTGCCAAATAGATTCCTGCTGTTTAAAACATCTCCAGGCTTTGTCACGTGCACATGTGTGCACATGTAGAGAGAGAGAGAAGAAAGAAAGAAAGAAAGAAAGAAAGAAAGAAAGAAAGAAAGAAAGAAAGAAAGAAAGAAAGAAAGAAAGAAAGAAAGAAAGAAAGAAAGAAAGAAGAAGGAGGGAGGGAAGGAGGGAGGGAGGAAGGAAGGAAGAAAGGAAGAAAGAAACAGAGAGACTCTAGAAGAATGTTCATGGTCAGAGTTGGGGAAAATTGTGTCAAGGACCCAGCCTGAAAGATATCAGACTTCTGGATCCATTCCCATTTCCCTTTCTGTAGGTTCAAAACAAGAATCTGCCTCCCACCATCACAGATAATAACTCCATTGGACTCTTCCTGGGGTCAGCCTCTTGAATCAGGGTACAGACAGGAAAGACATCCCCTGGTGTTTTTCATCTATGGATGACAGCCACCAGTGGAGGGCCCAAGGTTAAGAAGCAGAGCTGAAGATGGGTCACGACACAGAGACAGAAAGTTCAAGGTGGAAGAGCCGGGCTAAGACAAGCATGTTTAAGGCAAAGGCCAATATGGCATGATCCAGAAGGGGTTTTCTTTTTCCTTAGAAAATCCTTGTTTAGGAAGTTGATTCCGGACCAGATCGTAGATCCCACACGGGTCAGCAACAACATCTCCTAAGACAGTGGTCTCAACCTCAGGCCCCATGCAACCCTGGAAGCATATGAAGACTTTCTCACTAATTTTTTTCTAAATGATTGATGTGGGTTTGTATCCTGCAGGTTCTTCTATTCATAACTACCATTTTGCAGTTAAACTTCTTCCTCTTTACAGGAGAAAGGCACACTCATCATCACCCATCCTGAATCTTACTATGGTGCATCTAAAAAAAGGTGTGCATGTATGGGACAGGGGTGATGTTTTGGTGTTGGTGTTGAGAAAGTGGGATAACAAAACTTTTATAAGCCAGGTGTTTCCTATTCTTTCTTCAATAAAATTGAAGGAGGATCTAATCAAGTTATCAGCTGACAGCTCAACAAAAATAAATTTTTATAATATATCATTCTGCTGGTTTTTTGGCATATAACTTAAGAGGAGTTTGAAGCATTGAGTGACATTTGTTTATAACAAAATGCCTTCCGTTTCCATCATCTTATTTATATAAATAAGATTTCTCAGGGCTCACACATACATAAGCAAACAAAAAAGGAATATGATTGATGCTGGATGCTATCTCATTCCAGCAACAAATAATTTTCATCCATCCATTCATGAACCGCTTTTAAAAGTAGCTGTCCACCTCAGTAATAAACTTCCTCCAATAAATTTTTATTCTGATGTTTACTACTACTTATTAAAGTTTGTGATATATTTATATTGTTTTAATCAAATGTGTAATTATATTCATTGTAATGATAACTCAATCCAGAAGAACTTTAAGTAGTTAAAATCTAACGGTCATAGCAAATGTTTTAAAATTTCATTTCTATTTATATACATAATTTTTATAACAAAGAAGTATGATAGTATGATCAATAAAAGACTTCGAAGTATAAAAATATATTAGGATAAAATTCTGTGGAAGCAGTGAAATGGAAGTAAAAAGTTCAAGGAGAAAAAAAGATGCAATGCAATTTTGCAATGCAGAATTTTCTACTGAAAAAGAGGTTGTTTGTGTATATTTTAAATGGATGTTAGTTGGAGGATGGTATTGAATTGCTTTGGTATTTAGATTCCACTGGACTCATTTAAAAGAATGATATAAGAGTTTATTTTTAAATACCAATATTTATAAAGTGCCAGAAAGTATATCATTTGCAATGATTAAACATGCAAAATATGCATGGGATACACAGTTTTCAAATTATTTTAGAGAAGATAAGAGCAAAAATATTTCAAGACCACTGAGTTAAGATTCTGTTTTGTTTTAAGTTAACCGAGACTCAAAAGGACCACTATCACCATAAAAGGGCTCCCGGTTCTGATAATTCTCCTTAGCACAGAGGAAAAACTTGGCATTGAGCCAGGCTCATAAAGTTCTATCTGCCCATTTCAGATTCTATCAGCTTTGTAACTGGCCAGCCACCTCCCTTGGTCTCACTTTTCCTCTCAGCCTCCCCTCCCAACTCCAAACTAGAGCCTTACAGGATTCTTGCACCTCCCCCCACAAGTCACTGTAACACTCTGTACCCCACGCCTTTGCTCAGACTGCTCCTTCTACCTAGGATGCCCCCTCACCTCTCCCCTCAGCTCCCCTTCTCCATCCAACAGGGAATTTCTCCCACAAATTGTCATTCAAAACTGGCCCTCTATTAGGGTGACCAAACACCCCAGTTTTCCCAGGACTGAAAGGTTTCCTTGGGATGAGGGACTTTCCTAAAATCAGAAGAGTCCCAGGCCAACCAGGATTTTTGGTCACTCCACTATTCTATGTTCAAGGGACTCACAATTTGGCTTGGGAAAAGTGACCCTCAACTTTAGAGTGTTAACTTCTGTCTTCTTCCTACTGACTGACTTCTCACCTGTGGAAGATAATTACTCTTCCATATTCTGAGAGCACCTTCTTAGAATACTACAATTCAAATGCTTTAAGCATTTGAGTTACCATATTCCCAATTACCAGCTCATACTTTAAAGAGCAGTTACTTTGTGATCTTAACAGAAGCACTCTCTTCTAATTAATTAAGCTAATTAAGTTTGCATATTCAATTCCTACCAGTGCATGCCTTAGATCATCACTTCAAAATAAGGTATCTATAAAGATTGGAACTCTTAATCCCCTAAAGATAATTTTGAGAGAAGCATTGTAAATTTCCTGTGACTGTATGAATGTGTGTTTGGAGAGGTAGAAGATGAAATTTGATTTGAAACCTTAGAAGAGTTTCCAGAATTTCCCAGAGTCAGAATGTGGTCAGGACTGAAGATGCCATAGAGACCTGTTACCTGACTAAGACTCAGTATCCAATCCAGTAAGCATACTAATATCCATTTTATTAAACTATTGAAGGGATTAAAAGAGGCAGTGTGGCAACTTGGTTAAGAGCACAGATTCTGAAATTAGGCAGCCTGGGCTTGAATTTTGTCTCTTATAGCTTACTAGCTGTGTGACCATGGACAAGTCACTTAACATCTCTGAACCTCAATTTCCTCGTCTGTAAAATGGGGATGACAATAGAAGATGCCTCATAGGCTTATTATGAGGATTGAATGAATTAATGGGTACAAAGTGCTTAGAACAGTACCTTGTACATAGTAAGTGACACATAATTGTTTGTCAAACAAGTGTACAGAAAGTGCCTGGAGCATTCATAGGAGCCTAGAAATGGAAGCTTTTATTGTATTTATAGACTGTCTTTCTTAGCTGGAATCTGTACACTTTCAGAGAATAACTGGATTGAACAGAAGTTCAACAAATTACTGAACCGTGAGAATAGATTTTCTAACTCTCCACTGAGAGTCCTTTGTTCAAATTATTTAGGGCTCACTGAGAAAAGACTTTGAGAGGACAGTTTTTTGTTTGTTTGTTTGTTTGTTTTAGCATGGATAAGAAAATCTGACAATTGACAACAGAATTATTTTAAATAGTTTTATATTAGCGAGAGTATCCCAGAGGTTTTCATGGCAAGCGTTTTATTTCCTTGCCCAGGAAGGAAGGCCCGCATTTACAGCATGGTTCAGAGTCTGGGTCAGCAGGCAGCTTTCCTCAGCAGGGCTCCCCTTGATACACAGGACTGTGAAACCAATTTTGGGTTACCATGGTAACTAAGGGAGCCTCTGGAAATTTTTCCAAATGAAACATTCATTCAGGGCATCAACAGGCATGGCCTGAGGGGAGGAGGGAGTGGGGAGAGGGACAAAAATGCACTGTCCCTGACCCCACCAAGTTCACAAGTCTACTGGAAAGACAGAGTATTTTCAAAAATCATTATATTAAAAAGATGCTTTCTTTTTCTTTTTACATTTTAAAGCTTTTGAAATAAGATGGGTCAATGTATGAGTTCATTTAGCATTATGGGTTCCCCTGACCCACATATCTATTACCAAGTTAATAGATTAAAAGATGTCTTATAACTGGGGGCTGGGTACAGCTCAGTGGTAGAGTGCGTGCTTAGCATGCACAAGGTCCAGGTTTCAATCCTCAGTACCTCCATTAATAAACAAATGTAAATAAACAAATTAAAATAAAAGATGTCTTATAATCTATAGCTTTTTGGAACTAAAGAAATTTGATATGCTAGCATGCCCTGTGCTGACCAAAATGTACAAAAGACAGAAGGGGTCAAGCCTTGGCGGGGAGGGAGAAGCAGCATGAGTGTAGCCGAGCTCCCCAGGAAGCTCTCTGCCAACATCTGCCTTGGTTCTAAACTATCTGGATACAGAAAAAGATACAGGATTCTACCAGCAGGATGCTAATCAAATTGCCTTCTCTCTCCCTTTCTCTCTCTCTCTCTGTTAAGTAACCAGCCTTACTTTATGACACAGAGATGACAGAAAAATGAGAGGAACAGAACTTGATGGTGGCAAGGCTTGTGTGCACAGATGGCCAGCCTGTGAGCACTCATCCCTGACTCTTCAAGTCTAGGCAGCAAGGAGCAGACCTGCTTGAGGGGGCTCTGTTGGTAGCATCAGCTTAATTTAGCAAACTAGCCTCCTGTCAAACTAACAAGGAACTCTAGAACTAGGGCCACGTGTACCAGCCAGTCCCAGTTCTACACTCCTTCTTGTGGACTGGAGGTAGAGTACTGTCCAAAAACCAAGAATGCCACACACTTACATAGCCCTTCCTGTGTAAAAACTCTGACATTGTGCTAAGAGCCTCACATAGCTAATTCATCTAATCCACACAAGAACTTCATAGGTAGAGATTATTACCATCCCCATTTTACCAGTGAGAAGATCAAGGTATAGACGGAAAACAACCTGCTCAAAGCCCCACAGCCCTAAGCAGCCACTAATCTACTTTCTGTCTCTATAGATGAGGCACTGAGATTTGAACCTACTTTGACTTTGTTTTTACTTCTGTTTGTTTGTTTGTTTGGGGGGAGATAATTTTGGTATGACTTTATTTTCATTTATTTTTTTGTTTGGGGGGAGGTCATTAGGTTTATTTATTTATCTGTTTTTTAATAGAGGTACTGGGGATTGAACTCAGGACCTCGTGCATGCCAGGAATGCACTCTACCATTGAGCTACACCCTCACCCCTTGGTCTGACTTTAGAGTCCAAGTTCTCTACCCTCTGCTGCCTCTTGGCCTTGCTGTTAGTTAGACAAGCCCACACGGGGAGTCCAGGACCACACAGAGATAGATCTTTACCTTGGCTTTCATGGTATGTTCCCACTCTTAGAGAGTAGAGAGCAGGGAGAAGAGGTAAAGGGTGGGGATGGCTTCTACAGATCACTTATGTCTAGCCCCTCCCACAGGGTGGGATCAGGTAGAGTGAGGGTTCCTGACTCTCAGTCCACGCCATGTGGCCAACTGCTTGTAGATGAAAAAGGAACCTCTCCCTTTTGCATCCTCTCAAGCTCTCCATCCACAGCCCCTTCATTCATTTACCCAGAGGCCTTCAGGGGCCAAGAATGTAACATAAATAGAGAACTAAAGAACAAATGCTCAAATTCAAAAACATTAAAATTTATGCCTGACAAAGAAAACAGTTCTGGAGACAGAATGGAGACTGGGGAAGTTGCCAGCTTGCAGTTGCTGGTCTATTTCTTTGTTCCCCACTCATAGCCAGGGCCTCACTCCTTTTTGGTGCTCAGCCTCCAAGGAACTGACACCTAGTCATCACCCCTCATCCTAATCCCTTGCTGGGTAGACCAGAGGACGCATCATTGATCTGGGTCTTAAAAGATGGACAGGAGTTTACCAGGAGGAGTTTGACAACAAAGAAAAATGTATTCCAGGCAGAAATAAATAGAAAGAGCAAAAGGTGAGAGATAGACAACTTAAGAGACTTCCTGGGGATCTGAAAGTAATTTTATGTGACTGGAGAGTATGGACATCAGATGAGGCTGGAGAGGAAGACAGGACCAGGCACCAGCAGGATTCCAGCACCTACTAAAGAAACTTAGCTTTTACCCTGAGTCCATGAGAGGCCCCCAGAGATTTTAAGCTGGAAAATAAGATGCTATGATTTCTGTTTAGAACCTTCACCCTGACAGCTGCAAGGAGAATGTCAGAGCCAGTGGGGAGCTGCGAGCAGACCAGGCTGCTTGAAC